>NC_044556.1:58642435-58942435 GCF_007565055.1 Rhinopithecus roxellana
CTAGGCCTCTTTTGTCCCTTGCTGCCTGTCTGTATTATAATAAAACCACTTCACATTACATGTTGCATGTGAGCGTGTCTCCAGCAGACACTGGTAGCACTTTAGGCCAGGATGCAGTGGGCAGAAGTGTGTGGATTCCTATTCCTGGCAGTTAGCATAGTAACGATCTCTGCTGTCCTGCCCGTGGTAGCATTGGTGATTAGTTCTGCTTCATAGTTATGTGAATGCTCCTGTTTGTCCTTAGTTTGAGGTCGTAACTGACAATTCCAGGGTTCCAGATACATAACATTCTGCTACACAGATGCTGTTTCCTTTGCCCAGCACATCTGTCACCCAACTCAACCCCTTCTCTCTTTTCCTCATCTTTCTGTGGGTAGCTTCTTGTCTTCTTTAGGTCTCAGTGTAGACAGCACCACTATCAGGAAGGAGTCCTGACACTGCCAGGCCTAAGGCAGGAGACTAATCTTCTGCTTCCAAAGCTCCCTGTGCCTCCCTCATCACAGTGCTTCCCAATTATGTTTCAAATTAGTCTGTCTTCCCCGACTAGACAAAGCATCATGAGGCCCGAGACAGTGTGAGCCCATTTTGTTCATGTTTGCACCCAAAGTGCCTTGTGTACAAAAGGCACACGATATTAGTTAACTAAACATGTGATCAAATTTTTTTTTATGGTTTTGAGGAAGAGGGAGCTTGTGTGTGTTTAGAAAAAGCCTGGACTCCTATTGATACACCACCATCCATGCAGCCCACTCCTCGAGAGCTACTGCCCTTTATTCCTGCTGCACATATCAGATTATGTTTGCAGAAAAATCTTTGAAATATCTAAAGGGCTGTATTTGAAGCTGCACTTCTATAAATCAGATTTATTTGGTCAACCCTATCCTGTAAAGGCTTGCAAAAGAGAAAACTGTGAGACAGCTAAGGATGGGATATTATCCTGAACTTTTTGCTCCATTCCTCACAAGGCTTTTCTTGGTTAATTAAAACCCTGACTCGGGAGGGCACGATGGCTCACACCTGGAATCCCAGCACTTTGGGAGGCCAAGGCGAGCAGATCGCAAGGTCAAGAGATTGAGACCATCCTGGCTAACATAGTGAAACCCTGTTTCTACTAAAAATACAAAAATTAGCTGGGCGTAGTGGTGCACGCCTGTAGTCCCAGCTACTTGGGAGGCTGAGGCAGGAGAATCCCTTGAACCCGGGAGGCGGAGATTGCAGTGAGTGGAGATTGTGCCATTGCACTCCAGCCTGGTGACACAGCAAGACTCCATCTTAAAAAAAAAAAAAAAGAAAAAGAAAAAAAAAAAAAGCCTGACTCAGCCAGTAGGAGCTCCCTTCCCACCAATTGACTATAATGAAAGGGAAATTATGGCTTCCTCTACTACTACACAACAGCCTTTGGATGCAACATTTCACCATTTATTTGTTCAACAAAATACTATTAATATTAACTGACCTTGAAGGGCTGAGAGGGCTTTAATGTACATCTAGCTGGGGCCCTTCATGCTACTAGGGACACAGTGAGTGATGAAAGCTTCCCCAAAGTAAGGATATTCCTATGCTTGGACACTAAGGTAGAGTTCTCAGGGGCTAGGGCCTGTCCTTCATTCTCTTTCTCTTCCTCTCCACACCTCCACAATAGAACAGAAAGCAACAGTTGTCCCCCAGAAAAAAATGCCCCTTGGCCTTCACACCCCTGGGGTGACACAGAATATCATTCCCAGGAAGTAGCTCCAGACATAAAATTCTCCCCATATTATCTGCCCTGGATAATCTATTTTGTTCTTTAAAATAGGGGCAGCAATTTTGTCTAAAAAATTCATGTTCCTAGATTAAATTAAACATTAATTTATCCAGAATATTGCAATCATCTGGTCACCCAATGAATATATATTGAAGAATATTTATATGCAAATTTCTGTGGATAGTTAAAGATATAATTACTGCTCTCAAGTTGCTCAGGATCTAGTGAGAAGAGGCAAACAGTTTCAGCACTAAGCACTATGATAGGGTTATGCATTTATGGCCAGAAAGTGGTGGAGGTCAGGGGAAGCTTCCCAAGGAAAACAACACTGGCTTAGTCTTAAAGTTGGGGTTGACCGAGCAGAGCAGAGTGGAGGGAGGTGATGCAGAATTGCAGACAGAGTGAACACTAGGTACAGAAGCCAGGCAATCATGGATGTAAGCCCTTGATGAGCTCTTATCCTAGGATGGATGCTACATTAAGAGCTCAACCACAACTCTTTGATATAGGTCCTTCTCCTGCTTTCATATATGAGGAAACTAAGGAGTGGAGGGGGCTAACTAAATATATTGAACAAAGTCACAGTTTTCTTAATAAGTGATGAAGCTGAGACTCAAATCAGAAAGTTTGAGTCCAGAGCCACTGCTCTTCACCAGTTCGTTACCTGGAAGTTGCTACTGATGTAAGGTGTCTTTTGTAAAGGAATATAAGATGCCTGAGAAAGTAGGACAGGAAAAGAGACTAGGAAGTGGACAGAAAAGCACATCATGAATGTAGAGTTTATAAGCCCTGTGGTGGCATTTGGACTTATCTTAAAGGCAACAGGGACCCAAGTGATGGATTCTGAGAAGAGAAGTGGCCTGACTTATTTATGTGTATTACTCCGTTAATATTGAATAGTATAGATGATAAGGGAATAAGACTACTAGAAGTAAGAAGATCATGGGTAAACTATTGTGGTGACCCAGGCAAGAACTGCTGAGGACCAGGAAGTGAAAGCTTGAACTAACATAGAGCAGTGAGGATAAGGAGGAAGAGATGCATATGGGGAGGTGTTTCAGAAGTGGAATTGACAGGACATTGAAACTGAATCAATGCAGAGAGTCAGGAAGAAAGAGCAGTCACGAATCCCACGTTCTTTGTTTCAGAGATACGGTATGGAGGAGAAGCAGATTTGAATGAGAAGATAATTAGGGTGGGTTTGGGTGTGATGGGTTACAGATGCTTGTGGGAAGATTCAAGTAGACAAGACAATGGGATGTTCCCTTTATGAGTCGAGTTAGGAGTGAAATCTGAGTAGAGATACATATTAGAGAGCCATTGGAACATAGGCTGTCACTGAGACCATGACAATGGATGAGATAACCCAGAGAGGATCTCAAAAGATAAAGACTATGGGTGGACATTAGCGGAACACCAAACACACAGAAGGACAACTGGAGGCAGGAGGGAGAGGAGGAGCTGAAGTAGGAGAAAAATTGTGTGGGCATGCCACCACTGAAGCAAAGAGGAGAAAGAGGTTTAGAGAATGAGGAATTGGTCAATTCTGCTATGTCAAGGTAGAATTGGAAAGTGCTTTTATACATGGGATGAAGTTGTTTATTGTTGGCCCTGGGAAAAAATGAATGGCAAAGATAAAAGAAAAATTGAAGTGCGTTTCAGAGCACGTGGGAGGGAGGGGATGGAGGCAGCACTTTTCAGGAAGCTTGGCTTTGATGAAAAGTAAGATAGAACACAGGAGTAAGGGAGTTGTTTGTTTGGTGTTTTGGTTTGGTTTTTGTTGTTGTTGTTGTTGTTGTTGTTTAGACAGATTTTGCTCTTCTTGCTCAAGCTGGAGTGCAATGACACGATCTCGGCTCACCACAACCTCCGCCTCCCAGGTTCAAGCAATTCTCCTGCCTCAGCCTCCTGAGTAGCTGGGATTATAGGCATGTACCACCATGCCTGCCTAATTTTGTATTTTTAGTAGGGATGGGGTTTCTCCATGTTGAGGCTGGTCTCGAACTCCTGACCTCAGGTGATCCACCCGCCTCGGCCTCCCAAAGTGCTGGGATTACAGGTGTGAGCCACCATGCCTAGCCTGGTTTGGTTTTTAAATAAGAGAGACTTAGCATGGTGTATTAGTTTCCTATTGTTGCTGTAACAAATTACTACAAATGTATTGACTTAAAATAATACAGATTTACTGCCTTACAGTTCTGGAGATCAGGAGTTCTAAAATGGGTTGGCAGGGCTGCATTTCTTTGGGAGACTCTAGGGGGGAATCTATTTCCTTTCTTTTTCTAGCTTCCAGAGTCTTCTTATATTTCCTTGGCTTGCATCCTTCATCAGTCTTCAAAGCCAGCAGTTTACCCTCTTCCAATCTCTCTCTTCCTGTCTGTCTCTCTCTCTCCCTACCCCTTCCCTCTCTCTGCTTCTGTTGTCACATTGCTTTATGTCTGATTTTTTTAAGAACCCTTGTGATTTCACTGGGCCTACCCAAATAATCCAGGACAGTCTCCTCATTTCAGGATCCTTAATCATATCAGCAGAGTCCATTTTATTATGTGAGGTAACATATTCACAGGTTCTGGGGACTAGGATGTGGACATCCTTGGGGGGTTATTACTCGACTAACCACATATGGTATCTCTGCCTGGCATATAGTAAGTGCTCAAAAATATTATTACAATAAGGATATTAACATTTCCATGCTGAGGAGAAACAGCCATCAGAAAGAAAGACATTACAAACATAGGAAAGAGAGAAAAACAGAGAGAGAGAGACTCTGAAGGAGAGAAAGCAAGAATCCCTTAGGCCAAAGGGATGGGGCCCAGAACACAACTGGAAGGAGGGACACTCTGGACATTGAGATAATGTACACACAGCTGGCAATAATTTTTAAAGTGTAGCATTCACTACATATTTGTTGGCCTGCATTATTCCTCAAGTGCTCCTACACTAGTGAAAGATTATGATATTATCCCTGCCTCAACCTGACAATCCAGCCATATACTATTATTTAAGCTCCCCAGAATTTCACCTCTGATTTATCATTGCTTCTTTCAGAGCTCCTGGCTCTTTCTCCTTGGCACACACACAAAAAAAAAGTCAATAAATGTTTTGGGATAAATACATTAAATTAATGAATTAATGAAAGAACAAATGAACAGCCTGGAAGACTGGGAGAACATTGACTTAGGGTGATCAGAAAGTAAGTTTCTCAGTCTTCATTGACTTCTTCATTGCTCCCACCTGGGACAACTCCCGTCTTGTTCTTTAAGTTTTGTCTTTAAGAACAGGAAGGGGATGTGTCCCAGGTGGGAGGAATTCTTCAGAGATAGAAAAAGGAAAGAAGGCAGGGCAAAGAGGTATGTGGGAGTCTAGTGAAAACACTGGCTGTGGCCCAGCACAGTGGCTCATGCCTGTAATCCCATCACTTTGGGAGGCCGAGGCGGGTGAATCACTTCAAGTCAGGAGTTTGAGACCAGCCTGGCCAACATGGTAAAACCCTGTCTCTGCTAAAAATACAAAAATTAGCTGGGTGTGGTGGCGCAGGCCTGTAATCCCAGATACTCAGGAGGCTAAGGCAGGGGAATAGCTTGAACCCAGGAGGCAGGGGTTGCAGCGAGCCGAGATCACACCACTGCACTTCAGCCTAGGCGACAGAGCAAGAATCTGTCTGAAAAAACAAACAAACAAAAGCAACCAAACAAACACAAACCACTGGCTGAAGTAGTCGAACAGGTAATTAGTAGAGGGTACTACAAGCCCCTAAGAATGAGTTTCCAATGATACAAGATACATTGGTGGTAGTTGATAATACTGTACTATAAACTGGGAAATTGCTAAGAGAGTACATTTCATGGGCTCTCACCACTTAAAAAAATAAAGAAGGCCGGGCACAGTGGCTCATGCCTGTAATCCCAGCACTTTGGGAGGCCGAGGCGGGCGGATCACAAGGTCAGGAGATTGAGACCATGGTGAAACCCCGTCTCTACTAAAAATACAAAAAATTAGCCGAGCGCGGTGGCGGGTGCCTGTAGTCCCAGCTACTCAGGAGGCTGAGGCAGGAGAATGGCGTGAACCCGGGAGGCGGAGATTGCAGTGAGCCGAGATTGTACCACTGCACTTTAGCCTGTGCGACACAGCGAGACTCCGTCTCAAAAAAAAAATAAAAATAAAAAAAAAATAACTGTGTGAGGAAGTGGACATGTTAATTTGCTTGATGGTGGTACTCATTTCACTATGTATCTATATTAAAGAACTATGTTGTACACCTTAAAAATACATTATTTTTATTTAAAAATTTTTTTAATAAAAATTAGATAAAAAGCTAATGACTCTAGATTTCTCAGCGATAGATGAACAGTACTACAACAGAAGAAGCATGAGAATAAAAAAAGCACTGTGCTGGAAAATTTTTTTTTAATCCTAAATTAAATGCTTGATTCTAGCACTAATTTCTACATGACCTTGAGCAAATTACTCAGTCTCATTGAGCCTCAGTTAGCTGAGAGGACAAAGCAAGCTGATGCAGGTATAACAGCCCAGTAACTAGCATAAGAAAAGAAATAATGCCGGTGGCTCACGCCTGTAATCCCAACACTTTGGGAGGCCGAGGCAGGTGGATCACCTGAGGTCAGGAGTTCAAGACCAGCCTGACCAACATGGTGAAACCCCTTCTCTACTAAAAATACAAAAACTGGTCAGGAGTGATGGTGGGCACCTGTGATCACAGCTATGCAGGAGGCTGAGGCAGGAGAATTGCTTGAACCAGGGAGGCAGAGGTTGCAGTGAGCCAAGATCATGTCATTGCACTGCAGCCTGGGCAACAAGAGTGAAACTCTGTCTTAAAAAAAAAAAGAAAAGAAAGAAAGAATGCAATAAATTATTGCTGTTACTATCTCTCAGAGTTGTTGTTATAAATAAAACACCATGTCAAAGCACCTAGAAAATCATCTTAGTGGAGGTTCGGTAAACTTTAATCTCTTCTCTTCCACATTAGAAATTTAAACTAAATGCTCTCAAGGGACGAGAGACACTGGAAGCTGGGAGGCTCTTGGAACTCTGTTGCAATCATCAAGGTGAGAAAACTCAGGGCCTGGTTCAGAGTCCATGGAGGACTCAGGTATTTGATGTTTAAGTGGTTGGTATATAATGTCTCCCTTTTCCACCTTAATATATAACGTGTCTCTTTTTCTCATCCAAGTTTTGGACCAGTGGAGACAAAGAAATGAGGCAGAGGGCAAAACTCACCTATATAACTGATTAAAAAAAAACCATGGTGGACTGACTCACCACCCAACATAATTATCGATGAAAAACACAGGCCTCTCACTCCTGGGGCCATGCCCCTGGGAAATATACAGAAAGCAGCAGGTGCATGGGGTGCTTTCTGCATCCTGGGGCCAAGAGTGACAGCCAGAGCCTAGAGAGGCCAGGAGTGTTTGTTTGTTTAATAGGGTTTCTGCCCCAAGAAAGAAAACACCAGAAATGTACAGCAAGTGTTCCCCCAATGGCATGTTCTATTTCTTTTTTCTACTTAGGCTTCCAGATGCAGCCCTCTAGGTCATCCAGAGGTGCCAGCCAGCCCTCACCAGTGGTCAGCTTTTCCTCAGTGGAGTTGTGGGTGAGCCAGTGGAGCTTGCTCTGAAGATACTAGAGGGAACCAAAGCTGTCTGGCCCTTCAGTGTGACTCAGTTTCCAGACTCTATCTCTTTAGACATAAATGAAGAACAGGTCAACCTTGATATCTTTGACGGTTGGTTCAGGGGATGATGTGTTGTGGGGTTTTCCCACAGGTCAGCAGTCCAACTACCAGGGCCAGAGCCCCATCAAAGAATCCTCAGTGCCAGCCGGAAAGAATGATGGACTCCTCGTCTAAAGGGAGTTTGGGGCGACCAGTCAAACCATGGCCTCATGAGAAGCAGCTGACTAGGGAATGAGAGAGGAATACAAAAGACAAGGCACTGCAAAGTCAAGTCTGGTTGGGGAGAAGAAATCAATATGCCTGAAACAGGGAACCAGAAAGGACTCAGACAAAACTGCTAACAAGTATGGGGCTTCTTGGGGTAGGTGGTGAAAATATTCCAAATTAAGATTATAGCGATGTTTTAATAACTCCCTGGATATAACAAAAAAACATTGAATTGGTGAATTGTGTGGTATGTGAATTATATATCTCAATAAAGATGTTTTAAAAAGAAGACACAGACTGGGCACAGTGGCTCACACCTGTAATACCAACACTTTGGGATGGGCAGATAGCTTGAGCCCAGGAGTTTGAGACCAGCCTGGGCAACATGGTGAAACTACGTCTCTGCAAAAAATACAAAAAAAAAAAAACCGCCAGGTGTGGTGGTGCTACCTGTAGGTATGGGTGGCATGCACCTGTAGTCCCAGCTACGAGGGAAGCTGAGGTGGGAGGATCACCTGAACCTAGAAGGTTGAGGCCATGCCACTGCACTCTAGCCTGGGCAATAGAGCAAGACCCTGTTAGTGTGCCAATAATTGTGTGACGTTAGTCACTTCCCTTCTTTATGCTTCAGTTTCCTCATCTCTTAGGTGAAGGAGTGGGAATAGATGACCTCTCTAAGGTTCCCGTATTAACTTCCTGGAGCTGCCACAACATATTGCCACAAATTTGGTGGTTCAAGGCAACAGAAATTCATTCTCCCACAGCTCTGAAGGCAAAAAGTCTGAAATCAAGATGTAAATACCAGGCTCCCTCCAGAGGCTATAGGGGAGAATCCACTCCTTGCCCCTCCCAGTTTTTGGTGACGGTTGTCATTCCTTGGCTCGTGGCCACATCTCTCTGTCTGCTCTGTCTTCTTTTCCTTTGTGTTCTGTCTTTCTCAAAACTCCTTTCTCCTTTCTCTTAGAAGGATACATGTGATTGTATTTAGGCCCTACTTGGATCACCTAGAATAAAGTCCTCCTCTCAAGATCCTTAACTTAATCACATATTTTGCCATTCCCATGCTCTAGGGAATTGATATAGAGATCTTGGAATTGGAGGTGGAGGGCAATTTACTTGTAGATCTTTGCACGTTGTAAGACAGTGAGAGAACTGACTTGAGAAAAATTGAACTACTTTATTTTTCCCAGATACCCCTTCTTCACTTCTCTTCACCTCCATCCTAGATCGTATTTAAAATAACTTAACACTTGTATGGAATTTTATGGTTTGAAAGTTGTTATGAATTTATCATCTCATTTTATTCTCATAAAAACCTATAAATTCAGTATTATCACTATAATTCCATTTCTGATGAGTGAATGGAGGCTCAGAGACACTAAATGACCTAACCAAGGTCACTAACATGTAAAGTACTAGTGCCCAGACTCTGATCTGAGTCCTTGGACTTCAAATCCTGTGACTCCCACACTGCCATCATTTGCATGACCCTTGGTATAGCACCAAGGGGTTCTACACAAAGAAGAGTGGATGTACTTGGAGTAGATTCACTTCTTCCCATGCCTCCTGCTAAACTAAACACAGCTAAAACCCCTGGACATTATACATAAAACTAACATAAAAAGACGGAAAGGTGCGGAAAAAGCAGCAGACTGACTAGCAACCTTGGAATCTTGATTTTGGAACCCAAGAATTGAATGGTAGTGAGTTCAAGGATTTTCTGTTTACCTTGCATATCCTGAACTAGGTGCTAGAGAAGCAGCCCAGAAATGCCAAAGAGCATGCACAAAATGAGGTCCCAAGAAAAGTGTTCTCTTTAGCCAAAGCACTAGGAAGGCAATTCAGGAAGGCAGAAACTTTCAGAGAATAACTGCCCTACTCTAGCCAAACACCATGGAAAAAAAATCACAGCCCCACCACCGCCCCTATTAGCAAAGGCCAAGTGGGGAGCCTAAACTTCCACCTTTAATTAGCTGTAAGGAGGTACCCTCCCCAGACTCCATCCCTCACTAGGGTGTTATCAGAGAATATGGAGTGGTGAACTGGGACTTTCATCCCTATCAAGAGGTAATGAGCTCTCTATCCAGCAGCAGTAACAAGGCACCCTTCCAACCCTGCCAGGGCGAAGTCAGAGGAGGCCACTTGGGAAGTCTGGAATCCCATATCCACCAGTAAAGCACCTTTTTCCCCACTCTGGGTAGTCAAAGGAGGCTAAATGGAGAACCTGGACCTTCACCCTTGCTTGGCATTAGCAAAATGAAACTCCCTCCCCTAACAGGCATGGAGTCAGAGGAAGCCTGATAAAACAGATTCAAGTAAGATCCAGAGTCTCATAACACCCAAAATGTCCAGTGTGCAATTAAAAAATCACACATCATACCAAGAACCAGGAAAATCTCAACTTGAACGAAAAAAAAAAATCAGCAGATGGCAACACCGAGATGACACAGATATTGGAATTATCTGACAAAGATATGAATACACTTGGCACAAAAATATAAAATCTTATTGACTAGAAGCTAAATGGAAATTTTAGAACTGAAAAATATAACCACCAAAATAAAAAAAACTAATTGGATGAGTTCAATGGCAGAACAAAGGGGACAGAGAAATGAATCCATGAACTTGAAAATAGAACTGTAGAAATGACCCGAGCTGGGCGTGGTGGCTCACGCCTGTAATCCCAGCACTTTGGGAGGCTGAGGCGGGCAGATCACTTGAGGTCAGGAGTTCGAGACCAGCCTGGCCAACATGATGAAATCCCATCTCTACTAAAAAATACAAAAATTAGTCGGGCATGTTGGCGTGCACCTGTAATTCCAGCCACTCGGGAGGCTGAGGCAGGAGAGTCCCTTGAACCTGGGAGACAGAGGTTGCAGTGAGCCGAGATTAGGCCACTGCACTCCAGCCTGGGGGAGAAGAGCCAGACTTCATCAAAGAAAAAAGAGAAAAAGAAATGACCTGAGCTGAATAACTTTAAATTGTGTAAATACACAGACTTTCCTTATCTTCTTGAGTTTTCTAAATTCTTTGATGGCTGAAGCAAAAAGTATAACATAGCCTGAATGCGGATCTCAATGTATATAGATGAAATATTTAATACAATTATATCGTAAGTGGAAAAACAAGGGACTTACAAGAAGGTAAGGTTTCTACTTTTGTATTGAAGTGATAGAATATGGACATCAGCAGATCTTTTTTTTTTTTTTTGAAACGGAGTCTCGCTCTGTTGCCCAGGAGTGCAGTGGCCCCATCTTGGTTCACTGCAACCTCCACCTCCCTGGTTCAAGCAATTCTCCTGCCTTAGCCTCCCGAGTAGCTGGGATTACAGGCGCCCGCCACCACGTCCAGCTAAATTTTTTGTATTTTTAGTAGAGACAGGGTTTCACCATGTTGGCCAGACGGGTCTCAAACTCCTGACCTCAGGTGATCCGCCCACCTCCGCCGCCAAAGTGCTGGCATTACAGGCCTGAGCCACGGCAACCGGCTAGATCTTTGTGGTGATAAAATAGTTCTGTTATCTTGATCACAGCGGTGGCTGCAAGAACCTATAGGTATGATAAAACGGCATAGACTACACATTGTACCAATGTCAATTCACTGGTTTTGATTGTGTACTATAGGGCAACATTAGATGAAGAGTACACAGGACCTCTTTTTAGGATCTTTGCAACTTCCTGTATGTCTAAAATTATTTTAAAATCAAAAAGGTTTTCAAAAAGAGGACCAAAAATAAAGAATAAAAGAGAACTGAGGCCGGGCGCGGTGGCTCAAGCCTGTAATCCCAGCACTTTGGGAGGTCGAGACGGGCGGATCACAAGGTCAGGAGATCGAGACCATCCTGGCTAACACGGTGAAACCCCGTCTCTACTAAAAATACAAAAACTAGCCGGGCGAGGTGGCGGGCGCCTGTAGTCCCAGCTACTCGGGAGGCTGAGGCAGGAGAATGGCGTAAACCCGGGAGGCGGAGCTTGCAGTGAGCTGAGATCCGGCCACTGCACTCCAGTCCGGGCGACAGAGTGAGACTCCGCCTCAAAAAAAAAAAAAAAAAAAAGGGAACTGAAGGGGCATCATCACAGGCAACTGGGGAACCCCCTTTTCAATCTGGAGGCAATACGTGAGGGGAGACCGCGCTCAGAGAGCACAGGTTTCCGGACCGGAACCTTTGGTTCAGACCCTAGTCTCACCCTCACCCTCCAGTGACATCACAAAGCCCCAGAAGCCCCACTGACCACCCGGAAGTTTTGCTAACAGAACTATCATCTGTGTTGGTATTGGAAGCAGTTGTTTGGCCTCGCTGAGCAAACGTCTATGCCTTCTCCATTACATCCGAAGGCGAATAGCCCCATGTGAGGAAGGGAATCAGTAGATGTTTGGTCGCTGTACCACATCCACTCCTGGGATATAACAAGAGCAAGCCCAATTCTCTTGGTGTTTTCTTGGTGGTGTGGGCAGTCGGCTTGCACCACGTATCTATCTCGGCTCTTTCTGGAAGCTTATGTCCTCCCCACAACTTCCAGCTTTCTTATGGGACAAGGGTACCCTCACCACTGCCATATCTCATCCTGCTTACCTGGTAAACGTTCTCTTCTTCTTTACACCCCTGATGACTCTGGTCACTCTACTCATCTTGGTCTGGAAAGTAACCAAAGGCAAAAGCAACAAGAACGGAGAGACACACCCAAGAAAGGAGGCCACACAGCTACCATAAAGATCTGGATCTTTTGGTGGGGACCCCACTGAGGTGAAGACCTGGCTGTACAAGAGGCAGAGCCACTGGAGCTGTCTCAGAGCCCAGAGCCTGGGGAGCCAGAGCTGCTTTAGCCACCCTATTCCTCCATTGCCAGATGTCCCTCCAGGCCTCATTTCCTTCCTCTGCTACCACCCCTCTTATAATGCACTCCTTCTGCGGTTCTTTGGCTTGTCCCAGCTTCTGAGTTTGAACGTCTTTTTTTTTTTTTTTTTTTTTTTGTGGATCTTCAAGACTGAAATAGTAAATGGCTCTTGATTTCTGCACTAACAGAGGAAAGAAACAAGTACATGGAAAAGTAAAAATTGATTACAAAGCCTAAATTTTCCTCTATAAATTGGGCATGGGCTGACCGTGGGATACTGAAATTATTGGGAGCTCACAGCATCTCAGCATCTCAAGTTATATGATGAAGCTATTCTGGAAGCTCATTTCCAGAAGATCCTTGAAATAAAATGGCTCACTCTATGCTGAATTGTAGGCACACTCCTTTCTCCTGTTTACTTAATGCTGGTAGTAAAAAGTATTTTTTTTCTTAAGAAATGACTTGAAGTACCATATACTTTTCTCTCCTCTTCTCTCTCACCCTCCAACTTAGTGGGTTGACAAAATTTTAAAATATCATATCCTAAAATGATCATTTTTCTTTTTCGTTTTTTGTCCTTTCAGAATTTGGAGCAAGTTAACTCCCTTTTCAAATGAAATCCAAATTAAAGAGGCAGTTTTTTGAAAAACCAAACTCTTATCCAATTCGGTTTGGGTTACTCTAGGGAGGATTTGACCTGAAATGAACGAGTATTTTTCTAGGAGAAGAACCTCTTTGACCAGCTCTATCGTTAACCCTTCCTTTTAGAAGCATCATATCAGATGTCCCCTTGCCTCAACCCGCACACGCATTTGACTCTGGAAGTCTTAAACCAGGGCCCCTTCCCTCTAAACCTTTCCCCATTGCTTACGATCATGGAACTGTGTTTGACCACTGGAAGAATAAGTCACTCTGGATGTGAGGGCCATGCACTCTGCATCTCAAAGCATGGGTCACTCTTTAACCTCCACTTTAGCCCACAGAAATTTAGAAGCTTGGTCCTTTGGTGCTGTAGAGAGGCTAGGGTTGCTACCAGACCCAAGGGGAGTCCACCCCAGTGAGGGCTCTCACCTGCCTCCCGGAGTGCCTGTTGACAATGGTGGTGGTGGGTGTTTGTTTCTGTGATTGACCAGCTTTGGCAGAAACAAACCACCAAGCAGCTGGTAGATGAAATTGAAAAGCCTCATGGCTGAGAAAGACATAGCCCAGTTGCCTCTGACAGCTGAGGCCCTCTTTATTAAAGGCCACTAGCATTCCTCCCAAGCTCGTTATCTTACTCCTTCTCAATGAAGCATGGTGTGCTTGGAAAATAGTGTGTGCTAGGGGTGGGATGGGGAGTGGTGTCTTGACCTGAGTGGGCATGGATTCCATGCCTCTTCTTGTTGGGCAGGAGTTTCACCAAAGGTCTGTGCATGTCTTGGAATTGGCAGAAAGATCTTCAGCACTCCTAACACTCTTCAAATCTTTCTTTCCTATCATGCAGATGCCTCTATTCAACCAGCAGATATTTACTGAGCTCTTACTGTGCACCAGACCCTGTCCTGGGTGCTGAGGATACAAGAGTAGCAGAAAGGTGCCCCATCTTCTGTCTCCTAGAGCCCATACAACACAGTGAGAGAGACAGATGTTAATGAAATAATTGCATATCTGATTTTTAAATTATAAATGGAGAAAAGTGCTCTGAAAAAGGAATCTGGCTTTATGAGAGTATATATGAAAGGAATCTCACCTAGACAGAGATGATTTACCTGAGGAAGTAATGCTTGGGCTGAGAACTGAAGGGTGAGTGGATGAGAAACAGATGAGAGGCAAAAGCAGAAGGGCTAGACCCCCGGATAGAGAGACAGCAGCGGCCAAGGCCTGTGAAGAGAGCAGTCAGTGGGATAGAAAGATGGTCAGCAGTTCTGGAACACAGAAATTGAACACAAAAATAAAGCATTATGAGGCTGGAGACATAGGTGGGACTGTATCCTACAGAACCCTGGTGGGTAGTAATCACTGGTGTCTGAGCTGTGGAGGCGGGATGGGGATAGATCTCTAAGGCTCCTTCTAGTTGGTGCATTTCTGCATTTACCAGTTAGGTACATGTATTAAAAGACTCCTGGCCAGGCGCTGTGGCTCATGCCTGTAATCCCAGCAGTCTGGGAAGCCAAGGTGGGCAGATCATGAGGTCAGGAGATCGAAACTACCCTGGCCAACATGGTGAAACCATGTTGTATGAAACATGCAAAATTTTGTATGAAAAATACAAAAATTAGCTCGGTGTGGTGGCTTATGCCTGTAATCCCAGCTACTTGGGTGGCAGGAGAATCGCTTGAACCCGGGAGGCGGAGGTTGCAGTGAGCCAAAATTGCACCACTGCACTCCAGTCTGGCAACAGAGGAGACTCCATCTCAAAAACAAAACAAAACAAAGAACTCCTGGGCCAGATTGTTTCACACTTCCCAGGGACTCAAAGTTCCCCTCTTCGCATGGAGCTCAGAGCCATTTCCTTCCATCCTCCAGGATTTAGTTACTCCCTAAACTCCTCAAACCGCCCTACATTCTTCTGTTTCTACTATTGGGACTTAATGACAAACCAGCCAGACTGCATTATAAGCTTATGGCCATCAGATGGCAGCAAAAGATCAGCAAACCTGGTCCTTGTAGCAACCACAAAGGTAAAGGGACTCAGCCGGATAGTCAGTCCCTCCCTCCACCTCCATAAAGGACTATAATCAAGTCGTCCACCATAATGGGAATCACTTTTCCAGAAGATCTCCCGGGCTGGAAATTTCAGAATTTTAAAAACATGTATTATATATTGAGCATCAATTATACACTTGTTCTTAGCATATGGTATCTTTTTGCTATACCTTGCTACCTATGCTGTGAAAAGGGCATTATCCCTCCTATACAAGGAAAATTGAGGCTCAGAGCATCAGGGAGGCTGGTTATCTGTTCAAAGGCCCATAGTAGAGCCTGTATTATTTTCCTCTCCCATGCTGCTCCCTGCGTTCATCATGGAATAAGACATCCTCAGCTTTGAGGAAGCTCTTCTTTCTCTATCAGAAATCATTTTGCTCTAAAATGCTGCTGGCATGAGTTTATAATATTCTCTTTAGGGAGATCCTCTGCCAGGGATGTCTTGTGTCTGCCTCCCTTGTCTCCTATGGCTTTTCTCCAACACCCTCCTAGAGGTCTGTTGGCAGCTCCAGCTCCTGTACCTTCAGGCACCAAGTCAACAAGCACTGACCATCATAAAGCAGCCAGTGAGCAATGGCGGCAGAGAGAAGGTGGTGAAGAGCAATGAGATGTTAATCCCTTCTTTTTTTTTTTTTTTTTTTTTAGATGGAGTCTCACTCTGTCCCCCAGGCTGGAGTGCAGTGGCATGATCTCGGCTCACTGCAACCACCACCTTCCAGGTTCAAGTGATTCTCTCACCTCAGCCTCCCAAGTAGCTGGAATTATAAGCGCTTGCCACCACGCCCGGCTAATTTTTGTATTTTTAGTAGAGACGGGATTTCACCATGTTGGCCAGGCTGGTCTCAAACTCCTGACCTCAGGTGATCCACCCGCTTCGGCCTTCCAAAGTGCTGGGATTACAGGTGTGAGCCACCATGCCTGGCTGGATGTTAATCCCTTCTTTGAGGAGCTTTCGTTCCAGATGTGACTAAGGGCTTCCCTTGGGCTAACAGCAGCCACAGGCGGTTTCTGAGACAGGTTAATGATGGGGTGTTGGCATTCTAGAGCCTGAAGGGCCCTTGTGGGCTAGAGCAATCAGGGAAAGCATCCTGAAGCAGCTGCAATGTTAGGGAAACAGCCAGCATAGACTTAAGAGTGGAAGGGAGTTCACGAGGCATGACAAGGGGGCAGTGAGCCAGCTGCATGACACATGCAGGGGAACAATGGGGAGTCAGGTGAGAAAACAGCACCCACCCATGGTAGAGACCTTGCATGTCAGGCTAGGGTGTTCAATTTCAAGTTAGAGGGAGCCAGGGAAGGAAAGTGACACACGAAATAAACATTCAAGGTTAATCTGGCATGGTTGATGAATAGGAATAGGGAAAAATTAAGAAGATAGGCTACAATGCTATAGTTGTATCATAAAGGTTTCCAAAGTTTATCAAAAACTTTCCTAAGTTCCCTAATTTCTCCCTATTTCTTGCCCTTTGGTAAGAAGATAGGCTAAAATGCTATAGTTTTATCATAAAACGTTCCAAACTTCCTGGTTTTTTCCTGTTTCTCTGACTTTGCCTGTTGTATATTTTCCACCTGAATTGCCCTTTTGTAAACATTTCTCTGCTCAGTAGTTTTTTGTTTTTGTTTTGTTTTGTTTTTGTTTTTTGAGACAGAGTCTCACTCTGTTGCCCAGGCTGGAGTACAGTGGTGCCATCTGGTCTCACTGCAACGTCCGTCTCCCAGGTTCAAGTGATTCTCATGCCTCAGCCTCCCAAGTAGCTGGGATTACAGGCATGCACCAAAACACCTGGTTAATTTTTGTATTTTTAGTAGAGATGGGGTTTCACTATGTTGGCCAGGCTGGTCTTGAACTCCTGACCTCAGGCGATTCGCCCACCTTGGCCCCCCAAAGTGCTGGAATTACAAGCATGAGACACTGCGCCCAGTCTGTTCAATAGTTTTTTAAGAGTGTGTGTGGAGAGGTAAAAGTTGAATTCAAAGGGGTTCATCTTCAGAACTTTGTCAAAAAGCAGGCAATAGCAATAAGGACTTTTACTCACTCCCATCGTCCTAATTTGGAGTGCCAGCTGGCTGGGTCAGTAGCTGAAACAGGTGATGCCACAAATTGGGGGTGGGGTGAGAAACCTAGAAAAGTTTGGGACTCACAGAGCTGTCTTCTCAAGCGATTGTGAGATGCTTTCTAACTGTTCCAGCCCACTGAAGCTCAAAAACTGTGGATTCCCCAAGTGGGCAGTGGCAGCAGCCCTAGAATCAGCACTGCCCAGAGCTGCCATCATCCAGACAGACTCATGGAGTGTCAGAGCCAGAAGGTCCTTGACCCACCCAGAATTTCACTCTCACTTTACGGAGGCCTCTGGTGCCCAGAGGGGGCAGGTGGGGGAGGCCTGAGTGTAGAGGCGTGGCTCAGAGAAACTGGGAGTGGAATACTGGCGCCACCCTTCATACCAGCTGTACATCCACAGCAAATTACCTAAGCCAGTGGTTCTCAATGTACAGTTCTGGGATCCCTAGGGATACCCCAAGACCCTTTCAAGGGATCCATGAAATGGAAACTATTTTAATAAAAATATTGATTTTTTCACTCTAATTTCATGAGTGTACAGAAGAGCTTTTGAAAGACTACATGACGCATTTTAAAGAGATTTGCAAACATGTAAAACACTGTCATTCTTCTTTCCAAATATGTTATTTCTGTTAAAATATAATAAGTTTATCATAGTTATTTTTACATGAAATAAGTATTTTTAAAAGTTTAGTGCTAATATCTAACAAACAGAAGCTCCTTGGGGTCCTCCATAATTTTTTTTTTTTTTTTTTTTTTTTTTGAGACACAGTCTCACTCTGTTGCCCAGGCTAGAGTGCAGTGGTGCGATCTCAGCTCACTGCAACCTCCGCCCCTGGGCTCAGTGATTCTCCTGCCTCAGCCTCCCGAGTAGCTGGGACTACAGGCATGCGCCACCACGCCTGGCTACTTTTTGTATTTTTTAGTAGAGACAAGGTTTCACCATATTGGACAGGCTGGTCTCGAACTCCTGACCTCGTGATCCACCTGCCCAGCCTCCCAAAGTGCTGTGATTACAGGCGTAAGCCACCGTGTCTGGCCTGGGATCCTCCATAATTTTTAAGGTTGTAAAGGCAGACTTGAAAAGTTTGAGAACCGCTGATTTAAACTCTTTAGTTCAAATTTCCTTATCCATCTCTTTATCTGTAAAATGGACACAACACTTACTTCACAGGATAGTTGAGGCTTTAAAAAGACACCTCATATAAAATGCCTAGGCAAGGTTTTTGAAACACTGCTTTCTCCAACATCAGCTCAGAGCAGTTCTTGGCTTTCTCTGGCATTCAGAGTCAAGATCTAGTGTCTGGGAAATAAAACTTTGTGAAGGACAAAGATGCTTTCCTGCTGGAAGCCGAGATCTGCGTGCACAAGGTCCCATCTGTACCTGGGGAAGACCGCTGTGTCAAGAGCACCACACAGTGAGTGACAGTCCTTCTAGACACACCACAGTAAGGTGCCTATCGGCAACAGCTGAGTGCCCAGAACCTGTTAGTGCACCTGTAGCTCACCTCTCTCACCACCTGAGGGCAGAAACCCCACACAAATAGAACAGCAGAGTGGGCTCAGGACAAAAAGCAAAATAAGCTCTTCCGAAAATGGTCACTTCCAGAACAGGAAAAGTCACTTCAGATAATGTGTCCCTTAAACAGCTGTTTTAGGGGCTGTGACATTTTCCAACCATGAGTAAATAGGGGCAGCTGACCTGGCCATGGGGATGATAAACACCAAGAATAGGGGAATAGGTGACACATCCATGCAGAGTCCCAGTTACCAGTCTTCCTTTAAGCAAGAAGGATTTTCATATTGTAATGCCTCCCCAGGCTTTTTCTTTTCTTTTCTTTTTTATTGCTGCTACCTCCACCCCCCGAATCTCCTGAATGAGTCTGTCTCTTTTTTTGAGATGGAGTCTCGTTCTGTCGCCCAGACAGAAGTGCAAAGGTGTGATCTCGGCTCACTGCAACCTTCACCTTCCGGGTTCAAGCGATTCTCCTGCCTCAGCCTTCCAAGTAGCTGGAATTGCAGGCATGTGCTACCATGCCAGGCTAACTTTTGGCATTTTTGGTAGAGACAGGGTTTCGCCATGTTGGCCAGGCTGGTCTCAAACTCCTAACTTCAAGTGATCTACCTGCCTCAGCCTCCCAAAGTGCCGGGATTACAGGCATGAGCCAATGCCCCCCAGCTGAATGAGTCTGTCTTAATTCTAATTAGACACTGGAAGGAGTCAGAAGATGGACTCCTAGACTGACCTGGCCACTAATTACCTGTGTAAGTGAGCTTCAGTTTCCTCCTGCGTAAAATGGAGAGGAAAAAAATATACACACATCTCATAGGATTGTAAGGAGCTAAGGAGACAGAAAGAATCTTTGTGAAGTCTAAAGTGCCCTTCAGTATTTCTTACTGTAACTGTCCCAGGCAGGAAAAGCTAAATAGTTACATCCTTTTCATACATAGGTAGATCCTTTTTAATATATGCAGAAAAATCAATATGCCTGGCTTGGGTTCAGAAAGGAGCAGTGATTTAGCAAGAGCATGTTCCTTGGAGTTTAGTTGGTCTCCTTGATTCAATTAATGCTCAATCTGAGTAAAATGGTTCTAGAAGACAGCCATACAAATGCGATTTGGGAAAAACTGTACTTTCCTGTTAATAATAATGAGTGCCTATTTAACACTTTAGAGTTTAAAAATGATTTCACCTACATTATCCCAACTCCTTCGAAGAATACTGAGAGGAAGCTAGTCTTCTTTCTACAAGAACAGGCTCAGAGAAGTAAAGTAACCTGCTAAAGGTTTCAAAGCAAGTCAGAGGTACAGCCAGATCTGCTGAGTCTAAGGTTTGCATTCTTTCCACTGTTTGACCCCAGAAGACACCACCTCAATTCCCAGTGAGATGATGTGGGCAGCTCTGGTCACCACTGGCTTTGTACAACCCAATTTACCCAGTCTGCCAGAGGAGAACCAAGAGGGCCTCTGACCACCACTCCCTCATGCCCAGTAAATGCCACTGTTTTTTTTGGTCCCAAATGAATGGTAACCCTGCCTTTCTCTTCAGCTTGAAGGGGCTGCCACAGCTCCTCTGAGGCCAGCTCCCCACTGCCACCCAGACAAATATCCCAAGCAAAGTTTCCTCACAGCTGTGCCACAGTGAGCCACACAAGAGGTATCGCACAGCGTGGAGGAGTAGGGGAGCAGGGGGAGCAACCGAGTGGGCAGAGGAAGAGGTGGACCCGAGACACCCTGCCCAGGGAGGCAGAGCTCACAGAGGATCAGAGTCAGGGGCACTGAAGGATTTGAGCCCTGCTTCCAGTGCTTATCCCTTAGGGCTCTCGGACAGGTCACCGCCCTGGTCCATAAAAACGGTCCCAGGTCCATAAAAATGTCCTATATATTCCAAAAAGCTCTTTGGAGTAGAACAAAGCAAAAGGTAGGCACACTTACTGTCAAATTCTCTCTGTCTGAAGAAAGGCTTTACTTGATCTCCCCAAGTATCTATTCCTTTAAAAAATACCTCTAACTTGTACTTTTAAAATTTACATTAACATGGATTTCAACCAGTTACTTCTACTCTAAACCTGGGATCCATGGATACGTTTTGAGGGTTCTTAGTACTTGGATAGGAGGATGACTAGATTTTCACTAACCTCTGAGTGAACTTAGTATGTGTTTATTACAAGCCCCAATAGTATTAGCAATACCTGTGTCTCTGTCACTAATAGAAATCAAAATGTTTTCATATCCTATCAGTTGTTGTAGTCTCTTGAAATATTGTTTATACTCATCACAACTTGGAAATTATAGTAGTTATTAGATCTGCCACTAGATCTGGTTATTGAATGCATTGTTAAAGAAGGCAGTAGATTACTATGTCACAAATTTGCTTTTTAATGCTTTCAATAACGTATTTCAGTAAAATTGGCTTCCTTTGTAATCCTATATATTTCAGCTTCTGCATTTGGGAACACTGTAAGGAGTCCACAGGCTTCACCAGACTGCCAAAGGGGGCCTGGGCACAGAAACAGTCAGGATCCGCTGACCCAGAATGCTCCTCTGAGTCCTCAAGGGCCAGCTAAGCCCCCAGCACCAAGCTCCTCCGTGTGCAGTGGGGCAATGGAGGGCCGAAGGATGAGCCACCTAATTTCTTGAGCTCCAATAAGTATCAAGAGTTGCTATTTCGTTTAATTCTCACAAAGATCCAAAAAGATCTCAAGAGGAAGAAACTGAAGCTCACCAGGAAGTGAGCAACAGCTACCCAGCCCACCCCCTTCCACTCCGCAGTCAAGGGTCCCGCCTCCCATTCACCACCACCTCCACCCCCCACCCCATGTAGAGCCCCATCTGCTAATGGTGAAAAATCTGGGAGTTAGGTACAACCAGCTGTGTGACTGGGGGGCAAGTCAGTCGACGTCTCTGAGCCTCTAAGTCCTCATCACCACTATGATGATAAACACATCCATTCCACGGGGTTTTATTGTGTGGGTCCAACAAGAAACATGTGCAAAGAGCTCAGCGTGGTGCCTGGGACCCACAGGCTGCCTCCTAAAAAGTGTCATCACTATCACTATCATAGAGCAGGCACTGAGTATATTGCATGTGTAGCTGCATTACAGACCATTTTAGAAATTATAGGCAATCCTAAGGCTCTCTCCCACCTCCAACAACTCTAATCAGAAATAGCCAAGACTTTGTTTTCTTTCTCTCTGGACATTCATGCCTTCTTAGAAACCAAATGGACTTCCCCTCCTCCACAGCAAGGAACACGCTGAAAAGATAAAAGCTTCAGTGGCAGGGCCTGGAAGAGGGGAAGATGGGTGACCCGCTCCAGTGCAGGTATCAGCACCCCTGGGCTCGGCTGAGCTGAATTTCTTCCCCCAAGCTCGCTGGGGGCCCAGGGGAAGATGGTGCCGCCGTGTCTCTGCGTGCTCGTGTGTAATTTATTTTCCTGCATGGTTGCAGGGAGGTGGCTGAGGTTTCACGAGCTGTACCTGACAGATAATTACACGAAGACAAATTGTGCCCTGCCTTACCCTTCTCCCAGTATGGCAACCTCCAGACTGCATGTCTTGCGGATGGAGGTGGGGGCGGCTATGGAAGGCAGCGGGTGCTGATCTGCGGGAGGGCAGGGGCTGGGCCAAGCTGGCAGCAAGCTGGGGCAGACTAAGGAGCCAGGAAGAACTGGGGCGCGCCCTAACTGAAGCACTAACACTTCTCGGGACTGAGGAGTGGCTCCCTTAAAGGACGACAGACGCAGGGGGCGCTGGTGCCTGGTTCAAAGTTGTTTGCTTTGTGGGAAGCCAGAACCAGAACCAGAAACACAACCAGACCACTCAGGGCTGCGCTGCCCCGGCACAGGATTCTCTGCAGCTCCCCCTGGGGGAGAAGCAGTGCAGAGCGTGGAGGAGCCCAACCCCACTCCTGGTCCTGATCTAGGAGCTGACAGAATTCTAGGTTCTCACCAGGTTTCTCTCATGCCCTACATTCCTGCCCAGACTCTTTCCACTCCTACTCTCTTCTCGCTGATCCTTCCCATTTTTGTTATTGTTGCCTAGTAAGATTTTAAAAAAATGTTCCTGGGTGAAAACCTGAAAGATGGTATATATAGCCTCCAAACCTACCTTTTAAAAAAGAAATTCAAATGGTAGTTATTTTCACTGTAATTTTTTTTTTTTTTTTTTTTTTTTTTTGAGACAGAGTCTCACTCTGTCACCCAGGCTGGAGAGCAGTGGTGGATCTTGGCTCACTGCAACCTCTGCCTCCAGGGCTCAAGTGATTCTCCTGCCTCAGCCTCCAGAGTAGTTAGGATTACAGCCACGTGGCACCACGCCTGGCTAATTTTGTATTTTTAGTAGAGATGAGGTTTCACCATGTTGGCCAAGCTGGTCTCCAACTCCTTGACCTCAGGTGATCTGCCCACCTCGGCCTCCCAAAGTGCTGGGATTACAGGCATGAGCCACCGTGCCAGGCCTTCACAGTAATTTTTAATTTATAATTGATTTATGTTGACCAACATAGATGCTAATAGAAATAAATCAAGTCATCAAGCCTATAAGCATATTAAGCTTTTTTTTTTTTTTTTTTTTTTTTTTTTTTTTCAGAAAAACAGACTGTTCGAGCCCAGGGATGCTAAGATTTTAGTTTTAAATCCTCCCAAAGCTGAAGGACAGCCTCAGCTTCCTCATCAACGAAATGGAAAAAATACCATCTTCCTTCGAGGGAGGGCTCTTCCTGGCTGCAAGGCACACTACTTCATTTACTCATTTATTCATGGAGCATCTGTTAAGCACCAATGGGATGCCTGGCACTAGGCATGACATAATTTACTCTGTATCATCAAAGAGAAAAGCTGAATATGTAAGGGTCTTCTGGGAGAAGCCACCAAGGCAGGAGTGATTGATGTCATCCACTGAGGGGGTCAGGGAGAGCTTCAGTGAGGAGGCTTTGTGATCAATACTTATCTCTTGGGCCATTTTCTTTAGCCCAGAGCTTGGCCTCTTCTAGTCCCTCAAAATAGATTGCTCCCTGCCAGACTCCCTCTCTCACTATATCTATATAATGTATCTCAGTCTCTCGCTCATCCTCCCCTCCGGCTTTCTCTAAAACCCCAGGCAAGATTAGCAACCCATCTCTGCTCCCACAACCCCACACAAACGACCTTTAGCTCACGGTGAAATTACCTGGGGTTGTATGCGGTCCCCTACAGGACCCCTGGACCTAAGAGCAGGGATGGGTTCCTCCTTCCCCAGCTGCAGGACCCACTCCAGCACAGACCGGGTTCACAACCACAGCTGAACTGACTGGGCCTCTCCTTGAATCAATTTCCTCTGGCTCTGTCCTTCCTGCTCTCCCTCTCCAGTCTGTCCTCCTTCTCCATTTGGCTACTGCTCACCCTCCTCCCTCCCTCTCTGCCGCGCCTCCTCCCTGCTCCTTTGTTCTTGTTAAGATCTGTAACTGAGGAAAGATTCTGGCTCCTCATCAGGCGCATTCATTCTCCTCCCTCGCCTGGGCCGACTCTCTTTGAAACACTTCTCTAGCTGTGGTCCTGTGTCTTCTCCAGGCTCCTCCCTCTTTCCCCAGAGCTAGGGGCTGAGCTTTCACAGGTGTTCCCAAGCCCCACCCAGCCTCAGCAGCAACTCCATTCTTGCACAGACCCCCACCCACAAATTCCCATCTAGGCACAGCCGAGTCCATACACATGCCCATTCCCTAACACAGATGTCATTGTGCACACAAGTGCTCCCATCCAAATATACATACCTGGGGACTGTCAGTCTTTCAGTGAGGAGCCACTTCTGCACTCCTAAAAAGGGGTAAAGGACATGGGTATCTTGAGGGTTAACCCACAAGTTCTTTAGAGGACACCCCCTGTACTACTGAAAATTCCAGGAAACCTCAAGGAACAGGGTCCTCAGATGTCAACAGGTTTGGAGGAGATTCAGCACAGAAGGACAAGGTCCTCCACAATACAGCTCTTCCCTACATTGAAAGCCATGTGTCCTGGAGGCTCCTGATCCAGTGGTCCCTGGTCAAGGCTTGGCCTGGTCACTGCTCCTCAGATGTCTTTCTTCCAACCAGCACAGGTCCTTCTGGTTCTGTCTGACACTCCCTCCCAGCTCCTTGCTCCCTGAGAGCCTTTCAACTTCTTCTGCATTGAGGATATCACCTCTGGAGTGTCCTGAAGCTCTGGGCATCAACTCCCAACCCAGTCCCCATATTCGTCTTGTGGTTCCCCTGACATTCCAGCCCAGCCCCTCTTGCCCAGATCCGTTAGATACACACCTACTCCAAGCCTTACCTGCTCCTCTTCCTTTCCTACCCCAGCCTACTCAGCCACTCTCTTCTACAGAGAACCTTCCTAGGTCCACAAAGACACAGAGGACACTCTCTTGGTGGGATAGTCTCCTTGGTCTCTACCCCTAAAATAGTCTAGATTAACATAGCTGTAGACTTCTGAGTCCATGGAATACAACCTCCTTATTGTATAGAAAAGAGAACTGAGACTTGAGAGATGAGGTAAGTAATGAAGGGCCCACAGCTCAGTCATCTGTATGTAAATGGCATGCTGCCACTCACTCTGTTCAGTGCTCATACACCTTTATACAGACATCTGCACAGACACTCATCCATGGCCTGGTGTGATGGTGAGAGTATGGGTGGGGGGTGAGAGTGGGGAATAATTCTTCGTGGGACTCCTGGGAGACAGGCTGAGTCTCCTCAGTTCTTTTTAATTTTCATTTATTTGTTCATTTTTTGAGATAGAGTCTCGCTCTGTCACCCAGGCTGGAGAGCAGTCTCGGCTCACTGCAACCTTCACCTCCTGAGTTCAAGTGATTCTCCTACCTCAGCCTCCGGAGCAGCTGGGATTACAAGCGCCCACCAACATGCCCGGCTAATTTTTGTATTTTTAGTGGAGATGGGGTTTCTCCATGTTGGCCAGGCTGGTCTTGAACTCCTCACTTCAGGTTATCTGACAGCCTCGGCCTCCCAAATGTGCTGGGATTACAGGAGTGAGCCACTGCGGCCGGCCCCTGGCCCACTTTTCCAGTTTTTTACTTTTTATTTATTTACTTTTTTTGAGATGGAGTCTCACTCTGTTGCCCAGGCTGGAGTGCAGTGGCACGATCTTGGCTCACTGCAAACCTCCCAGGTTCAAGTGATTCTCCTGCCTCAGCCTCCCAAGTAGCTGGGACTACAGGCGCCTGCCACCATGCCTGGCTACTTTTTGTATTTTTAGTAGAGACGGGGTTTCACTGTGTTGGCCAGGCTGGTCTCCAACTCCTGACCTCATGATCCACCTGCCTCAGCCTCCCAAAGTGCTGGGATTCCAAGCATGAGCCACCATGCCAGGTCAATTTTTAAAATTTTTGTGTGCACTCCTCAACTTCTTTCTGAGCCTTTCTGGGAATCTTACAGCTGGGAAGAAAGTCAGCTGGTCAACTGGATGAATCAGTCACCCCACACTCCAAAGAACTCCCGAGGAGATGCTGGCTTAGCTTGGCCGTCTTCGGATCTGTCTCTCTGTCTCTGTCTCTGTCTCTGTCTCTGTCTCTCTCTCTCTCTCTCTCTCTCTCAGCTTCAGGGAAGGAAACATTTCTGGTGAATAAGGAGGCAATGGGTGAGACCTCAGGACAGAAGGTTGTTCATTCTAGGAATCTGTCTCAGACAATCTTCATCACCCGGAAACGATGGGAGGGGTGATGGGGGTGTCTTTCTGTGGGCAAACGGACAAAGGCCAGGGTCGGCTGAGAAAAAGGCAATGAGGAGACCAGAAGGACAAGGAGAGATGGCCTAGGACAGGCAGGGAGCCAGCTAAGTTTCCGCCAGCCTGAGTTCCGTGAAGGAAGAGATGCCTATTTTAGTCATCCCTGTATCCCTCCTGGCTCCTTCCTCACCCCCAGGTCCCCAGCACTAAGGTCTCCCAGCACTAAGGAGAGAGTGATGCAGGGGGAAGGGATGGGGGCACCCAACGAATATGCACTAAGGAGAGAGTGATGCAGGGGGAAGGGATGGGGGCACCCAATGCACATGAAGCTAAAAGACAGGGGAAATGGCAGAAACAAAGGACAACCCTTAAGATGCAAACAGTGGGGGCAGAAAGGAAGAGTAGAGGTGGCAGAAAGGCGGCCACGGCTCAGAAGTTACGGAGCTACAGAGGAGCAGGGGAGGGCAGGGCAGGGCAGGCGAGGTCTCGGCCCGCGGAGTCTGCGCTCCTCCTGCGCCGACCTCGGGCTCCCGGCTGCCGCCAGGGGGCGCCGGGCGCATCCTTCGCTGCCGGCGCCCCGCCCGTGCCCCCGCTCGCTCCCGGGCCCCGCCACACTCCAGCAGAAGCCATTACAGAGAACAAACTACCTTCTTGTCTCCGAGATGGGTCCCCGGGGAGGAAGGCAAATTGCCTGCCTCGTGCATAATAAACCAGGCGTGGAGAGCAGCGCGGAGGAAGCCGCGGCCACCACCGGGCAGGCAGAGCCTCCCGCCCCTACCCGCTGCCCGCGCCGGCCGAGCCCAGTGCAGAGCGGGCGGCGCGCAGGTCCGGATAATCTCAAAAGGCTTGGAACACCGGGCTGCTTCCCGATGCCCCCATCCCTACATAAGTTTGTGACTGTGGGCTTATCCCAGGAGAACCACACCAAGCGCTCGGTGCCTTTACCCGGGATGGCTTTCTTCATGAGAGAAAGCCGGCTGCCCTTCTCATCCTTCTCGGAGGTTACAGTCTCACTTTGAATTCGGCAGTCAGAAGTAATCGCTTCCTCTTCCTCCTAAGGTAGTACTTTGTTCAGACTCCTAGTATTTAGCGATGACATCACGTTTAGAGTTATTTGCATACAGTTACGTCTCTGCTATTGGACTACACATTCCTAAAGGACAGAAACCATAATTTACTTATCTCCATACCTCAGAGACTTAGCACGGTGTCCAGTACCGAATGCATGAATGAATGAGTTTTAAAAGAAGAACCTAGAGTCTCGAATCACCAACCCATCTCAGGTTTGTCTCCTCCACCTACTATTATACCCTTCTTGCAATTCCTGTTCTTACCTAAGATGCTGTATACGGTTGAGGGTCTTTGGATGAAGCCTCCTCAGGGGATTTAGACATTCTCAGGAACTGTGTAGAAGGAGAACATTGAAGAGGGCAGAGAGGAATATATATTGAGCCCAGTGTCCGCCTTCAAGGAGCTCCTACTCTCATAAGGAAGCCAGGCAAGTAGACAGTGACAACCCAGTATGCTAAGTGCATAGAAAGAGAAAAGCAAGGGACCACAGCTGTTCCTGAGATAAGCCAACAGCCACCAACTTGTGTGTGACTCGGGTGCAAGGATGGGGTAGCACCTAGGACAAGCCCACAATCCAGACAGGAGCAGGAGAGGAGGAAATCTGGGAGGAGGTGAAGCCTGATATAGTTCTGTAGGATGACCATGAGTCAGGAAGAGATAAATGGGGGTAGATAAAAGTGTTTCAAGGATCCATTCCAAGGAGCTGAGAAAGGCAAGAAATGGCATGGCCCACATCATGAAGAACTGTTAAGTAGACTCAGGTGACCTCCTAAAACCCTATGAAGGGATTCAACAAGAGGTGAGGCCACAGAAAGGGGTACTGAAGTTAGTTTAAGGAGGCCTTCAACCAACTTGCTAGTGGGCTTAATTTTATCCTGACCTTGACAGAGAGCCATGGAATGATTTCAGAGATGAGAATATCATATCAGATTTGCATTTTAGAAGGATTATTTCAGAAGCAGCAGAGTCAAAGATGGATTACATGGGGTCAGACTGAAGACAGAAAGATCAGATAGGAGGTTCTGGTATTAGAAGAAAGCCTGAACCAAGGCAGGCATAGTAGAAATGGAGAGAAGCAGCCAGGCTGAAGGGTGAGTGAGAAGACAGAATTGGCATGTACCAGAAGGTGACTGATTGGACATGAGGAGTGAGGAAAGGGAAAGAAATAAGCCTGGCTGCGAAGAGTTTAGATTAAGGACATGTGGGCATGGTAACTCACACCTGTAATCCCAACACTTTGGGAAGCTGAAGTAGGAGAATCATTTGAGACCAGGAGTTTAACACCCAATCTGGGCAACATGACCTGTCTCTACAAAAAAAAAAAAAAAAAAAAAAAAAAAAAATTAGCTAAGCATGTGGCTCATGCCTGTAGTCCCAGCTACTCAGGAGGCTGAGGTTAGAGGATCACTTGAGGCTGCCATGAGCTCACTTGAGGCTGCCATGAGCTGTAACGGCCACTGTACTCCAGCTTCGGTGACAGAACAAGACTCTGCCTCTAAAAAAAAAAAAAAGGACCTGGGTAAAAGGTCTTACCACCCCAGGGAAGAAAAAGTGTGTTTTGTAGGTAAGGCATGTTGTTTTGAGGTACTGCAGGGATATAAAAAAAAAATGTGGTTCTGAGCTCAGAAGGAAGCTTTGCTGGAGATAGAAGTTTAAGAGTTATCAGCATGATTTTGGTGGTTTGAAGACAAAAAATAGATGAGATTACCCTCAAAAGTGTGAGTACAAGGAGAGAGAGCCCAGGAGAAAACACTGGAAAATATTTATATTTAAGACATAGACTGGCTGGGCACGGTGGCTCACACCTGTAATCTCAGTACTTTGGGAGGCCAAGGCAGTTAGATCACCTGAGGTTAGGAGTTCAAGACCAGTGTGACCAACATGGTGAAATCCCATCTCTACTAAAAATACAAAAATTAGCTGGGCATGGTGGCACATGCCTGTAATCCCAGCTACTCAGGAGGCTGAGACAGGAGAATCTCTTGAACCTGGGAGCAGAGGTTGCAGTGAGCTGAGATGAGATCATGCCATTGCACTCCAGCCTGGGAAACAAGAGTGAAAATCTATCTCAAAAAAAAAAAAAAAAAAAAAGAGAGAGACAGACAGAAGAAGAGGAGTCCACTTCTGCTAGAGAGGTGAGGGGAGAATCTGAGGTGACACCACAGAGCAAAAGAGGAGTTTCAAGGAATGGTAATTAGTGTGAAATGCTAAAGATAGGTCAAGGAAGTGTCAGGGAAAATTGTCAGGAAAGACTTTAAAATGAACCAAAAAAGATTATTGAGTGTCCGGTCTAATTTACCCATCAGGGTTATCTCTGCCTTACATTGTCTATGAGCTATTTTACAACTATGTAAATTGGAGAAACTGATAATAATGCAGATGATTTTTGCCCAAATAAATGCAAATTAGTTGTGTCTAGTCGAATGCAATTGGTTAGTGGCCTGTGGATAAACCAGTTTTATGACTATTTGTAAATTCATTTCTAAATTCCTGGTTGACCTATATAAGTGTGGTACTTTGAATTTTCCTTTGAAGTTAGTTGAAATGTGTTACTGGAGCCCTCATTAATTAATGGATCAAATGTAGTTTTTGACATGTGTTCATTTTATATCTGTATGAAAGTTGTGATTTAAAATTTGTGTAGCTGGGCACAGTAGCTCACACCTGTAATCCCAGCACTTTGGGAGGCCAAGGCGGGTGGATCACGAGGTCAGGAGTTCGAGATCATCCTGGCCAACATGGTGAAACCCTGTCTCTACTAAAAATACAAAAATTAGCTGGGTGTGGTGGCATGCACCTGTAATCCCAGCTACTCAGGAGGCTGAGGCAGGAGAATCACTTGAACCTGGGAGGTGAAGGTTACAGTGAGCCGAGATTATACCACTGCACTCCAGCCTGGGTGACAGAGCCAGACTCCATCTCAAAAAAAAATGTTTAAAAAATTCCATAACAGAAGAAAATAACTGAAAAGTGACCACTGGATTTGACCACTGGAACAATGTCTCTCTGGGAAGGTTGAGATGAGCAGAAGACAGATTGTACTGTGTTGAGAAGGGAGAGAATGAAATGAGCAAATAAAGACAATGGCTTTCCAAAAGCTTAGATGTGGAGGGAAGGAGAGAGATTGGACCTTAGCTGTAGGGCATTTTCTTCTTTCTTTTAGACAGGAAATTTTTTTTCTTTTGGAGACGAAGTCTCACTCTGTCACCCAGGCTGGAGTGCAGTGACACCATTTCAGCCCACTGCAAACTTTGCCTCCCAGTTTCAAACAATTCTCCTGCCACAGCCTCCCCAGTAGCTGGCATTACAGGCACGCCACTATGCTGGGCTGATTTTTGTATTTTTAGTAGAGACAGGGTTTCACCATGTTGTCCAGGCTGGTCGTAAACACCTGACCTCAAGTGATCTGCCCACCTCGGCCTCCCAAAGTGTTGGGATTACAGGTGTGAGCCACTGCACCAAGCCAAGATTTTTTTTTTTTAAACGGGCATGACTTCATGATGTAGATAACAGCTGGCACTACAATTCCTCTTTAAATTGTCAGTAACTTAGTAAGCTGTGCTGGGTATAAAAACAATAACAGAGGCACATGAGACCATAGGGAGGGGGCACCAGGAGATGACAAAGGAGGAACACTTAATTTGGCATGGTGGGGTGCAGACCTTGTGTGAGGAGATAATGCCTGATTTGAGTGTTTAAATAAGAATGAGCCAAGCCAGGCATGGTGGCACGTACCTGTAGTCCCATGTACTCAGGAGGCTAAAGTGGGAGGATCACCTGAGCCCAGGGGGCCGAGGCTGCAGTGAGCCACAGCACTCCAGCCTGGGTGACAGAGCAAGACCATGTCTCAAAAGAAGAAAGAAACAAGAATGAGCCTTGTTGTCTTTTTAAAGACATTTATGGAGGCTCAAAAAGAGTCAGAGATATTGCACAAAGTCAGTACCAATTGATATAGTTTGGATCTGTGTCGCTGCCCAAATCTGAGGTTGAATTGTAATCCCCAGTGTTGGAAGTGTGACCTGGTGGGAGGTGATTGGATCATGTGGGTGAATTTCCCCCCAGGGGCTGTTCTCATGATAGTGAGTTCTCAGGAGATCTGGTTGTTTAAAAGTGTGTGGCGCTTTCCCCTCTCTTGCTTCCTCCTGTTCCAGCCATGTAACACATGCCTGCTTCCCCTTCACCTTCTGCTATGATTGTAAGTTTCCTGAGGCCTCCCCAGAAGCAGAGCAGAAGCTAGCCTGCAGAACCGGAAGCCAATTAAATCTCTTTTCTTTATAAATGACCCAGGCTCAGGTATTTCTTTATAGTAGTGTGAGAACAGATTAATCCGTGTTATGAAGAAAGCAAGCTGTGGAGGGAAAGCCTGAGAGCCAAAAGACCTAGATCCTTGCTCTTGCCACTGATTTGCCATCAACACGGTAGATACAGAAACTGAGTTCTGAAGGGAAAATTGGTGCAGAACATTTGGAATTGCACTTTTCTGAAAATTCAAGTGGATTAGTTGCCACCACTTTGACATCCCTCAAAGAGATCAGAATCATGGAATCCTACATGTTAGTGTTTGGAGAGAAATTAGAAATCATTGATCCAATTCCCTTTTAAAAATGCAATTCTAGTCCTTTACTTTAAATTTCAGACCCCCAATTTTTTACAGATAAAAAGACATGCAGGTGTTTCCCTACCCTGAGAGTGCTTCAGTGTTATTGATGGACCCCACATATCTGAATTAGACATGCTTAACCAGCCCATTGGCCTAAACTTGAATACTAGTTTTTGTTTTTTCTCCTCAATCTACCAAAATCCCAGTGGTTCTACACTTGCCTTTAAGATATTTTACCTCTCTGAAGATTTTAATTGTAAGAGGAACCTGTCCCCAGAGGTGAGGGTCTGTGTCCTCCCATCAGAAACAGACTGATTCTTGAGCAATGAGGTCTGTTTTTCTTTATGTACCCTGTCTTTTTAAAAGGAGGATCTGGGGCCGGGCGCGGTGGCTCAAGCCTGTAATCCCAGCACTTTGGGAGGCCGAGACGGGCGGATCACGAGGTCAGGAGATCGAGACCATCCTGGCTAACACGGTGAAACCCCGTCTCTACTAAAAAAATACAAAAAATTAGCCGGGCGAGGTGGCGGTGCCTGTAGTCCCAGCTATTCGGGAGGCTGAGGAGAGAGAATGGCGTAAACCTGGGAGGCAGAGCTTGCAGTGAGCTGAGATCCGGCCACTGCACTCCAGCCTGGGCGACAGAGCGAGACTCCGTCTCAAAAAAAAAAAAAAAAAAAAAGGAGGATCTGGGATTTCAGGCTTTTTTTTTTTTTTTTTTTTTTTTTTTTTGGCATGTAGCCAAGACCTAAGGGAGAGTCTACAAAAAACATTGTTTTAATAAGTGAAGAGACTGTTCATAACCCTTTAGGTTATTAGGAGGAGAAAGTTGGAGCTTCGGGGGCCCTGAGGCTGGAAGCCTCTTAGGTTTATTTCCTGAGCTTTTCTTCTAGCTGGCTCACTGGGTACTGGGGATGGAGGACAGGGGAATTCCCTGTAAGGTCTTACTTCAGAGGCCCATTATACTGAAAATTGCATGTAATCACATATATGAAAGTGCCTGGCTCACTTATTAAATATTAACTCTTTCCCTATTGCAAGCCCCCAACCTGAGCATCTCCATAAGAGGGTTTGGCATTTTATCCCATGACAGAGTGTCACAGACAGCAAGGTCAGTGAAGCTGGAATGGCAGGTGGCAAAGTAAGAATGGAGAGAAGGTGGGCAGGGGCCAGCTAAGGTAGGGTTTGTAGGAAATGAAAGAAGTATGGATTTTATTCTGAGTGGGATAGGAAACCATAAAGTCTGAAACAGAGGCGTGATTTGATGTGATTTACATTTTAAAAGGATTACTCTGTTGTTGTCATACAAAAAGGTTGTATTTTATTGTTGTTAAAGTCTTCTATGGTTTGAATGCTTGTGTCCCCCCAAAGTGTCTATGTTGAAATCCTAACCCCAAGGTGATGGTATTAGGAGAGGCCTTTTGGGAGATGAATAGGTCATGAGGTTGGAGCCCTCATGAATAGGATTAGTGCTCTTATAAAAGAGGCCCTATACATGGTGGCTCATGCCTGTAATCTAAACACTTTGGAAGGCCAAGGTGGGTGGATCACAAGGTCAAGAGATTGAGACCATCTTGGCCAACATGGTGAAACCCCGTCTCTACTAAAAATATAAAAATTAGCTGGGAATGGTGGTGCACACCTGTAATACCAGCTATTTGGGAGGCTGAGGCAGAAGAATCGCTTGAACCCAGGAGGCAGAGGCTGCAGCGAGCTGAGATTGTGCCACTGCACTCCAGCCTGGTGACAGAGCGAGACTCCATCTCAAACAACAACAAAAAAAGTGGCCCTATAGAGCTGCCATGTCCCATCCACCAGGTGGGAACACAGCAAGAAGGTGCCATCTATGAACAAGGAAATGGGCCCTCACGATACACTGGACTTTGCAGCTTCCAGAACTGTGAGAAGTAATTTCTATTGTTATAAGACACTTAGCTTCTGGTATTTTGTTATAGCAGTTCAAACAGACCAAGACAAAATCGAATGAATTTTAGTATTGATAATGAAACTAACAATAGGTAGGGGACTGCTACCAATGCTCTGCTGTGGAGAACAGACCCCTGGGGCACAAAGACTGGAAGCAGAGACCACTTAGCCACTGCAGGAGTCGAGGGAGAGCTGATGGACCCTTGGACTTGGGGATAGCAACAGAGGCCTTGTGCAGTGGTAGGATTTGGGATACATGCTCAGTACCTGACTGTGCTAGCTCCTCCTTCTGCTAGTGGGGTAGTATCATTATTCTCATTTTATGGATAAGAAAGCTAAGACCCAGAAATTTCCAGTAACTTGTCCAAAGTCAAATGGCTAATAAGTGGAGTTTAGACTAGAACTCATGTTTTGATGTAAAAACCAAAGAGAAAACAGATCTAGATTCTGAGAGCAGAAAGGATCTGGGTCATTGTGATGCTGACTATGTTGTTAAAAAATTAACAGTGGACCCACTACATAAAGCACATTAAGTATCTTGGGATACCCCTGGAGACTGTAGGTTGTAGTGCCTGGCACGGCCATAGCTGAGCTGCTGGACCTGGAAACCCCTCTCATTTCATCTCCCCGGGATTTCTGCCTGAGAATTTGGCACCATCTCCTACTTCATTGGAGGGGATGGGTATCAGGACCTTTGAGAGGTAAAGGGGCCACCACTCCCTCCTGGGGAAAAGCCAGAATTCAGTGTTTGTATTTACTGAAGATTAGGAGGTGAAGGAACATAGAGGATCTTAGTGGACTGAGATGGGGAACTGTCCCTCAGACTGGTAGGTTGAAGTGGGAGGTGCTGAATTTCTTAATGTGTGTTCAGAGTTCACCCAGAAGAAAGGGTGAGCACAAAGGGAAGAATATGAAAAACAACATATCCTAAGAGAACGGGTTTAAAGAATCAGAAATGCCGGGCGCGGTGGCTCAAGCCTGTAATCCCAGCACTTTGGGAGGCCGAGACGGGTGGATCACGAGGGCAGGAGATCGAGACCATCCTGGCTAACACCGTGAAACCCCGTCTCTACTAAAAAATACAAAAAACTAGCCGGGCGAGGTGGCGGGCGCCTATAGTCCCAGCTACTCGGGAGGCTGAGGCAGGAGAATGGCATAAACCTGGGAGGCAGAGCTTGCAGTGAGCTGAGATCCGGCCACTGCACTCCAGCCTGGGTGATAGAGTGAGACTCCGTCTCAAAAAAAAAAATAAATAAATAAATAAAGAATCAGAAATATTTAACTGAGAAAAGAAACTTCTTAGAAGAGACATGACATCATGACAACTACATTTCAATATCAAAAGAACTGCATGGAGAGGGAGGGGAAGGTGGCAGACTACCCAGACAGCACTGTCCTGAAGGCAGAGCTATAGCCACTGGGTAAAAATAATAAAGAGGCCTGCTCAGCCTCAATAGGAGGAAGAAATGCTTTCCAATTAATCCTGCCAACATAAGAGAAAGGCTTGTTTTTTAAAGGTGGTAATAATAAATCAACAGTACTGTACATTTGCATGCATTAGGTTGAACCATATAAAATTGCTGCTGTTCACCTATTTTTGACCTACAAAAACAGTTCATATGACTTGATTTACTACGTCCTCTCATCTCACAGTAATTTCCAAAGCCCTTTCAATGACCTGCAGTTCTCACAGGATCTGTTCCATCTCACCCCTCTCCGGATTTCTCACTGCCCTCTGCTCGTACTGTTCCCCCAGCCACATTCCTTGCTGGCCATTGACTCTCTAACTAATTTCTGCCTAAGGTCTTTGCAGGTGCTATTCCCTCAGACTGGTATATTCTTTCCCCAGATATAAGCCCAGCCTACCTGTCCTTTTATCCTGGACACTCTTTGACCGTCCAACATAAAATAGCACATCTCTCTTCCCAGTGTCCCACTCTACCCAGCCCTGTGTCTCTCCTGACATTCATTTGTTTGTTCATTGTCTATCTCCCATCATTACAGTGTAAGTTCTGAGAAAAGAAAAGAACTTTCATTTGAGGAGTGCAAGTCCTTTTAATTATCAGACCCAGAGAGACATTAAAAGAGATCACAATCATGCCTCACTCTTCCCTTTGAGCTATGTACTCAACTCTTGAAACTGCTTACTTTTGCCACAAGGAGCTATAAATTAACCTGATAATGCCATACAGAACACTATAACCCACTCCCTATAGTTTAACAATGTATAGCCAATCACTAACCAATGTTATTTCTGTAAACCAGTAAGAATTCCTGACAAACAACTTTGTAGCAGTCCACTCCATGTCCGCTTTTTTTGCCTTTAAAAATCCACCTGTAACTGCTGCTAATTGGAGTGTATATTCAGGGCAACTTGAGTTTATGCTCCCAGGTTGCAATCCTCAAGCTTGACCCAAATAAACTTTCCATGTGCGTTAATTTTGCCTCAGCTTCTTCCTTTTAGGTGCACAGTTTGATGAAAGCAGGGACGTTGTTTTGTTTCCTCCTGTGTCCCCAAGTTTTGGTGTAGTTTCAGACACATGGAAAATGTTCAATAAATATTTTTTGCATGAATGAAAGATTTTTTTTTTTTTTTTTTTTTTTTTTTTTTTTTTTTTGAGACGGAGTCTCGCTGCGTCGCCTGGGCTGGAGTGCAGGGGCACGATCTCGGCTCACTGCAAGCTCTGCCTCCCGGGTTCACACCATTCTCCTGCCTCAGCCTCCTGAGTAGCTGGGACTACAGGTGCCCGCCACCACGCCCGGCTAATTTTTTTGTATTTTTTAGTAGAGACGGGGTTTCACCGAGTTAGCCAGGATGGTCTCGATCTCCTGACCTTGTGATCCGCCTGCCTTGGCCTCCCAAAGTGCTGGGATTACAGGCGCGAGCCACTGCGCCTGGCGAATGAAAGATTTTTATGGACGAGACAACCGAGGCCCAGAGAACGCAAATGGTTTCCTCAAAGGCACAGAATTGGTGCCTGCAGAAGCTCAGGGGAATCAAACATTCAGATCCCAAAGTCCAGACCCCATAAAGAGTCACCCTGCTTTCTGGTCCTGTGTTGGTCTTGATGCAGAGCCCATTTGTCTCTGAAGCTGAATTGGGGCTTCTGCTTTGGGTCCATAACAGGGCCAGATGACCCCAGAGGTGCCTTCAATTTTTGAGATCCGATTACCCACTGTTAGGGATCTGTTTTAGTGAGGGAATCATAGAGGCTCTGAGAAAAAAAAGGTTTTGGTCATCCCTCAGGTGACCACCTGATTCTGGGAGCCAGACCCTTTGCTAGGAGTGCTGACATGATACTGTTCGAATAGAAGTCCCAACCAGTGTCTCTTTTGGGGAGGTAGAACATTAATCTGATCCTCAAAATATGAAATATTCCCCAGTTTGCAAATGAATGCAGGATGTGTTTGCATAGCGACCACCAAGAGAGCAGTATTATGTGGAGAGGAACAAAAAGACAAAGCTCCCTGGTTCAATCTGGGGAACTGATGGCTCTACTCTCCCCGGGAGGTTGCCTCTTTGTAGCTAATTACAATGAGTAAAGGAAATGGGAAAGTGAGTGCCAATGAAGTGATCTTTCTCCTCCCCCAGGTTCCTGCTTTACAAGGAGCTGGTCTTTTGGTTTTAGAACCCTGGGGGCTGCCAAGTTGGGCTCTATCATGCCCAGCTGGATGGGCACATTCTCCTAATATCAGGTCACTGCTAGAGCAGCATTCGTGTTGTGTTTGTGGCAGCGAGGTGTGTGGCGTGGGATGCTAGGGAGTGGGGCGCATGGGGTTGGGGGTTAAGATGCTTCAGAGAGTTAATAGACCAAAGTAATCAACTCACATTTGAATAGCATTTGGCAATTTACAAAAGGCTTTTGCGTATCTCATCTCATTGAGTTTTTGCACCATTTTAAACATAAAGAAACGGTAGCTCAAAAAGGTGTGCTGACCTGCCATGCACTGCAGTTACAGGAGGCTTTGCTGGGATTTTAAGCTAAATATTCTCATTCCAAAATCCTTGTTCTTTCCATACCCCTTGGGCAAATGTAGACATCTTTCCTGATGTCTCTAAGGAAGAGGCAAAGGAGGGAAAGGGACAGATGCCCACTACTCCCCTTTCTCTAGGCTAACAAAGCTCACCTTTACTGGGTATTCACTGGCTAGGAATTTTCCCACTAAGCATTTTCCATGGGATAGTAACTATTACTAGTCCACTTCACAGAAGAGAAAAGAGAGATGCAGAAAGGTAAAGTAACTTACCCAAGGAGGAAACGGTGAAGACAGGGTTTTAGCACTGTCTGTACTAATCAGGATAGGATATACTGTGTTACAGCAACAAATAACCATAAAATTTCAATATCTTAATAAAAATTCATTTCTCCCTCAAACTACATATTCACCATGGGTTGGCTAAAGGGCTCAGGGACCCAGCCAGACAGATTCCACTATGACAAAGCCGTACCATTTGGAATAAATGGGCTCCTGTTGCTAGGGCAGAGGAAGACAATGATGCAGGATCTCACACAAGCAATTAAATGCCTTGGTCTGGAAGTGACATGCCACTTCTGTTTATAGTCAGCTTGGCCTTGTCTAACAGCCAGGGAACTCGGAAAGAGAGAATTCAATATCAATAAGTACTGGTCATATCTATCGGCTTGGTAGACTGACTTGAACGTCCATGCTTTTAATCATCATGCTACACTACTTTATCAAGCACGAACTCCTCTAGGTTAAATTCCTTTTATATATTGTGTTTATGGGTTTGCTTCCCCTCCCGCTTTCCTTCCCTCCATGCCTGCATTCCTCCAGCACATGCTGAGAAACTACATACACTCTGTTGGGTGATGGATACTAAAATAAATGATACATGCTCTCTGCCTTTCAGTGACCTTCTTTTAGGAGAAAAGTGCTAATGTGTCACACACAACATCCTGTTATCAAAGCAGAAGGGCTATAAATGAGATGAGATCAGTGAGACAATAGCTAGCTAACCCACGAGACTTCCAGGGAGGAAGAGAAGGTGAGTAATGAGTCAGGCAAGGCTTCCTGGAGGAGATGGCCTTTGGGCTGGGCCTTGAAGATAAATAAAACTTGGAAATGGGAAAGCAAAGGAACTCCAGGCAGAGAAAAGAGCTTGGACAAAAGCACAGAGGGAGGAAAGTTCAGGGGCATACCACAAGCAAGGCATAATTCCATTTAACTGTGTTGAAATGTAGGGTAAGTGTAGGGGAGGGTTGTGAAGTAAGTGAAAGATGTGGGGTCATCTCATGGAGAAATCTGAACTCACACAGGAATGTGTTGATGCCTAGGCCAATAGCTGCTGTGGTGACGCCAAAGCCTCACAATGAGGGGGTGGCTTTTACAACTTTGCAAAGCCAGATGATAAAGGGGCTGTGTCATTATTACTTATCCTCAGGCTGGAGGTGACTTAGAGGGGCTGGGGCTCCCATCCCAGGAAGAGGCCTAATATGCAGGGACAAGGTCCTGTGGCCTTTCTTGTGGCTGAGAGTTGGTTTAGGCCCTTGGAGCCTTATGTAGTGCCCTACAAATACTTGTCCCAAAGAACCTGCTGGCCCTGTGCTGGGGTCTGGGGATGTGGAGATGAATAAATGTATCCCAGGTGGACACATAACATAGGAAGCACCCCACCCAGCACCACTTGGCCTGATAGTATTCACCTGTGCCTCCACATTTGCACAACTTGGCTTCCTGTCCTGGTTTCTTCTTTTTTCCCTACTGTTTCCTATTTGCTTTTATATTCGATCAATGCCATTTTTACCTATGCCAGTGCAACTTACCTCAATGCAGCCTCCAAATATAACTGTACCTTGGCCTCTCATTCCCATCCAGGTTGGATTCACTTTGGGCTACCTATAGGTTCTTGGTCCTGGCTACATGCCTCCAAACCCCAGGCCCCACAGCACCTTGCACCCTCCCTCAGCTGCAGCTCCTGTGCTGTGACTTCTAGCCCTCTTGGAAATGGGTTGCATTATTTCAAAAGTATTTTCTTCAGCTCTTACATCCTGTCTTCCTCTCTATGTTGGGTGTCCCTTGTGTACAAAAAAGGCTACTGTACACTGTCTTGAGTTTGCTTGGTTGTTAACTGGATGAAGAAAACAATAAACCCTATTTCTCTAATGATTTATAGCTTTAAAAACCATTATATGGGCCAAGCGCAGTGGATCACACCTGTAATCCCAGCGACTCCAGAGGCCGAGGTGGGTGGATTACTTGAACTCAGGAGTTTGAGACCAGCCTGGGCAACACAGTCTCTACAACAAAACAAAATAAAAGTCCAAAACAAAATAAAACAAAACATTATCTGAAAAAGCATTATCTGAAAACAATTTCAGGTATCTGCAAACACTCCTGAGAAATGAGCAAAGTGAAACCCATGGGAACTCAACTCAGGGAATTTAGGATTTCTCAGCAGGATGGCCTGTGTGTGTGCGCACTCCTGCGCCATCTGTTTTTTCATTCTGCTTCACTACAAGTTCAAAAGGTTGGAGACCTCGTAACTTCGCTTTTTACCCAAACCACAGCATTTTAAATAAACAAAACCAGCCATTCTTACACACCTGTCCCAATTCCTTTGGGATCTGGATCTCAGATTGAAAAGTCTCCCCCTTTCCCATTCCCATAATGTGATCTGGCACAGAACATTTGGATGCTGTGTTCCAATAGCAGGAGCCTCCAGCTGTTTGTCCCTGAACTGCCATAATTGGCCTCAGGGTTCTGCACAAGTGGCAAACTAGAGAATACATTTTTGCCCCATGGCCTGGAGGTGGCACAAACACTGTTTCTGCAATTTCAGTCCAAACCTGTTTTTTCCCCAAACCAGAACTATCACCCAAAGTCAGGCAGGCTTTTAAGTAACTAGCCGTTAATGCATTAAACAACACAAAACATGGTACTTTTTAAAACATTTATATTTATATATATAAAAAAATTAAATATATATAATATATAGTGTGTTTGAGACTAAAAATATAGTACATAATATTTTAAAAAAAAGAAAAAAGTAGAATAGGAAAAGGTGTGAGGGACACACAGATACACATTGCTAAAAACCTACGATGGTTTGTCCTAACAAAAATAATATCTTTTTTTCTCTTCTCTTAATTATCATCATGGATCCATTTATTTCTGGGGTCTGGGTGGAGAAAATTCAACTGGAGCTAGAAATGGATGTTGCAATCCCAAGAATGGCTGGGTAGAAAATGTGACCACAGGGAGCCCTGGGCCTCCTCTGGTGAAATTGGACACCTCAAAATTTTCTGGGTCACTGTTGCTAACAAGATTGTGTGGAGTTTCATTGTATTGGGATTTTGGCTGCTCTCTCCCCAGAGTTAGGGTATTCTCAGGGGGGCAGCATCTGAAGAGCTCCAGAAGCAAACAGAAGAGCTCAGGGCTACTCAGCACTCAACAAGGCCGGTGGCTGGGGCCAACAAAAAACCAGGGTAGGGACAGCAGACTGGCAGGAATGAGTGACAGTTCTATGCAAATGGAGTTATTATTATTATTTTATTATTATTAAGGGCAGGTTTGTACCAGAACTGCCCAGTATGGCCTGTGACTTCTGCGCAGCAATTATTTCTCCAGGGACAGGGCCTGGAGCTCCCTCACAGTGATGCAAAAAAATGGGATTCCCCACTAATCCCCCACACACCTACTTCCTACCAAATCACACATCTCTCAGTCCTCTCCAGCAGCCCAGAAGTGAGCATCGGGACCACGCTGACAAAGGTGAGCCAATGCCTTTCACAAAAAGCCTGGCCTTGAGGAGAGGAGGAGAAATACCATAGGGGGATAGGAGGAGGCCAAGAGAAGGGAATGGGATATTTAAATGCTAATTTTATAGCATCTTCACAAAAATAAATGCCTTTCAATTGCATCCCTTGGCCTGTGTACTTCAGTGTTCATTATGGCCTTGCCAGGGTCAGGAGCTTCACTAATCCTTTTGGGCGATTATCAACATGCACAGTGGCCTGTAGAGGCACCAAGCGGTGGCCTGGCTCAGGTCAGACAGCACTAACTTGGGGAAGCCAGGATTTCTGAGGCCAGGATGCTTGGGGAGGAACTGGAGTTTAGCTGTGGGGACAGAACCTTCCACACAGCAAAGAACAAGGCAGTTCGCTCCAAACGGGGTCTTGGCTTTCATGCGGCTTTCTTCAAACCCAAATGGCCGAACATTGCTATGAACGTGGGTCACGTATACTGAGACATCGATTCCGTTTTATGGAGCCTGGGACTGTGGCTCCTGACAGGTTAACAAGAGGGCACGAAACTCCAGTGCAACGTGCTCCGTTTTGAAAGCAGATAAAGCTCCCCTCAAAGTGAAGAGGAAAGTAGCCCTGCTGGGATAAGGGGAGAGCATACTGCCTGAAGACAGGGTGCTCACCTGAAGACAGGGTGCTCACATGAACATTTTCACTCCAAGCAAGACAGTGATGAGAGCACAGCACTGCTCCCATCTTGGACCCTTTCCTTTCTCACTGACTAGGCTTTTTGCTTCATGCAAATTCTGTGGCTGGACTTTGAGGGATCCAGAATTTAGGATATAGGGCGGGCCCTTTACGAGGGAAGTGACCATGGCTCAGCCAAAATCACAAGATCCTTTTCAAGATCCAGAATGTATTCCAAAATTGTTGTACCCCTTTCCCTCCACTGGCTCCCCTTGCAAGTTGCTCCTTCTCAGGCGGGGGCAGCTGTGCATACTCCCCAACCTCTGGCTCCAGGCACCTTGGACTGCAGGCTTCATCTGTTTGGTAAGAAGAGCAAGCTGTCCCTGGGCCGGAGGAATGTTCCTAAGGATCAGGGTGGAGGAAGGCTACTCCCATTTTCCCTTACAGAAGCAGTGCTTGAAACCTAGGCACATAATATGCCTGTGTGCATACTATGCCCTGCCCTGGCAAAAGACACGTTTGCAAACCAATCAGAAATGAGTGGGGAGCAGCACAGACCCAATAGCCAAAGGATAGCCCCACATCAATTTTACTCTGAGGCTTAGGGTGTATTTTGTGTTGTTGTTTGGGATAAAGGGGTCCCTGGTGGAAACTCATTCACAACACTTCTGACAAGATAATGAAGCCCATGGTGAAAGCTTCTTCTTCAAACAGGAGAGAACCCCCTCGACCAGCTCCCCAGCACTCACCATGCTTGCTACTGTTCCCAGTTCCTTGCCAGCAATGGGCAGTCCCACCCCTACCGGCAGCACAATAGGTATAACAAAACCAGAATAGTTTTAGGTTTGTGCAACTCTCTCCCTTCATTTTACAGGCCAGACAAATAGGGGGCAATGAACAGAAAGTTAGGCCAAGATCTAACCTTGGCAGCTTCAGGACTGGGTCCTGGGTCTCCTGACCTCTAGTCCCTTGCTCTTTCCACTAAAACAAGCCATCAAAGGTGATCAAGATCACCAACTATTGAGGCATCACCATGTTGCAGGACTCCAGGATTCGACAGCAAAGCTCTGTGATCAAGGATGCCTTCCACTCCCCAGAAAAGCTATTCCACTGGGCCCTTCAGGTAGGTTCCAATTCAGATTCTGATGGCACCAACATGTCAGTTATAGAGGGCAGAGACGACCTTGGTTGCTGATGCTTCCCTGTGCCTTCCTGGGTGCCTGCTTGACACCCAAGAGGCTCTGGTTCACGTGTTAAGGAGTAGAGAACAGTGAACTAGCTCTGTGTCAGGCTTCTGAAAACTAGGCTTCCTTTCACAACCATTTTCCCTGCACCATTAGCTCAATTACCTAGTAACCTTAGGCCCTCTCTCCATCATTTCAGTAGCATGAAACTGATACTTAAGCCAAAAAGGGACAAATAAGAGAATCTAGCCAAACCCAAAACAAAAATGATTTTTTTTGGAATGTTCATGTTTAAAAAGCCACCATCTTTAGACTCTAAGTCTTTGGATTACCCATGGCTTCTGGTTTTTGTGAAAATAATAGAAATTTGCATGAATTTGTCTGTGCAAGAACCTGAATTTCTTGACAGACCTTCCCACTGAGCTCTCGTAAAAGGACTCTATAGAAAGGTATCAGCTTCCAGGGATGGAATACAGCTGGAAGCCTGTAAATGCCCTGGGTAGGGCCCACTCCACAGGAGTTTTCCCTGCTGAAATGAAGGAGGATGCAGAGGCTTCCTGCAAGGTTAAAACTAGAGCTACTTGCTTCCTGGGTATCATCTGGTCCTTCCTAGCAAGGGGGTGGCCAGGAATGTCGCCCCCAGACCCATCTGTAAGGGCGGTAATGGCCTGTGGCTGATAAGCATGTAACTCATTAAAGCGAACATGAGTTATGAATGGTGACCACAGAGAAAGGGAGAGGAACATTTTGGGAACTGCACCAGAGGCTCTGCCTCCCATTGGGCTGCACATGTAGTTGGGGAGGTGGGAAACAGCCAACTCCAGACACTGCTTCTTAAGAAGGCGTGGCTGGGGCAGGGGTACAGGTTCTCCTTGGAGCTCCTGTTCTCTGGTCAGAAGATGGTGGCTGAGAAGCGGTCACATGGAATGTGTGTGTTGGGTATGCGTGCACATGGAGGAGGAGGAATGGCCCGTGGAATGCCTGTGGTGCCCTTCCGCGCCACCTTCTCCCGGTCAGCACAAGTTCTCTGTCAGGGCCATTTCCAGGCCCCTTACCTCTCCAGGTCCCCTCACCCATCTGTCCATCTGTCTCCTAACACTGTAACACTTAACAGTGTGTCCGAGGCTCACAAGTACCCGCTCCCTGCACAACCGCCCACGTAGGGTCGGTCATCCAAAGCTTGACACTCAAGGCACTGAAAGTGGAAGAAGGAATCTGATTGGTCCAAGAAAAAAAAAAAGACACTTAAAAAACCAAAACCTGTCTCCCACATGCCCTGGAAAGTGGTCTCCAACCAACTGATGGGACCTAGGGTAGGAGAGTAGAGCTGGAGAGCCAGGACCCCTCCCTAACCCTAACGGAGCCCACTGTGTGACAGGTCTGGCAACCTGAATGTTTAAAAATGGATTCAAAGTGCTTGGAGACTGAAAGAATAATGGAGGGTGTTAGAAACCCCATGGAGAAGAATAGGTACCACCTTTCCTTTCCAATGGGACTTGTATTTGAGTGGGGGAATCCCTACATCTTTTCTTCCCAAATGAGGTTTTCATTGTTTTTTGTTTTCTTTGAAAAATTGTACAGCACCCTCACCCCTACCTCACCACTCCCCAAACCAGCTCAAGCGTTAAAGCCAGGAAGTGGGGCAGACTGGGGAGAGGAGGCCTGTGTGGCTCCCTCTAGTGTTGGTTCTGGAAACTGCTGCGCAGCACACAGTGGTCTCTGGGTCAATCAGGACATGGTCCTGGCCTTTCTTTCTCCACCAGGACCCTGACTTATCTGGCTGGCCCAGCATAGATGAGAAGGAAAGCGGGCAGTGCTGCCGGGGATTCCTGGATCCCTCTGCATGCTGACAGACAGCTGTCCACAGTGGGCCAAGGTGACTGGTATTTTGATCCCAGCTGAATGAAGGCTGGATTTGAATGCAGTGCCAGGGCTGTTCTGTAGACAAGAGCAAACATAAATCCAAGCTCCCTTCTGCAGTACCCTGAGGAAGGAGAGATGCACCCAGGGCATGAATGCAAACAACACAGGGACTGGCCAGGCTATCCTGTTTTCCACCTGTCTGTGCCACAGCCACCCACTCCCATACTTCATGTCCCTAGGCCAAAGCCTGCCCACCCCTGGGTACCCCCATTTCCACTTATGGGAGATCAGAGGGGTGGGATAGAAAGGGAATGCTAAAAAGTGCCCCCTCTGCTCTCCCCAACCTTCACTTTCCCTGTCCCCATTCTAGGGTCAGGCAAGAGTGCAGGTCAGAAGAGACACATCCTCCCGAAGAAGAGGGAAGGGCAGGCCCAGGAGGCTGGGGCATGCAGAGCACCATCCTCGGGACGGGGTGTTTCTGGGAGACCTGCTCCCCACCTGCCACGGTGGGAGGAAGAAGGCTGGTCCAAGAAGAGAGCAATGAGCAATGCCCCTGAATATCAGGGAACAGCTGTGAAAGCCTTCTCCTCTGCCCCGCAGAGATGCCCCAGCCAGGCTCTGGCCCCTACACATGAGTCTGCATGCGCTGCTGGAATCGCTGGCCGTAGTCCGAGTGCTGGGAGGTGTAGGAGAATCGAGTGGCTGTAGCGTACTTGCCAATGGGGTCATACGCCTCATATGGGGTCCGCTCCAGGCCAGAGGGTGGGGCCTGGGGGTAGCCCAGTCGGTAGGTGGGGTACCCGGCTGCCCCAGGGAAGGGATGGGAGTTGAACTTCTCATAGTTCTCGTAGGACAGCTGACTGGTTGTGTCGGTGCCAGCTGGGGCAGCAGGGCCAGGGGCTGTGGGCTCAGGGCCATAGTCAGAGGCAGGGGCCCGGCTATAGGTGTTGAGCTGGGCATAGCCGCTGGAGTGGGAGAGACGGGATGAGGGGCGGCCGTCGAAGCGGGCAGGGCCAGGGGCACGGTAGTCAGCATAGAGCACTGCCCTGGAAGACGGGCGGTCTTCATGGGCACGCACGTTGTAGTAGCCATTGGTGGGGTCCTGGGGGCAATGAGAGAAGAGGATGGAGGCAGTGTTCCCTCTTGGTTGGGGATCAAGTCTCACCATGGCCTTCTGGGCTTCCTCCTCTGGCTCTCCCTATGTCCCCATCTAGCATTCCACCTCCTCTGCTCCTTCAAAATCCCTCCCAACCACTCCTCCCCAAGTCTGTCCTCACCTCCCTGCTACAGGCCCTCGGAAACCCACTGGTCCACCAGCCCTCGTGCCCTGGCCCCTTCCCCCTTTCCCACCTTCATCTCATACTCCTCCCGGGTGTCAATAGTGTCGCAGCGCAGGTCCTGCTTCAGATCCACATCATCCTTAAACGACTGTGGAGCAGCAGGAGTGGGGCGTCAGCAGACGGAAGCCCTGCTCTTTTCGACTCTCACCAACCCCTCCCCACACTGAGCAGGTGTCAGAGGCCACCTGCTCACAGGAGGGGTCTGAGGTCAAGGGCAGACTTGAGTTCTGGGTTCTCTACGCAGAGGCTCTAGGATGTGGTGGGAAGAGGCCAGAGACCTCGATTCGAGCACTAGTTTGGTTGCTAACATGTAATGGGACCTTGTATATGTCACTGCCCCCCTCCAGGGCTGTTTCCTCACCTCAGCAATGAGGCAGATGGACCAGAAAGCCTCTGGGGGCTTCCAACTTTCACACTCTGTGGGGCAAAGGAAGTCTTTGGAGAACCCCAGCTGCCTATCCTCTGCTGGAGGAAACTAGCCTGGGGTGTGTGTGAGAGAGAGAGTATGTGTGTGAGTGTGGGAGAGTGTGTGTGGCAGGACCAGGGAAGGCCGATTGAGGAAGGAGAGAATGACCACGGTTATTAGAGATCTGGGATGGAGCTGTTCCTCAGAGGGTGGAGAAGGCAGGAGGCCAGCGAGGAGCAGGACCCTCACCGAGTAGATGGCCTTCATGACCCGGGTCGCTGTGGAGACGCTGGCAGTGTCATCCTCCCGGTCAGAATGCATTGTAAGTGGCTCTCGGTTCACTGTCTCCACCTTGATATCCAGCTTCCTCAGGGTAACGTCCTTGCGACCTGGGATGGGAGAGGCAGCTTGGACCAAGTGCTTCCTGCTGGCCTCTGCAGCAGCTGCTTCAGGCTCCCTCTGGGCTGCAGCTCAACGGCCAACCCCCCATCCATCCCAACACTGCCTGTCACAGCCCTGGAAGGGCCAGGGGAAGGCTGTGGGCTGCACAGGGCCCATACTCACTGCCTTTGCGGCGCCGGTAGAGGAAGAATACCAAGGTGATGAAGAAGAAGATGAGCAGGATGCTCGCGCCGATGGTGGCCCCAGCTATGATGCCCACAGGTAACACCTCTTTCGACGGGGAAGGAAAGGTGGAGGCATGAGGCTGGAGTTATACTGGGAGCTAAGCTCAGTGCTGGCTGAAGGCTAGGCCACAGCTACAGAGGCAACCTTGGCTTGTGTACAGGGCTAAGTTTTGACTGAGCCTGGGAACAGCATTCAGTTTAAGTCAAGGTTGGATCAGAGAGGAAGGTCTGCACTGTGGTTGGATTTTGGTCTGTGATCCAGCTCCATCAGAATGGAGATCATGGTCACGTCTCATCCCTGCAGCTGGGGCAGGAGTTTGCCCCTGACCTTGGCCGTCTGTTGATCTCTGTCCTTCAGCTCACCTGACTATGATGCTTGGCCCCTCGCTCTTGTTTGAGGCCAGCTGTCTCCAGACTCTCCAATCTGCCACCCATATTCCGACATCTTTCATCACCGTGCCATCCGTAATACCACTGTGACTGCCCCATGTGCACCTATCTACCCAGGGCTCCAACAGTTTTCCTTGGTTTCCTCTGCTTCCCAGAGCTGAGGAGGAGCTCAGGAATCCTGCTTCCAGTCTTCTCTCTCTTCCTAGCAGCTCTAGCTGAATCCAGATCCTGCTTATAGCTTTTCCTCTCTGAGATCCTTCCCTGTGGAGCTCCACGTTACTGTATCTACTCCATTCTTCCCTACCCCCAACCCCCTTGCTGGCATCATCAGTTAAGACCGAAGTGATGGGCCGGGTGCAGTGGCTCACACCTGTAATCCCAGCACTTTGGGAGGCTGAGGTGGGTAGATCATGAGATCAGGGGATCGAGACCATCTTGGCCAACACAGTGAAACCCCGTCTCCACTAAAAATACAAAAAATTAGCCGGGGGCGTGGTGGCACACACCTGTAGTCCCAGCTACACGGGAGGCTGAGGTAGGAGACTAATTTGAACCTGGGAGGCACCGGTTGCAGTAAGCCAAGATTGCACCACTGTACTCCAGTCTGGGTGACAGAGTGAGACTCCATCTCAAAAAAAAAAGGACAGAAGTGATGGGATGCTGTCATTTCCACGCGGTTCCCCATCTCCTATGTCAAATGGTTAGTTCTCAAAAAATAAAACAACAACAAAAAAGTGCTTTTCCTCCTTGGACTTGGTAGCTTCCAAAAGTCAAAGGAATACCTCTTTTATCATGTGACATGTGAGAAGTGCCTTAAAGGAGAGAGCACTTTTCTGCTATCCGAGTGACAATTCTTGAAGAGGTAGGGGAACCCATACTTACTGAACACCTATTATATGCCAGGCATTTTGTAAATATTCTCTCATTTAATCCTCACAGCAGCCCAATGAGATGGGCAGCATTATTCCCTTTTGCAGTTCATATGATTCTTCTCCATCTGAATATTAATTTGCTACCACTCTGTAAGTCCCTCCACTACACTGAAAGTTTCTTGAGGTCAGGGACTGTGTCTTGTTCACAGCTCTTCCTGCAGACCCTGGGGCAGAGCCTGGCACACAGCAAATGCTCAATACACTTTAACAAAGTGAGGGAATTTCCCCAGTTGAGCATATGGAGGACAGGTTCTGGTGGGAAGGCCCAAGAGAGTTCTTTCCCTGATGCACAGACTCTTATAATAGGCAGGAATCAGACGGGAGTAGCCCCAAACCCCTTCACTCCTGATCTCTCAGCCGGGACATCCCTCTGTGTGTCACCTCCCTCAGAGCAGAGCCCAAGAGAAGGGGAGTGGCTGAGCCCTGCCCCTGGAGAAAAGAGGGAGCAGAATCCTCAGGCTGCCCTGCACCCCAGCTGGCAGGCAGCACTGCCAGTCACCTCGCTCTTCCAGCTGGATGATGGCTGTGCCTGGCCCGAAGCTGTTCCAGGCGGTGCAGTTGTAGTGAGTCTGAAAGTCGGCCTCCATGACATTGTTGATGGTGAGCGTGGATAGCACCCCACTGCCTGAGTTGGTCCTCTCCACTGTATAGCGCTCCAGGGTCCCCACCTCCAAGAAATTCTCCTTCCATGCCCATGCCTGCAGTGGAGAGGGCAGGAAGGAGGTAAGAAAGGGGCAGGTGGCAGAAGCCCATGCCCACGTGTCCCCTGATCCACCCTCAAGGCACCCTCACCCCTATGTGCCATGTGTGCCCCACGAGCCCAGCCTAACACCTCCCTGTAACAAACCTAAGTCACTCCTGCTGCCTCACACCCTCGGCACTGACTCTCCACTCAAGGAGGAGCAGTGGCTCCCAAGCATGGCTGGCATCAGATTTACCTAGGGAGATTCTTTCAAATGTAGATTTTTGGGACTTATGTCCTACATAAGAATCTCCAGGGAGGAGGAGAATCTCTATTTTCATAATGATCACATGTGATGTGGATGCAGCTGATCCAATGAACCGACACTGGGAACCCCAGATGTTGTAGAAAAAGTTCTGCATTGGTCCTCAAGAACGCTGGGCTCCTCTGCCCATCAAGCCCCTGTGTGGCCTCCCTGTCCCTCTCTAGGCCTCATTTTCTTCATCTATACAATGACAGAACCAGGCTAGGGCCAGACAATGCTCAAGATTTCTTTCAGCTCTGATAGTCTGTGATTCTAACTAAGCGTAACTCAATCTTTAGGCGTAACTTTAACCAACCCACACGACCTGCCTGGCTGGCTCTGAGACTGATCCATAGACTTATAATAGGCAGAACCCACAATGGGGTATCCCTGGACGGTTCCATCCCTGACCTCTCAGCTGGGCCATTCCCCTGCATGGCCCCTTCCTCAGAGTGGAGCCTAAGGGGAAGGGAGCAGCCGAGAACTGGCTCCTTTCCAGGGATCAATCCTCCTAGATCTGCAAGGAAAGCCCCCCGGGAGCCCAGCCGCCTGCTGCCCGGGCGGCCGTGGTAATGAAGTGTCCCTGGGCAGCCCTGGAGTTAGCCAAATGGTCATTAAATGTGATGAGGGGTTTGACAGTTAATGGTCACGGAAGGAATTAATGGCTCATGGTGTGGCGGAGAGGAGAAAGGAGGGAGGAGAGTGGCAAGGCAAAGGGGCTGGTAGGAGGAAGGCAAGAGGAGGGAGAGAAGAGTGGGCCAGGCAGGCAGGAGAACTGATGGGAAGGGAGGGAGAGGGCAGGCGCCAGAGGAGGAGGAGACAGGGAAGGGGAGGGAACAAGGAAAAGAGCAGGAGGTCAATGACAGGGCAGATGAGGGAGAAAAGAGGGGAAGTGTTAGCCCAGGGGAGAGAGCGGGGAACTAACATGAATTGAGTGCTGGCCTAGGCATCTCATACCTGTTGCTGCCATGACTTCTCACAGCAACTCTATTAGGTAGGATTTACTGGCCTTGTTTTATAGATGAATAAACTGAGGTTCAAAACATTAAGTGATCTGCTCAGGGACACATAACAAGTAAGGGAGGAGGTGGGATTTGAGCAGGTAAAGGGACAGAGGGACAGAAAGCAGAAGATTCGAGGTTGGAAACGGGACAGGGAAGTTGAAGGAGCAAAACCAGCAGAGGTGAGAGGAGACTGAGCCTGGGCAAAGAAGCAGGGAGGGCTGGCTGTCCGCAGGCAGGTCCACCACTCACTATGCGGTCAGGGGGTGGTGTGCTCCCAATGAAACACTCCACCTTGCCACCGTCACCCCTCACAGCGTACTGCACCGCCTCACTGGAGATGATGGGGGGCCCTGCAAGCAAGAAGACACACGTCAGAACCAGTTAAAAACCGCAGTGCCAGCCCACCCAGGCCCGGCTGCCTCTCAGGCCACTCACTCACCGTTCACATAAAGCGGCACCTCCCGCTCAGCCACTCCGATTCGAGGCACAATGGCCCGGCAAGTGTAGGTGCCAGCGTCTGCCTGAGTCACCGACTTCAGCAGCAGCTGGTTGCTGTTACTCAGGACCTGGGCAGAGAGAGCAGCCTCGGGTGGGGAGCCAGGAGGCCTCGGCCCCTAGGTCCATGAGGGCCCCACATCGGAGGCATTGGAAAGAAAGCAGGAAGGGCCACAAGTGAATTCCCAGAAGGGAAATGGGATTCCCGAGTCCATTTTGGTCCATGCTCTGACTCTACACAGGTTGGCACGTAAATACCCTATCTCTGCAAGAGTGGGCAGGGATGGGGTGGAGGCCAGAGAGGGCAGGTGAAGGCTGCAATTATTTTAGGAGGATGCAGCCTCTTCTGATGATCTGTCGTGTTTTCATTGCCAAATGAGGTAGGACGTTTTACTCTGAGATTCCTCTTCCTGCAGTTCTGGCCCAAATGGTCTAATGGGCGTCTCTGCAGAGCTATAGACTCCAGCCTTCTCTAGAGAATCGCCTCAGCTTCCCCACCTCCCTGTGCAGCATTATTTACCAGACCTTTGCCACTGCAGCAGGCCCATCCCAGGCCCTCTCCCTTCCTCCCATCCCACCCTGCTTCCCATGCATAGCTGAGTTTGTCCCCCCAGTGCTTCTGAACTGGACAGCTGTCCTGTGAGAAGAGGTGGGGATAACTGTAAGCACTTTCTCCTCCAAATCCCAAGACCCTAGAAATAGCCCAGGTTCAAAGATGATGCTGCAGCCCCCCATCTACTCCCATCTGTGGCCATACCCCTTCCTCCCAGCATTCAGAATAGGCAGTAAGAGTCTTACCATGTTTGAGTCCTTTTTGGTCCAGGTGAGAGTGAGGGGGGGATTTCCAACCCAGACACAGGTGAGGGTCACATCAGAGCCAATGTCTGTAGTTGTGGGTTTGGGGTCGACTACAATACGGGGGGCGACTGTGAGGGAGAAAGAAGCCACTCAGGGTCTCAAGCTCACGGGGTTAACTCCAACCAATCTTCTTCCTCCTGCCCTGCTACCTCCCCATTCATGGAGCCATCCCCGACTCTGCCCCAGGCCCTCCGGGGCCCCGCTCTCTGTCCCCGTCCCTGCCCTCCCGCTCTCTGTCCCCATCCCTGCCCTCCCGCTCTCTGTCCTCGTCCCTGCCCTCCCGCTCTCTGTCCCCGTCCCTGCCCTCCCGCTCTCTGTCCCCATCCCTGCCCTCCCAGCTACTCACAGTGGACATTTACTAAAGTGCTGACATTGGTGCTCCCCACTTTGTTGTGAACCTCACAAGACACAGGCTCCGTGAAAAAGGAATAATCCACATTTGTCTCATAGCGACTCTCGTGGGCGTCTTCAATCAAGAAACCCCCTTTGGCCCACCTGGGGGAGGAGGCAACACAGAGGTGGGATCAGGTCTCAGACCCTCTCAACTACATCCATGACGCTTGGCCTCTCCAGTACAGCCTCCGACCCCAACCTCTTCTGTATCACTCACCGGAGTGCTCCCAGCCTCTGACCCCCTCACCTGTAGCCCAAGATCTCGGGGTTGGCTGTGGCCTGGCAGGTAAAGACAACACGCTCACCCTCCTGCACCGTCTGTGGCTCAACGGACAGGGTCACTGTAGGAGGGTCTGCAAAGTAGAGCACAGGGAGTCAGGGTCTTTTCTGTCCCTTGAGTTTCTTTTTCCCTCCCTAACACATACACTCAGACCTGACCACTCTCAGGGGGGATCTGGGAATTTGAGGTTGCAGTGTATCAGCTCCAATTAACACGCTGTCTTCCTCACCTTTTCCACATGGAGCCTCTAGGGGGTCTGCTAGGGTGACCACCAATGAAGGCACCAAAGGGACAAATAACGCAATGGACTAATGACCCACTGTGGCCACTAGGCGTCAGTGTGAGCTTGCTTGGCTCACTAAAAGGGATGGGGTGTGGGCATTCCCAGTTGCTGCCCACACCCCCATGGCTCCCTGGGCAGAGACAATTTATTACACACCTACCAAGTAAGAATACTCCATGCTAGATGCTCTTCTGCTATATCTCATTTAATGCTCACAACCCCAGGAAGCAGGTCCAGGTCCACAATCCCTTATTTGAAATCCGTAGGACTAGATGCATTTCAGAATTCAGAATTTTTCAAATTTAGAAAGGCAATGCTGTGCATAGAGCGTTTACTTTGTAAGATCCCCAGCAGCATCTGGGCTACATCCCATAGTCACATATGAATACATACGCAGTGAAACTTAAGACTAAATTAAATAAAAGACTATGAAGAGCCTTGGTTGAGGCTTTGCCACCATATCACTTTTAGTTTGAATAAGGGACTGTAGGCCAGTATTTTATCTTTTGCGATATACAGTATACAGAATTGGAAACTGAGGCCCAGAGAGTATAAATCATTGACTAATAACAGGCTGGTTTATACCTGGGGAATGCCTGACTCCACAGCCAATGCTCTACCAGCCCTTAGTCCCCACAGTTCAATCCAGGGAATGAAAGATGTGACAAAGGCGAGTGTTTGTCCTGGGGACCGTAGGGGGACTCTTAGTTTGTGCTTCTCAAAAGGCTGCCTACATTCCCCTCCTACCCCACTGCTCCAGAGTGCTCCCCTCAGCCCACTCACGGTGCACGTCCAGCTCAATGGAAGTCTCCTTGCCACTAGGGATAGCCTCGTTCATGCTTCGGCAGGTGAAGACACGCCCAATGTCCAGGTCTGTGGGGTTAATGAGCAGTTGGCTCACAGTGGTCTCCCTCTTCCCATCCTTCAGCAATTCCTGGAACATGACAAGGGTGGGAGATATGGTCAAGCTAAAAGCCCCCTCCTCTTCTCTTAAAGCGACCTCACTCAGAGATGGGCTTGAGCTGGAGGGATACTTTAATTTAAAGCTCAACCCCCTTCACTCCCACAACCTCTTCCCTGTGTGTGTGTGTGTGTGTGTGTGTGTGTGTGTGTGTGTGTGTGTGTGTGTTTAATCTATATCTTTTAATTAAAATTATATTTTTTAGGGTCTTGCTATGTTGCCCAGGCTGGCCTCTAAAGCCTGGACTCAAGCAATCCTCCTGCCAGAGCCTTCTGAGTAGCAGCGACTACAGGAGTGTGTGCCACCATGCCCACATCACAGACTATCTTTTGGAGCAGTTTTAAGTTTACAGAAAAATTGAGCAAAAAGTACAGGGAGTTTCCATATACCCTCCTCCCTGACCTTACAGTTTCCCCCATTCCTAACACCTTGCATTAGAGTGATAAGTCTGTTACAACTGATGGACCAAAACTAACATATTATTATTAAGGCCACAGTTTACATTAGAGTCCAGCACAAATCCCATCTCTTCTGGAAAGCCTTCTGCAGCCAGCCCAGCCCTCAGAAATCTCTCCCAGCCTGAATGTATGCCCTTATAGTGAGTGTGTCCTGCTCACAGCTCTAGGCACATCCAGTCTTGCTTGTAGGCACCATGTGTGAGTATTTCAAGGTTGGGTTTCTTCTGCTAAACTGTAAACTCCTTGAGGGCAGGGAAGGGACTCACAGGCTCGAAGTCTTACACTTGCTCAGTGACAGCCAGGGGTCCCTAAATATGGTCACAGGAACCCTTGAGCTGTTTTCTATACTGCAAACTGCCTGAGGGAAGTCATATTATTAATCAAAGTAAGGCCCCGTGGTTTGACCACCATGCATGCAGCTTTGCTGGACAGGCACAGTTCAGGGCCAGTGCAGTAACATTGGCTCCCTCATGCTGCTTTGAAGCTCCATTGTCTTTAATGAATATGAAAAATGGGGTGGATGACAAATGGATATTAACAAACCAACTTGTTTGGTTGCCAAAATGTAGCCCTGATGAAGAAAAATAACAGTTTTTGGTTGTGAAAAGGTTAAGTATCACTGAGGCCGAATTATCATTTGTCAAATGAGAAACTAAGGCCAAAAAAAAGTGAAGTGAATTTTCCAAGGTCACACAGTGTGTTGAGGGCAGAACTAAAGCCAGAAGCCAGGTATCCCTGGGATTGCACACTGAAGAGCATGGGAACATCCCCCTCCCCACACTGAGAATTGCTCCTGCAGCACCAGCAAAGGGCTAGATACATGTATGTTCACCCACAGCTGGCAGGGTAACCCCAAACAGGAAATCTGGATTTGAATTCCAGCTGTACTGTCCACTGTGCTATGTAATCCTGGGCAAGTCACTTGATATCTTTCATGGCTTCCTCATCTATAAAATGTATACAAGGATCCCTGCTTCCCCAGCCCCTTTGTTGTGATGACTGGAATAATCTGACAAACAGATGCGGAAGGAAAGAGGTAGAAGTGATCAGTGGAGAGAAAGCACAGTCAGACCCAGGTACAAACCCCAGCTCTGCGCCAGCTGTGTGACCTTGGACAAGTCACTCAACCTCTCTGAGCACCAGTTTCCTCCTTTGTGAGTTGGAAATAATGCCTCCTTTATGGGACTCCTATGAAGATTAAGAGAGACTATCCATAAAGTATTTAGCATGCACAGTGTCTGGCACTCAGTAGGTGTTTAATCCATGGCAACTTACTATTACTATTAATCTCTGCTCAGCTACTGAATGACACAGTAAACCTGGGAATTCATTTCTCTTCTCTGGGTTTCAGTTTTCCCAACTGTAGAATGAGAGGGCTGAACCAGATGACCTCTAAGCCCCTCTCACGTCTGTGTGCTCCTGAGTCTGTGGTCAAACCCCTGTGGGAAAGGAGAGGTGAGCTGGGCTAGGCCCAGGAGGAGCTGGGGGAGCTGGCCGGAGCTCACCGTGCTGGCCACAGCGCCCTCCTGCTGCGTCCCGTCCCGGAACCAGATGATGGTGGCAGCAGGCTTCGCATTGAAGGCCCGGCATGTGAGGTTGTGGGGGGTGCCTGCCTGCAGTAGAATCACGGGGCCTCCGTCAATCCTGGTGTCCTCTGGGGGGACTGTGGGAGAAAGCAGAGCAAAGTCAGTGCAGGGTGTGGCTAACACTTCCCTGATGACCAAAACTCCTGCCTCTGGAAGCATCCTTCCACCTGCACGTGCGCCTCTAGGTAGGCAGTACCACCCTACCCCCTACCTCCAACCACTGTCTCCATTGCTTTTGTGGTGGCTTCACCTAGGTCCTCAGCTCACCCATCTTTCCCAGTCCTTGTTTGTTTTTCTTTGCTGGCCTATAATATTTTCTGGTACTCCATGCCCCTACTGGTTTTGTTGTTGTTGTTGTTTGTTTGATTTTGAGATGGAGTCTCGCTCTGTCACCCAGGCTGGAGTGCAGTGGTGCCATCTCGGCTCACTGCAACCTCCGCCTCCTGGGTTCAAACGATTCTCCTGCCCCAGCCTCCCAAGGGGCTGGGATTATAGGCGCCCACCACTGCTCCCGGCTAATTTTTGTATTTTTAGTAGAGAGCAGGGGTTTCACCATGTTGGCCAGACTGGTCTCAAACTCCTGACCTCTCAAGTGATCCGCCTGCCTCAGCCTCCCAAAGTGCTGGGATTACAGGTGTGAGCCACTGTGCCTGGCTCCATACCCCTACAGTTGCTCAGAGCTACACACTACAGATGGAAGCCTCAAACTTAGGGAAGGGCTGGGCTATCTCAGGCTCTGAGTACAGCTCATACCCTTCAGAGTCCGGCTTGGAAAGGTGGCTACCTCCATAGGACTTCTTGCATCCTCCCTCCTGTCTGCTCCTCTACCCTGGAGCAGCCAGATGGGCTGTCCTATTACAGTCACCTCCATGTCACACTGCTAGCAGGTGATTTTTCCCTACACCACAGCTAACTATGTGCCACTTCCCTGCTCAAGCACCTTCAATGGCTACAACTGCCTAGGGCATCAGTTCCAAGCATTTCAGCCTCCTGTTCAGGGTCCTCAAGCCAAGACCTGCAATGCAGTGCTTTCCATATGGCATGCCCTTCTCCCACAGCTTCTTTTGAAGTGCTTCCCATCCTGTTCAAATCCCAGTTGATGCACAAGGCTTTCCATGCGTAGCCCACCCCCACCATGGTGGCCCCCACCAGTCACTCAGAGCTCTTAGCGCCATCTGCCTTGGATTTTGTTTACTTATAACAGTTATCTAACCCTGCCCCAACCAAAACTGTTATCCCCTGGGAAAACAGCAATCCTGTCTCACTAATGTTTATATGGTCACCAGTGCCTAGAATGTGACCAAAGTAGGCTCTTGCTAAATGTTTAAAGAATTGAATTGACCGATGTCTGATGCTAGCAAACAAGGGGGGGCTCTCCCTGCCCTATCTCCGTAGGCTTCTAAGACAAACCACACTGTAAGTTCCCTGAGGGTAGAGTCTGCTTCTGATATACTATCAGCACTTCAATGTCCAGCCCAGTGCTTGGGTGATCACAGGTGCTTAGGGATATTTGCTGAATTAATGAATGGATGCTGATGAAATAAAGGCAGAAGGATTTTGATTATAATTTTTCTGGTCCATCCAGTGTTCATCAACCATAAATCAGAAAGGAACTCCTGGGCTCAAGCAATCCTCCCACCTTAGTTTCCCAAGTATCAGAAACTACAGGTACACACCATCACGCCTGGCTAATTTCTATTTTTTGTAGAGAGGAGGTTTCACTATGTTGCCGAGGCTGGTCTGAAATTCCTGGGCTCAAGCAATCCTCCTACCTCAGCCTCCCAAAGTGCTGGGATTACAAGCATGAGCCAGCATGCCCCACCGATAAAAGACTCAGAGGAGGGTCCAGAGGGAACACTCGAGAGGAGACCCTGGGAGACCCATGGTGCCTGGTGGTGGGCAGGGCTGTTCTAGAATTTACACAATGAAGGTCTCTATGCTGGGGTTTCCAGTAGAAACTACTCGAAACCTGTCTTAGCATTCCATTCAATTCATGCTTGCCTAGTGGTATAGTGGAAAAAGAATAAAACTTAGATTCAGACTGCCTGGTTTCAAATCCTGGTACCTTTGTTCACCTGCCCTGTGATCTTAGATGAGTTCCTAAAGTCCCTGAGTCTCAGTTTCTTCATCAGAGAAGAAACCAAGACATAACAATGCCTACTCACTAGAATCTCATGAAGATCAGATGAGATACTGTACATAGACTACGATGTGCAGGGCATGTGTGAGGTATGGAATGTATTAGCCTTACTGCCTGGACGAGAGTAGCAGTGGCTCCAACTCCTGCCTGGCTAATTATCTTCTGAATCCCTGGCTCTTCCTCCTTGTCCTGTGTATATCTAGTTCCAATGCCAGATGAGGACAGGTTTGAGGATGAGGATGGGGAGCAGCTTGAAAAGTAGAGAAAGTTGGAGAGAAACAAATAAAGAGCTGCTGCTCAGGGCCTCCTGGTCTGCTCAGGCCCCTCTAAGGTCACATGTTGCTGCCACACCCGGAAGGAAGATCCCGCATGGCCAGAGCCCCGAGGAGACGCCATGCCCAGGTGTGTGCCCAGGTGTGTGAAGCCCCTCCACTGGGAAGGCATCAGCTTCCTCTGCCCTGGTAATGCTCCCTGCCCCTTTGTTCACGCAAAGACTACCCATCTGCCACCTCTGCCAGCAGTCCACCTTTCTCTGGAATTTTCCAAACTCTTTGCCTATCCTCCATGAGCTCATCCTTGCCCCTCATATCTGGGGCAAACAACAGTAAAGCTGTTAAGATGCCTGCTGAGCCAGCTGTTAGAGGGCATGCGTCCATGTGTGCATGTGTTTATAAGCAAGTTTTTATGGTTTGTGACTTAAATCTGTATATCAATATGCTCATGTGCCTCCCCACACTCATATGCCCCTGAGTCTGTGGTCAAAACAAGACTTCAGTTTCCTTGTTTATAAAACTTCAAAAATAACATGGACACCTACTCCCACGAGTTGTTATTGTGGAGGCAAAGGAAAATCAAGAAGGTGAAGCCAACCATAAATGGTGGCGGGATCGACAATAATTTCTACCATTCAGTGAACATTCACCTTGTGTCAGCCAAAGTGCCTCCTATGTGTGATTTCATTTAATCCTTACCACAAAGTATATTTCTTTATTCCTTTCATGGTAAATATCATTAACTCCAATTTACAGATAAGGAACGGAGGCTCAAAGAGGATAAACAAATGTGCTCAGAGACAGGAGAGTGAGTTAGAGGGCAGAGCTGGGATGTGGACCAGGCTTGCCGGACCCAGAAGCCACGCTCATCACCATGGTTTTGGAGGTCTGTGTATCAATGTTACATCTGTATCTGTGGGGGAGTGGGAGGCATCCATTCAAAGTCCTACCCTAAGGAAGAATGACAGAGGCCATTCTGTGAAGAAGGCTGGCCTGGGGAGCTGGGGGCGGGGGGTCACTGAGGGGAATGGCTGGGGAGGAGGGAAGTCTATGAGGCTGATGTCATGCAGGGAGGCTGGTACCAGGCACTGGGCACAGCCCACTCCTCATTTCTGCCCTGCCTAGTCTCTGGGTCCCCTAGCTGCCGTGAGCAAAGGCTGTAGGTAAGCAGGTACGCAGGAAGGGATGCAGGAAGTGTCATGCCTTCTTATTGCCTCCGTGTGCTGCAGGTGGCAGGGTGTTTGAGAATTTAAGAAAAAGACAAGGAGAGGAGAGAGTGAGGGGAGAAGAGCAGCTGGACTATCCGTCCCTGTCTCCCTTTCAGGTTAAAGTTACTCCTGGGCACCCCCCCGCATCCTTCATCCATCCAAGTCACCCAGGCAGGCCAGCAAGGACCCACCATGCCCTCGAAACAAGTCAGTCAGCTCCCCTGCTATGTAGCTCTCCCTCATTGGCCTGCAAGCTTTTAAACAAGGCACTCTTCCATCTAGGGTTCCCATTGATATTCTCCTTTTCCAGGTTCTTCCTGGATTGAACCAAGCCACTGGGTGCCATTATAAGACATTGTTACAGCAACACTTAGTAGCTTAGTTGGCCTTTCTTCACCTCTCTCTCTGTGATAAGGTAGGAGAGAGGAGTATCAAGGTCCACTCATTAGGATGGGAGTTCTCCAGGGCAGCAGTAGCACCTTCCAGGGCCTACGATAGAGGCAGTTAGGGAGGAAAAAAGAAGGAAGAAGGCTTCCTAAAAGTCTCATGGTTCCTTGAAATGCTTGTTGAGCTTGGGGCTGACACGCTTCAGTGAGGGATGAAAGATGATATCTTGGCATTCATGCTCACCCTCTAATTTTTGCTGTCTAACCTCATTCCTGCTCCTTGCTAATTCTTCCCATTTTAGTCCTAGAGAGGAAAAGCAAATCATCCCACAGCCTTGAATCCTGGTCCTTCAGGGCCTTTATATCCAATGAAATTGGCTCTTGGGTCCCTCCAGTCCTCACTTATTCTGACACCTCACATTCACCCAGACCTTCACAGCTTACAAGTCCCCATGCAGCAAAGCAGCAGTTGCTAAGAAAAGGCTGGTATCATTATGCCATGTTACTGATGAGAAAACTCATGCCCAGAGGTTGTCACCTCTTTAGGATCATGATGCCAAAATGGCCAAGGTACCCAGGTCTCCTAACCACCAGCAGTCTAAGACTCTCTCTTTCCACTACACTCTGAGGACGTCTCATGTTCTCACCTCCCTCCTTGCAAAAACAAACAAACAAAAACAAAACAAAACAAGAAAACAACAGACTGGGTGCAGTGGCTCATGCCTGTAATCCCAGAACTTTGGAAGGCCAAGATGAATGGATCACCTGAGGTAAGGATTTCAAGACCAGCCTGGCCAACATGGTGAAACACCGTCTCTACTAAAAAATACAAAAATTAGCCAGGCATGGTGGCGGGCACTTGTAATCTCAGCCACTCAGGAGGCTTAGGCACAAGAATCGCTTGAACCCGGGAGGTGGAGATTGCAGTGAGCCGAGATCACGCCACTGCACTCCAGCCTGGGCGACAGAGACTCTGTCTCAAAAAAACCAATCAACCAACCAACCAACCAAACAAACAAACAACAGAAAACCTTCCTTGTGCCCGGGCTCAGCTCCTCTCTCCTTTCTCCCATCCCTCTTGGGGGCTCCCCGCAAATTCAGTGATTTCAAGTTACAGGGAAGGAAAGGAAGAGAGGCAAAACATACCAAATGGAGGCAGAAAAAAAGGGACAGAGTCAATGTAAATAGGGAAGAAACAGAGTCACAGACGGACAGTCCAAGCCCAAGACAGAAAGCACAACAGAGGCAGAGGCCCAGTGAGACAACAGGGCTGGAGAGAACAGGAAGACTGGCGGATTCAGAGGTATTGCAAGAGTGAGGCTGGGGGCTGAGTGGGCAGCGGGGGAAGGGGTGTGCTGGAGCTGGCCTCATTCCGGTTCTGTGGCACTGCTGCAGGAGAGAGTCCCTTCATTATGCAAATGGCCTCGGGGGTTACCATAGAGGGACATCTGCTTGGTCCCCCAGTGGGTGGCTGGCGCAGGACTTCCAAGAGCTGCAGGGCTTCCAAAGCCAGCAGCCATCCAGAGACAGCAGGACCCCAGCCCTCCGACCCCCCACCCCAGTTCTCAGCCTCAAGGCCCATTCCTTCCAGTACTAATCCCCTGTTCCTGGAGGAGGCCTTCAGGTGAATCTGAGAGGAAGGGTGAGCGCTGAGGGAGGAAAGGAGGCAGCTGAAGGGAAGAAGGGCTGTGTGAGGCTGGGGTGAGGTGGAGGAGGGGCACAGGGGCCCTTTGGGGTCTCCAAGGCAGCTGAGAGGAAAGTAGAAGGCAGTCGCCTCATCACCAACAAGCCTGCCAGCCAGGACAGCTGGGAGAGGAGGGCCCGGGTCTCCATCACTCCATACTTCCCTGTTCCTGGTCTCCACAGCCTTGTTTCTAAAAGGCAGAAGGCCTTGTCCCTGAGTGGCCGAGGCACTGGCTGGAGCAGAGAGGATGCTGGCCTCACACAGTCCACGCCCCGCCAGCACCCCACATCTCCCGCATGCCTGGTTTACTTTCTTCTACCTGGACTTGAGCATTAGGGCAGGGATGAGGCCAGTAACAGAGAGGGAGAAGCTGGGAAATTAAAGAGGGAATTGGAGAGTGGGAGAGACTGCCAGGATACAGAGAGATGGGGCCTTGAAGTACTGAAGGGCATTGGGGTCCTTACTGAGCACGGTGAGTTTGGCCCGCCGGGAGCGCAGGGCGGCCTCCGTGGCCTGGCACTCGTAAGAGGCGTCGTCAGAGAGCTCAGCATCTGTGATCTCCAGGTTGTACTGCCCAGCGTCTGAGGAGCCCACGACCCGGTACCGTGGCCAGGCTGCAGAAACAGAAAGAATGAGGCCCAACCTTGAAACAAGGACACATCCTCAAGCCATCCCACACCAGTATTCCTCCCTCTGCCCTCTCCTGGGACACCACTGGCAGGTGAGAAGGTGAGGCACCAGACACAGACACCTGATGCCATGACACCCCACGGCGAGGCTGAGAGCCATATAGCCGGAGGAGCGGACAGGAGGGCAGCTGAAGCAGGGAGACCAGCGGGAGCAGATGAAATCTCCAAGGCTGTTTGCAGACAAATGCCTCTCATAATAATAGGAGAGAAAGAGGAGAAAAAAAGGCACACAGCAGGGAGCAAAGGAGGGGGGAGAGAGGGAGAGCGAGTGTGTGGGCGCCAGGAAATATAGGGCATTGCGGCACAGACATGAGCTCACTGGAGCACCTCTGCGGGACTCATAAGGCAGAGGGAAGCCCAAGGCAGACCCAGGGAAGAAGGATGAGGCAGGGGCCCGCCGGCTCCCTGGAGAAGCCCCTAAACAAGAGTCCTGGTTTCCTGCAGAAGCAGTGGCTGAGGCAGTGGGCCTTGCCCTCCTTCCTCCAGGCTCCCTCACTGGCTTCTTGCTTCCCAGCCCATCCCTCACGTTCCCACCATCAGCTCCTTCCCATGATCTCCCTCTGTCCAGAGGCTATCGATTCTTCTCACTCCATATCTATTGATCTAACTCTCTCTCCCAGTTTCTTTCTCTTTCTATCATCGATAGATCTACCAGACCCATCTCTTTCCCTTATATGGATTGCTCTACACAGACAAATTTCCCCTACCTGTACTAACACATAGAACTCACAGCAAATAATCTCAACTCCCTCAACAACAATAAGAATAAAAATATACAGCCCATCCCCCACACCCATACTTACTTCATTACAGTTCCTTAAAGCTAAAACGTGTTTTTACAAATCTCTTCTCCCATTTGGCTCAAAACTCACAAATGCACTTCTAAGGCAGACAGGCCTGCAACCACCATGCCTGTTTCACACATCAGTAAATGAAGGTCCAGAGAGGTGAAGTGGCTTTCCTAAGGTCACCCAGCTGGCAGGTGGTGGAGGCAGGACTAGAACCCAGGTGTCCACTCTGCCAGGCAGCCTTTCCAAGGGTCTCTTTACTTGCTTTAGAATATAGGAGGTTGGTTTTATTGTGTTTGACTGACTCATTATGTTTGCTTCAGCACCAGCTACATAGCCAGTTCTTAATAAAGGCTTGTTGAATGAATAAATAAATGAATGCTCAGGCTGATATTAAAATGAGTTTTTGGCCTCTGAGCAGACATCGCCTGGGCAGCGGGGAGGAGAGAGGCTGGAGTGGAGCCAGGCTGGCATGAGACACTTGCGGGACACAGAAGTTGCCTGTGCCCTCTCCTACCCTTGCTGCAGACTCTGGAGTCTCCCAGCACCTCCTGCTAGATGACTGTCTGCCTGCAGCGCCCCTCACGGATCTGTGTCTGGTTGAAGCTATCTTATGTAAAGGTCTCTTGGTTTCCCTTGACCTCTCAGGCTTTGTACTGCCTTCCTCAAGTCAGTCCTCAGTGGCAGGAAAGGCAGAGCTGCAGGGTGGGAAAGCTATAGAGATGGAGCTCAGTAGCAGAGACAGGGGAGGCTGTGGCACAGAGAAGGGTGGTGAGGGAACTAAGAGATGGTGAGTCCAGGAGTCTATGCTGAAAGTGGGGAATGGCGGAGAAGATGGGATAGTTTGGATGTTGGGTAGCCAGCCACTCACCTTTGAGGCCCTGGCCCATGCCCAGGGCCAGACCGTCCTTGGTCCATTGCACAATTCCAGAGTAGTTGAGCAGCACACAGGGGAGCACGGCCCGCTGTCCAGCCACCACCGTCTGGTCAGCCGGCTCCTGGCTGAAGCGGGTCTGGGTCCCTGCAAAGCCAAATCTGGCACTAGGTAAGATGAGTAAGGAGAGGGGCTCCTCTAAGAGGTCCCGCTCCCCATGCAGGAGGAGGGAGGGAGAGAGCCTCCAGTTGGGGATGGGGACTCTCTGGTTCCTGCCCCCCTTCAGCCTCAACCCCTTTGTTCTAAGATTCCAAGTCCTCATCTTTTATTCCTTCCTCCCTTTAAGGCCCATGGGAATGGAGTTCAGGAGCGGAAGTGCTCAGCAATCACACAGAAAACGGTGCACTGTTATATAAAGGCCTTAGAAATGGGCCTAGTCCAACCCTCTCATTTTACAGAGAAGGACCCTGAGTTCCAGGGAGAAAAGTAACTTACTCAAGGGCAAGTTAATGACAGAGCTGGGATTAGAACCTGAGCCCCTGCGTCCAGGTCCTGGCCGTTCCTCTACTACCCACTGCACCAGCCCACCCCCACATTAATGACTCCTGTTTAGACATGTGACATGTGAGCTGATGGGAGCCAATGTGAACCAACACACACGTGCAACTATGCCAGGTCCAATTCCTCCATGAAAACACCAGGGTAGATACTACGGAGCCGGGATGTCCACATGTGCGTATGGAAGCTTCCTGGGTGGAAAGTGTATCCAAAACAAAGTAGCTCTGAACACACTTCTTGGCACATGTGCCCTGCTCCATGTGTTCATCCTTTGCTCCCAAGTGCAGGGGGCCCTGAGTGTGTACACATGAACACACCTGCACACACCCTGCCTCCCTCACCGTGGGAGCTGAGCAGCCACGTGACTTTGTTCCACTCTCCCTCCGGCTGTGGGAGCTACACATGGCTGCCCGGCTGGCAGCTCGGCCGGGAGCATTTGATTAGAGAACTGCAGAGTAATTGCCTTTAATTGTGGAGCCTAAATGGAGCAGGGAATTGCATTGCGGGTTTTTTCTCCCCCACCACTCCCACCCACCGGTTCCAACCAGCACTGGTCGGCCCCACTGGTGGGGCAGGCCTAGGCTCCTTGCAGAGCTATGTGAGCTATGGGGCTCAGCTTCCTTTGCCAGGTTGTGGGGAAAGAAGAAGGGGGACAAGGAAGTGACTGGAGGACAGCAAAGGAGAGTTCTGGGACTTCCTTGCCATGCTCCCAACCTGTCACACCAGGTAACTGAAATCAGCTCTCCCCAAAAGTCACAGCCTCCTCCTTCTTCTTTCCTTCCACAGCTCATGAACCTGCACAGAGGCCACAATCCCCAAATCTGACCTTTTCCTAACACAGCTTTCTAAAATTTCTCTGACCCATCATCCCTCCTGTGTGTAAGCAAACTTAACTCACCCCTCCCCACTCCAAGATCTCCCTCTAAGCCCCCACAGAAGTGGGATCCTAGTCTCGTCTCCTCCCTTCCTTTTTCTTCACCAGTCCCATTTCTCCTTTTCTTCCCAAACCTGCTGTACATGTCCCTCTTCCAGGAAGCGCTTCTAGCCCCATTCCTTGGCCTCTTGGGCAAATGTAACCAGTCGCATCACTCAGCTGCTGTCATCACTATGTACAGGGTTTCCTGTCTCAAACGATCAGGGGTTATGCCCAGGATTTTGTTTGTCACAGGATAGAGGGGAGCTGGTAAGTGAGGGCATCTGCCCTATCTGTTCCAGCAGAATGGGAACATATCTTCTAAGGCAGAGGGCCAAGCTCTCTCCTCCATCTGAATCTCCCTGAACATCCTACATCCATCACCATTGGTTGTTGCACACAAAGGGGTCTGAAAAAGAGGTGGCCGGGGCCTAGAGTGGACTGATAACCAGAATGTGATCTAGCATGAGACAGACCCTTTACTCTTGATTAAGTGTGCAAATTTAGCTCTTTGGGTCTGCAGGGGCCAGGATGTTAGAAACAGGGTCTCCCACACTCCATGAGTGGCTCCTCAAGTCTCTGCCCTGATCTCTCATTCATGTTTTCTAAAGGATAATCCCTTTCGAGAGATCAGGGTGGCAGGTGCTGAGATCCTGGGGGAGGGGTGGGTCAGGTGAGCAGCCAACATTATTAATTCAAGCATTGCCCTCATTATTATTCAAATTTATTCATATCCTTGCGCATTTCTCTAGTGCAGCTACATGCTGCAAACTCTCCACACTCACATTTCTCCTTCCCATGGCCCCCGGAGCCCAAGTCAAGGGCTTAAGAGTGGGGTTGCTGGTGAGCCCTGGCTCAGAGGTGGAATTTATATGCATAGCTTTCCTGCATGGAGCCTGGACACCCTGGTCTCTCGCTGAAGTCTCTCACGGACAGTGAGCAGCTGGCTCCTTGTCCACTTGGAATGAAGAGGAAGCTGACCCTGCAGCAAGATGGAGATGGGAAGCACTTGAAGTAAGAATCAGGAGACTGGGGTCTTGTGGAGGTGAGGAGTGGTGTGACCTTGGGCGTGTCAATTCCTCATCTGGGCCCCCATTTGCTCACCTGTACAATGACAAGCCTGGACGAGGAGCGCCAAATCCCTCTGTGCACAAATACTAAGAGTATAGGTTTAGGAGACAGACTATGGTTTACATATTGCCTATGTGGCTTCCTCACCCAGTGACCTTGGCCAAGTTACTTGCTAAGCTTCATTTTCCTCCCTGGTAAACTGGGGAATGTTAATGTCTATTTCTGGATTGCCGTCAAAGTCAAATGAGATGAGGTGTATATTATGCTCGGTACAGTCCCTTGCCTATACGCACTAAATGGCAGCTATGATCATTATTTCTCCTGAGCAGTTAGACAGTTAGAGGGACAACTCGAAACCAGCACAGGAACATGACAAAGAAGTTGGTATCTGACTTTCTGGGAGTTTTGAAGTTTCCTCTTGGTTTAGGTCTGACTAAAGCAATTCAGTCCAGACACAGGGGGATGGAAGTAATAACCCTGCAGAGTCCAGAAAGAGGGGGAAGTAAAGACATCTCAGGAATTTAATTCGATGGAAAGGTGGCCTAGATGCTGAGCCTACTGAAGCCACAGGCAATGTTTTCTGGTCCCAACATAGCCCCTGCAGCCAACACAGAATCCCAAATAGAGTTCAGATGCCCCTGGGTTATGCCGATCTGGCTTATGATTACGGGAATGCCCCAAGTCTGCCCTCACCAAGTGCTGTTCTCTCTGATCTGTACACATTAGGCCTTTGTCACCTCTTCAAGCCCTTGCACAGGCCTTTCCCTGGGGAGGACATTGCTCTCCCCTGCTCCCTCGGGATTGAAACAGTCACCTCGTCTGGGAAGTCTCCTGTGACTTTCGTGTAGACCCTCAAGGCCTTCCTACTCACATCTCACTTCTGCTGTAGTAGGGCCCATACTGCACTGGCCTCCCCGTTCCTGCTGGGCCCCAGGGGCGGCTCCAGGAGTCTGGACCATGTCACTCATAGTCAAGCCCATCACCAGGTGCAGGGCCTGCTGCCCGGCGCACTACAGGTGTTCCAAATATGTCTGTTGACTGAGGGAGTGAGAGTGAGCAAACTCGAGTCCACAGTCCTGCCTGTGAAACCACCATCCAGGAAAGGAGGCAGAGCATGCCCCTGACCCCAGGGGAGGCGCACAGACTTCCACAGAGGCAGAGACAGGCCCGGCTAGTGAAGGGGACAGCACCCTCCTCCCAGCAAGAGGAGGAACAATGCTGGGTGGAACTTGGAGTCGGTCCTGGGAAACTCCCTGAAAAAGAAAGCATGGAGCAGAGAAGGGAAGGGCAAGGGAAACAGGCTCTGGACGGTCCTGACATTTGGTGGTGGCGAGGGGATGTGGGAGAGCAGAGGAAGCCTAGAAAGTGAGCAGTGAGGTGCAGGCCTCAGGCAGGGCATGGCTGCTCAGTTAGCAGGAAGGGGAGAGGGGACCCAGTAGCATTACAATGTAAAAGGGGGATGAGGTGTTGGTTTGCCCTTGAGTGTCAAGAAGCCACCAAGAACCCAAGACAAGTGGCCTAGCAAGTAGCCCAGGCACACATCCGTGTGCACACCTGCCTCTCAGGTTCTGGTTGCCTAGCCGTCCATCATCCATGCCACAGAGCAGAGCCTGCCCTGGACTGGGGGTGACATTTCAATCCCGTTCCTATGCCTGCGCCCCCTTCCAGGAAATAAAACCAGTGCCAAACAGAAACACAAGGAAACTGCTCTATGTGGGGTGGGGAGGTGGCCTCGGGGGGCCTGGTGGGAGGGGAACCAGGAAGGTCCTGACCACCGACATAAAGTGAAAACAGACCATTGCTGGGTCAAATCCTGGCAGCTCCAGTCTGGGGCCATCCAGTGAGATTCCGTGCGTATGTTTTAAGTGTATTCCCACCTGCTTTGATCTTGCTCCCTCCCTGCCTTCAGACACCATCACAGCTGTGGTGAGCTCTTAAGCAGTCATTGTGAAGACAGCCAGAGGAAAACTGAGCAGCACACTGGTGTGCCAGGGCACGCACACTCACACATACTCACACGCACCCACACGTACCCAGAAGGCTGACAGAGGCGCAGACAACGCTAAGAAACAGAGACAAAGACAGACACCCACACAGAGGCAGAGGGAGAGCGAGGAGGGAAAGGAGACTAGAGTGAGAAGGGAAGAGGCGAGCTCAGTGGGAAAGAGCCCAGGGTGGAAAAGACGCAGGCCGACAGAAATCCAGAGAAAAAAGCACCAGGAGGAGCCAGTGAGACAAAGACACCCATGGAGTAATAGAGACCCAAGGCAAAGCAAGGGGGAAGGAAGACAGAGAGACGGAGACCAGGAGAAAGACAGAGGTGGGAGGGGAGATGGGGGCCCTGGCAGCACCCCATCTCCTGCCCCAGGGTTGGACACTCCATTTTTCTCACCAGGATAGGAAATTACAAGGAGGCCCAGCCAGGGTTTGCAGGCAGGTGGATAGCCTAATTAGGTGGAGGAGGTCAGAGCCTTGAGGGATGAGGGAGCACAGAGGGACACTGGGGAGAAATTAGGAGAGCAATAGGGAATTTGGCGTGGCAGTTCTGTGCTTCTTCCCCAGACGAGGAGAGGTGAGAGAAGAGAGAACCCCAGTCGTCCACCAGCTTCCTCTCTGCCTCTGTCTCAGACATCTGTCCTTTCAGGTTAGCCCACAACCCCCACCACCTGCACCCTACAGGGCAAAGCTCCTCTAGCCTCAGACTGGGAACCATTCCCTCCCTATTCTCCTACTGCATTGTTGGGGCCTCTGGTTATAACACTTTATCACAGCCTGCCGCCTGCCTTGGATTAAAAGTTACTCACATGTGTGTGTTTCTGTCTCCCCCACGTGGACTCCTGGGAGCCCCTGGATAACAGAGATGCTTTGACTTACCTTCCTTGACCCTTCAACCCCAGCAATGTTCCTTAATAATAAACACTCCCAATTATAAGATGCCAACTGTGTGCCAAGCACTGAGGCAGACGCCTTGTAGTCATTGTTTCTGCGTAAAAATCCACTATTATTATCTCTATTTTATAGAAAAGGGAAATAAGGCTCAGGGTGCTTAAGGTACAGCTGCTAAGTGGCAGAGATGGGATGTGATCTCAGGTATTTTCTGTTACAGGGATATCCAGGATGTCTCTCCTGAATGGACGAGATTCACGACCTCTACCCGAAAGAGAACTATCAGTGACCCTAAGTTCTGCCCATATACCACTTCTGCTTCCTGCCCTACAGCTTAGACTCCCATCTGAACCCTGTTTACCTCCTGGGAGGCTGCACTCTTCAGGTCTGGGCTGGCCAGCACTCTATAGCCATGCAGGACTTGTCCCACATGCTGCCACCAACATAGAAGGCTTGGTCTAGATGTTCCTACAGAAAGGGAAGAGCGGTAGCCAAGGCTGGAATGACTCTCACCAGCATCCAGAGAGATTTTGGTGATTCATAAAGCACCAACTTTCAGGCCACCAGTGGCTAGCAGCAGAAGTAGCCCCTGCTTATAAAGGGCCAATGACTGTTCTGTGCAGCTCACTGATCCACTGCCACTTTTATACACAAAAACCCAATGAGGTAGGCACAATTACTATCCTTAATAAAAAAAAAGCTAAGGCTCAGGGACATTAAGAAACTTCCATCTAGTCACACAGCTAGTAAGTATTGGACAGAGCAGCCAGACCACTGGCTTCCTTGGAATGCCATCTCAGCAGCCTGGCCACTGTTGTCTTCTCTTGGAACCTCCCAGGTCAGATTCAGGTCACTGTGCAAAACCAGTCCCCAGGGGCCTCTCCACCTCCCCTTAATACTGTCCCCTCACCTGGAGCACTCTGCCTCTTAACACTGATCTTCCTGGGGCAACTATCCCTGTTCTCCAGCTCCCTGCTCCATCCTCATCACAGCACTGGGGTCCAGAGCCAGGGCAGTCTCTGTGTGTGAACACACTTCCTGCTTCTGTAAAGACCTGAGAGGACAATGAGGTCGAATCCCATTTTTGATGAAGAACTAGAAATTGACCTCTAAATCTATCCTAGAGAGGCTGGAAATGCTTAGATTCACACACACACACACACGCACACGCACACGCACACACACACCATACACTTCTTATAGGGACACATGTACCATAACACACAAGCACACGCATTTACCAGCAAGCGCATGAGTACACACACCCCTCCCACATTCAAGTACTTGTCTCTGCACCCATGGACGCCCGTCTGCTTCCGTATCTTTGCACACGTGCCCTGATGGTCATGTTCCCAGAGCCTGGGCTGCCAGGCCAGCCCGGAACCAGAGAGGGAATGGGGCCAAGCACATGAGATGCCAGGGGACCAGGCGGCAGAACGGGTGGTGGTGGAGGACAGGCCCTGTCTCCCCGGATTTATCAAATGAGCAGTAATGAACCCCCTGGGCCAGAGCAGTCCCCACGCTCTCCACTCCAGATCGTGCTGCTGGTTCAAAGGGAAGCCTTTGATTCGCACCGACAGCTTTCAGATGGAACTAAATCTCTCCACACTCCACTCTCCCTCCCTCTCTGCTCTCACATCTTGGCTCTCTCCACCCCCACAGGACTCTTTTCCCCCCTACCCCAGTCATTCCCTTCTCGCTCTATGAAAAATACAACAGCAACTGGGCGCGGTGGCTCAAGCCTGTAATCCCAGCACTTTGGGAGGCCGAGACGGGCGGATCACGAGGCCAGGAGATCGAGACCATCCTGGCTAACATGGTGAAACCCCGTCTCTACTAAAAAAAATACAAAAAACTAGCCGGGCGAGGTGGCGGGCGCCTGTAGTCCCAGCTACTTGGGAGGCTGAGGCAGGAGAATGGCATAAACCTGGGAGGCAGAGCTTGTAGTGAGCTGAGATCCGGCCACTACACTCCAGCCTGGGCGACAGAGCGAGACTCCATCTAAAAAAAAAAAAAAAGAAAGAAAGAAAAAAGAAAAATACAACAGCCACAGAGGTCCCCTCACATTGGGTTCCCTCATAAAAAAGAGGATTTCAATTCTCTAGACTGGGCCGCCGAAAGGGGAAGGAGAGAAGAAAGGAGAGATTGGCACTTCTGATAGAGGAGGAGAGAAAGCAAGGAGAGAGGAAGGGAGGGGAGTACTGGGCTGGGGCTGGGCAGGGTGAGGACAGGCCCTGAGAAAGAAACCTGGCAAGGGTCACGGAGGCAGGAGAGGCTCCCCATAGTAAAGCTCTGTGCCTGCCCAGCTACTGCGGATGAGGGGTCTGGGTCTGTTATGTTGCCTTATACACAGCCCAGTCCGGAATCCTAAAATGTCAAATTTTGATGTGATGACCCCCTCCTTTGACAGATGAGGCATCAGAGGTCAGAAAACTCCACTGCCTTGCTCTCAGTGGATAATCTCAGAGGAATGACTATGCGTAGATGTCAGGTGATATGGGCATCAGACGAAGACAGGGAAATGACAAACGGCATTCCCCAAAGACAAGTTTCCAAACATTTAAGGACTATTATCACCTCCTCTCCCTGCCACCAAAGCGCTCTGGCTTCATTTCACAGTTTGCAGTGAAACAGACACTGAACAGTAGGAGCCTCAAATGCCCAGACTGGATCCACCTTTACCGTCTTCCCACTGCTGGTCCTTTCTCGTTCCAGGAAGCCGAAGCCATGGGGAGAAGAATCAATCTCTCCCCCCTCACCCAAAGCAGCTTGGCCACTGCCTCCCTGATGTCCATCGCTAAGGCTGGGGGTATGGTAGGGACAGCCATAGGGGAATCTTTCCAGGGACCAGATGGGATTTTACGAGTGGCCATGGTCTGGCCTGGTTTCCTTGCATCTGAGCAGACCACAGAGGCCAGCTGCAGCGGCTGGCTGGAGGGGCTGGCGGGTGATCATAGTGACAGGGCAAGAAAGTTTACTGTTCTGGGCCCTTAGAGTAGTCACCCCAAGAGGCAGGAACAGCGTCCTGAAAAATGCAAGGGGGATCAGCTCAGCATAGCCCTGCCAGGAAGGGACAAAAGCACTCTAAGCCAGAAGTTAGGAGATGTGGGCTTGTCTGGTCCTGGCTCTGCCACCAACTTGCTGTTTGACTTGGAGAGGTCACTTCACTTATTTGAGTCTCAGACTCCTTAGCCTGCAAAAGGGAGGAGAAGATTCACTTGGCCTCCAAGAGCCTTCCCATCTCTAATGTCCTCGGATCGCACCCTGGCCTCCTGCTGTCCTGGGGCCTCAGTCAAACCTTGAGGACACTTAAGGACTCAGCACCGACTGCTGGGAGGAACTAGTGTACCTGGGCCCATCTTGGCATTCCCTGGGAGGTTTCCTCCCTCATCCTGCAGGTCTGTGGAGAGAGGTCTGTGGGTTTGTGTCACTAAGACAGAGGCTGAGGACCCAGATGAGGTATCCAGCATAGGAAAAGAGAGGCCGTCCTTTCTTTTCTCATTAGAAGCTCCCATCAGATTTTCTCATATCCCTTCCAATAGGCTCATGGTGGTGCATAGAGGATAGAGGTCAGGCAGGCTGGGGTCCCTGAAGCGACCTGCTAGCCCACACCCACTCACAGGACTTTGAGCTCTACATGGAAAAGGCTGGCAGTGGTGGCTCGAAACACTCCCACCTGCCCTATTTGAACCTCCAGCTCAGGGCACCTGGGCCAGACCTAGTAGGGCAGCTCTATGCAAATGTGTCTTGGCAGGGGCTCCTGAGAATGTTTTATGGGATGGACAATGGCATGGGGAGCCTAAATGTGTTGGCTATAGCAGGTATGACTGACAGGTGGGAGCAGAAAGGGGGTGGCGGGGCTGGTGGATAGTTCTGCGAAAACCTGAATTTCAATCTGGCTTTAGTGGGCAAGGAAATGGAGGTGGGGGAGACAGGAGGCAGGTGGCAGGCAGGGACTTAGTTCAGACAGGAGGCTAAGAGGAAAGAGAGCAAAAGACAGAGCGGGAAGGAGGCAAGAGAGCAGAAACTAGGCCAGGGCCAGGGAAGGCTGCAAGAGATGGAGAAAGGCATCAGAAGCTGGGGTGGGAAAGCAGAAAGGGAGGGGGAGCCTCTGTCCTCCCCATGCAGGCCCTGCACCTGCCTCCCCGACCTACAGGAGCATATGGAGGCAGGGTCCAAGACTTAGATTTCCAGCAATACCCAGGGTCCACACAGTGGGAGGGAGGAAACCGAGACACAGGACATTGAAGGAGATGCCTCAATGTGCAAAGGCAGACTGGGAAGAGAAAAAGGATGAGAAGAGTCATAGGCAGAAATAGAGAGCAAAGGAAATAAAAGAGAAAGCTAGTTGTGGGAAAAGTAAGCAAGAGGCTGTTAAAGATGGTTTTAAGGTCAGGTAAGGAAGAAAGGTTCTAAGAGGACACTACGGTGTGAAAGAAACAGAGGACAGGACAGAGAGACAAGCAAGGGGAAGAGAAGAGAACTGAATTAGAATGATGACTGCAGGTGGATGGGAAAGGCCTTGATGGTCACCACTCCAACATTCTTTATTTTGAAGGAGCTGAGGGTCAGTGAGGGAGGGAGGTATGTGGGGTGGGCATGTCTCCAAATTCCTGGTGGCTTTGGCACTAGCCTCACAATGACAGAGGGCTCCTCTCTAGAGGCAGGGCACACCCCAAAGCCTACTCTTCCTGCCCTGATGGTGAGGCAAGAAGAGGCTCTTCCTGGAAACCCTCCTTCACTGAAAGAAGAAAAAAAAGGGTGACGAGAGAGGAGCTGGAGAAGAGAAAGTTGGGAAATTTGATTAAAAATGAGATGTGAGAATCAAGAAAAAAAAAGGAGACCATCTGGGAGAGGAAAATGAGAATGAAGGTAAGAAGGACAGAAGAGAAAGAGAGAAGAAACTGGAGAAGGCTGAGGGGAAAGAGTGCGGGTGGCAGAGGCAGTGGGGTGCCACAGGCAGAAATCCGGGTTGCGATTCCCACCCTCTGGCCTCATCTTAAGGTCTTCAGCTTCCAGGTCAAAGAAAAGGAGTAAAGTCTTTGGGAAATGGAAGGGAGCTTTGAAAGGATTAGCCAAGGAGAGAGAGAAAAGAATGAGGTGGGCTATATATGTGGTAACACAGAAGGCAACAAAGGACAGGGCCTTTGTGTCTCCCCACAAACCAAGGCTGGCTCACAGCTCACCTCCCTCGCACAGGCGTCCTCAAGGGGCTCTCTTAACCTCACCCTCTTAGAAGAGAGGTCAGTCAGTTACTCCTTCATCTCTTGCCATCTTGCCTTCTCCTGGGCAGGCACAAAATTTTTCCTGAGGTCTAACCCCATTCCCTTCTTTTATGTAAAATCCAACCCCTCTGGGTACGACACCTCCCTACAGGCTCCATAATTAAGGAAAGTGTAAGTTCTGCTCTGAAAACCTCCCACTGCTTGCTTCAACATTCTTAGTTACCACTGTTACCAACAGAGCTTCTAAGCACAATCTGAGAAGAGTCAGAATGGTGCCTGGGTCCCCTCAACAGACTGGAAGCCCAGGAAGAAATGCAGGCTGGTCCCAGACCCTCTCTAGAGGTCTTCTGGCACTTTTAGGAACAGTCTCCTGAATAAACCGCCTTGACTCAGAAATCCACAAAGCGTTGGGCAACAGTAAGGAAGGCATTCTCTCCTTGACCCTGAAACCAAAAGAACTGGAAGTAAATCCAGATCTTCTGATACCAGGCAAGCGCTCTGAAGGACATCTCTCTCTTTCTAATTTTAACAAGCTTTATTACATTTCTATGCCCCCTCACCTCCCATCCCCCAACTCTTGCCCCTCTTTCCCGCCTCAAAATTTAAAAAAAATAAAATAAAATAAAATAAAAAGACCAACAGGTTTAGGTGTTAGACATTATTCTCCTTCCAGAGGCTAGAACCCATTGCTACAGATGACTTGTAGGTTTCTCTAGCATTTCCAGATGGACCATCTGAGTCTACGAGCCAGGTGAGCAACTAATACGGGAAGGTGCCGGGCTCTGATGAATGCTTTAGACATCCACCCTCCCTGGCTCTCTGCTAGTGCCTCTAAGAAAGGCTGGCTTGGCAGACACTAGACATGCCCATAACACAGGTGTGTCCCCAGACCCCATCACTGCACCTTCCATACAAGCCCTAGGATACACATTAGCAGTTGTAGATCCCAAGGAATAGATATTGTCATTTACATAATAATTGTCTAATAGCACATAGCAGAGGCTTTCCATCACTAGAGGTATTCAAGATAAGGCTGGATGGCCACCTGACAGCAATGCTCCAGAGGGTTCTAGGTAATATTTAAGATTCCTTCCAACTCTGGTGCTTTAGCATTCTATTTACACACCATATATTTTCTTCTTACTTGGGACTTACACCCATCAAATAATTTGTAACAGGTCAATTAGGGTGGACTCGAAGTTTAAAGGAAGGAATTCTTTAAACAGGGCCATCTGAAGTGTAAATAACAGGTCAAAAAACAGTCTAGGATAGAAGTCAAAGGAATAAGTAAAACCTTTTCCCCATGGTGGTTAACCATGATGCCAAAGACATGGTAATGGGACTTGAACATAATCATATGGATTTAGACCTGGAGTTTAGTCTGCAGCTATACCTTATTCTATTCTGGCTCCTTTTCCAGATGAATAGATGGCAAACTTCTTGAGGCAATAAATGTAATCTTAGTCATGCATCATCCACGCACACCATAGGTGCTCAGTAAATGCTTATTGTTTGTTTATCTGAATTAAGGATGAATGTATAAACCACCATCCTCCAGGGAAAATAAACTCAATTCAATACACATTTATTCATGTAATAAATACTTATTGAATGCCTCACATACTGTGCACTGTCCTGGACCCTGGAATACCAAGGTAAACACGACAGACCTAGTCCTGCCGTCATCCAGCTTCAAGTCCAGTAGGCATCCTCAAGCACCAAGTCCATACAGTGTGACAGTGGCCATGATGGGGCAACATGGAGGAAAGTACCTGAGGTGCAGGAAGAAATCCTGTAGGAAGTGATGTCTATGACAAGCTCTGAGGGATGAGTAGGAGTCTTCCTGGTAAGCAGAGAGAGAAGAGAGAGAAGGGAGAAAAAACTGTCCTGGGAAGGCAGAGGGCATAGACAGCAGTGTGAAGTTGGGGAAGCGAGGCCTTTTAGGATCCTAGAAACAGTTCAGCCTGGCTGGTATATTGAGCACAGCTCTCCTGGAAGCCAAACAGTGTGCTTGATGGGATGCGCAAGCTGGAAAATGGGAAGTTGCCTGCTCTCACATTCTATCAGGGGAGACAAATTAGTTAACAAATAATTAAGTGTTAAGAGACTCTACCAGTGTCATGCAGTAGTAGCCCATGCTGATGAGATGAAATCAGGGCCGACTTGGTGGGGGGCAATGATCTGGAACCAGTGCATCTGAATACTCCTTAGGACATGGACATGGGGGTCTTATTCCACTCAGGAGCTTACAGCCTTAATAGATGCTTGTTGAATGAATGTCTTAATTGATGTTTGTTGAATGAACAAACACGTTGCATTTTTTTTTCATATCTGACTTCCAAACTGGTCTTCCCTTGGGCTGAGACTCATGTTAGCCTTTTATAGCTCTGGGTCCTTACTATAGCCTCGTAAGTTGGACATGGGTGGTCTTGCTTGGCACAGGGTAGGTGTTCAATAAATGCACATTTATCGGCAAGAATGGCATTCAGCCTTGAAGACAAGAAACATTTCAACAGCCAGAGAACTGGGGGAAAAGTATTTCAAACAAAGGGAACAGCATGAGCCAAGATACAGAAACATAAAAGTCCAGTGAGCAGTTGGAAGTGGCTGGGTTTCAGGCACATAAATAAATTGCACATAAATCAGGCATCTTTAAAAACCTAACACCTTCTCTTTCTGGACATTTCTCTGGCTCTGCACTCCAGAAACTTCTGGGCTATGGAGAGAATGGACATAGACAAAGAAAGAGGTCCAGATTCAGAAAGATGAAAGTGGAAGCTGTGGCACATCTAAGCTGCACAGGGCCATGTGTGTCAGCTGATAAGGTTTGGGGACAGGCTTGAGAAGAATCAGAAAAGGAAGAGGCTGCCTATGGTGATGTGAGTGTGTTTTGTATCTGCATGCAAGAGGGACACATGTGTCCTTCTTTGCATTCACCTGTCTAGGTAAGCGTGCACGTGTTACCACACATCGACATACTAGTGTCAGTATACAGCCACCAAAAGGGAGAACGAGGCACTTTCTGCACATAAGCAGGACATGCTAGAGTTTTCCAATTAATCTCCATTAAAAATATTTCCTGCAAAGGCGCTCCTAGAATCCCCAGGTTGGGGTCATCTGGAAAATGGGAAGTTGCCTGCTCTGGATCAATTCTGCGTAAAGTAAAAGCAGTTCCAACCGGCTGCTGAATCGATCCATCTAACTCAGTTCATTCTACACGTGCAAGGGGCACAGAATGTTAATTTGTGCAGGGAGCTGAGGAAGCCTGGAGTGGAGGCTCCATAATTAAGAGCTGTAGGAGCAGATCTCAATATGGCAGCATTCAATAGGCAGAGGCTTGCATAGAGGAGGGAGCATCCAGAGTAGAACGTCAGGGTTGATGATGCTGGAACTCTTGTTCTTCCCCCCTCTGCCTGGCTCAGTTTCCTTGTCAGGCAGAAAACAAACGCCCCAAGAACAGAGGAGACCAAGGAAGCCAAAACCACTCATCTTACCACTCTCAGAAATTTACAGGGTATTGATGGGGGCATGATTTTAGTGACCAGTTGCAAGCCTGTGGTGTGGACACACAGACAGACTTTCTCTTTAGGGCATGCACACTAATGACTGTTCTTGGGACCCCAAAGCATGTGAACACCAGGGCAGCTCTGTGCCCTCATTTCCATGAAGGAGGCAAATATTTAGCAGAGAAAGCAACCTACTTGTCCACATGCCAGCCACTCCACCATCTCCTAGCAGACCTACATCCTTCCACAGCCTGCGATGCAACCTTCAAATCCCTGTCTTCCAGGCAGTCTTCCCAGAGGGGCTGTAAAGGAGTATTCAGTTTCCTTTCCCATCCTACCAAAACCAGCCACCCTGAACTGTGGCCTCATCAGCCTCCCATGTGAGCCTGTCTCCGCTTTTCTACTCACCCCAAATTCTGCTGATCTGGGGGCACCCAACTCTGCTCACTTGTCTCTCTGTCCTGTGTCAGTACATCTCAGCCTCAGAACCACCCTAGATGCCAGAGGAAGGGCCAGAAGCATGTGACTGATGAAGGTGCCCACTAAGCTTCACACAAAACTGCCTAGAGAGGAGCTGGATGCAGTTGTGGCAAAGAGGATACCCCGCATCCAGGTGAAGAGAAACCTTGAGAAAGGCCTGCCTCTTCCCTCACACTCTTTCACTCCATCTCTGATTCTTCCTTTCCCTTTTTGATCTCCCCGTGTTGCCCACCCCCAAGGAATAGGGAGGGGATCTCTCATCCCTCTGCCTCTGTTGTCCCTGGTCTCTGCAATAACCTAATGATTTCTCATTTAGTTGTCCAGGGCTGGATGCAGAAAGGCTCGTTTTGATTGCTTGTGACACCTATCTCACAACAAATTTAGCACCTCGTTTCCTGGACGAGGCAATATTCCTCCTCGATTATCTCTCAGCAAGAGGGACAGGGTGCCATGCATTCTAACGAGCAGCCTTTGCTTTCTGATATCAGAATCAATCAAGCTCACAGCCCTCTGATGGATAGAAGGATGGGGGGTTAGGTTCTCAGGGGGGCACAGGAGGGCTCCAAGAACAAGGAATAGGTAGAGGACGGAGCAGGGCACAGGGAAGCCTCCGAAAACCCATCCCTCAGTGGGTTTACGGGCAGAATTCTCTGAAATGGAAGGTGGGGACAGGAGAAGTTTAAACTTTGCTTCGGTAGTTTTGGAACTTCCTTCCCAAACCACTCCTGAAATGTGGGTATTTAATCCAGTCACCCCTTAAACTCGCCCTAAACTCTGGGCCAGGAGATAGCACTGGAGCCATGCTATTTCACCCTGGAATAAGATGAGAGCAGAAGACACACTTCCCCGCTTCAAGTCCCCACTCCAGCATTCCTCAATACCTCAATATCCCATGGAAGTGGACTCTTCCTACAAAATCACTTGTTCCTGGCTGCGCTGCCAGGAAGAGCAGGAATTCTGAGGGATCTGCCCCATATGACTGATGAGGGGAGATGAAAAGAAATTTCTCCAGCCCAAGAAGCAAGCAGAAGCTGTTGGAGGGATGGGTTGGGAGTCTTCAGAAGGGAGTTAACAGAGAAGGAAGGCGCAGCAGAAAGGTGCAGCGAAGGGAGAACAGACAGATTGAAGTAGGAGACCAGGGGACTTCTGGAAGGACATGGGAAAGGGATCAAAGGAAGAGAGACAGAGTAATAAGCAGAACTCAGCTAAAGACAGAAGGGTCCCATGCATGAAAGATAGAAGTGTGAGGGCCTTAAGCTGTGCTGGGCAATGGTAGAAGGGAAGGAGGGTGGGAATGGGTGCAAATGGCTCATCCTGGTGGCTACAGACAGGGAGATTGAGAAGGAGGGGCAAAGGTCAGAGACCCCCAGAATGTGAGCTGTGAAACAGGACAGACGTCATCAGAACTCTGCCCAGGAATGCAGGATGCAGACTCCCTGCTGGGAAAGGCTAAGGAGGAGCAGGGAGGAAAGGGGAAGGGGCTGATCACTAGGAGGGGTGGCAGATGGTCGCTGTCATTAAACGGATTCCAGTAAGTCCAGGAAGGCTTAGACAGCACAGACAAGCTTGGGTAAGCAGTGGGAGGAGAGAATTAAGGAGCACAGACTTGGAGGAAGGAACTTACACAGAAACCTCACACCAACCTGTATGTTTACATATAATCGAAACATATTCCCACTTCAACCCTAACCCCAAACAGTAACCCCGAACCCAGCCTCCACCTCAACACGAATTCCAATCCAAACCTAATCCTAGCAATCACTCTAACCCCAAATCCTAACTGGAACATGAGCTCTTAAAGAGGCACATCATCTCAAGTCCCCTCAGAGCCAGTTACAGCATAAGTGATCAACAGGTGCTTATTGAATAAATGAGAACATAATAAGCCAAACTTTACCTCTGTCCTTAACAGTAATCACTGCTTCAAGCCTGAGCCCCCACCCCTGCCTACCCCGACGCTTATACTGAGCACTGGTAAGTCCCACACCCTAGCTGAGTATTCCCTACCCTAATCCTAAAGGCCACTTTCCTAAACCCAATCTCATTTGGCCTAACTCTAATCCCAGTTTTTTTCTGCCCCCACCTCTGGATAGATGGGGATCCTCAGTTAGAATTCATCGAGGCAAACAAAGGTAGAGACAAACAAAAGTGTCAACTCAACCTGGAGGCCAAGCCAAGGTGGACATGTTGGCCCTGAATTCTCAAGCTAATTGTGGACACTTACCCTTGTCTCTAACCCAGACACCCAGAGCGTTCTCCCCTACAATCCTATTCTTGTCCCAGGGGCTGGGTGCTAGAAGCTGGGGCTGAACATGGGTTTGAGGGCTGGGCCAAGGCTTTGAGGCTCCGGAAAAAGGGACTTGATGCTTTAGACAACAATAAGAATGAGTTCAATCTGAAGAGGCACGTTCTTGCAGAGAGAAATCTGACAGGGAGCAAGTGAAAAGACTCCAGTTTGGAAGGCAGAATGAAAATATCTTCCCATCCACAGCCCTGCCCCTGGGATCCCTTGCCCAGACACAGGGTGCAGGAGTGCTCCATCGGGTGCCCATGGGAAACACGCAGTGGGAAGGGTGCTGTGAAGGTTGTGGAACTGCTCTGGAGACACTTCCTATCTGCCTCACATCTCAGGAGCAGGGATCTCTCCCCTGGGCCCTGCCACTCCCTCTCTGCATCTCCAAAGAGCAAGGCCCTCCACATCTCTCTGGACATGTCGGCTGCGGCGTCTGGGAGAGGAGCTGAGTATTATGTTCTGTTCTTGCCGCAGCCAAATCTGATTATCAGGACGGGTGATGGATGAGCTGGGTTTGGACCCCCAGCACAGGAATGGGATGATGGAGCTGGCCTGTCACTCTCTCCCCAGGGGATGAAGCATCGGGTCCCAGATGTCGTCTGCAATGTGCATACCTAAGAGATGTCTCCCTAACCAAGATCCCTGAGGGACTGAAAATCCCTCTCTGGCTTCCAACTATTTCTTGATATAAAGACCTTCGAGCCTCAAAGTACCTGCACTAGTTCCTCGAGACCTGCAGAAAGTAGGATCAGAAACCTAGGTGTCAGAATCCCTAACCCTGGGTGAGACCCATTGCTTCTGGCTGGCTGCCAACATCCATGGGGGCCACTTTGAGGGAGGGGGTGGAAAAGCTTGCCTCAGCTCTTGGCTAGGGGCCTCCAGGCATTTCTCAGTGACAGCCATGGGCCTTGGAAGCCTGGGGCAGGGCAGGGAGGGAGGAGGGAGAGAGACAGCACAGAATAATAATGAAGGATTTTTAATAACTCGTCAGCTATGGTGTCAGCTGAACAGCAGTGGCGGTGCAACCCGTTGGGAAAACTTGGTGAGGAACTGTCTTCCTAGGAAGTGAGAGGAGTCAGAGAGGCTAAGGGCAGGGAGGAAGTGTCTTCCTCATCCCAGGCGCCTCAAAGCTTTGAGTCAGCATCCAGCTGGTGGTGCAGGACAAAGTGCAAACAGAATTACAGAACCCAAGGCTTGGCCCTCTGGGAGCTTCCACTCTGGCCAGACCCACAGGCCACAGACGCAGCTGAAGACACAAGCAATCTATGAGGACATTACTGAGCACAGCCAAGCTGCCCCTCCGGAAAATCACAAGCCCCCAACTCACCCTGTGAAATCAATCAACTGGAAGGCAATTACATGCTTATCAAAGGGCTTCTCTCTTTACCTAATAATTCACCAAGGATTAGTTTGCAGTAGCAGTGTCATCAAAGAAGGTTAGAGAAAGCCCCTAGTGACTACCTTTTCAATGGCCTCATTTTTCAGATAAGGACAATGAGGTCCAAAGACACTGCAGACAGTTGGTGGCAGAACCAGGACTGCTAGAAACTAGAAATCCAGGTCTTTTGGAAATTAATATGATTTTACCAACAAAACAGAATTTCCATGTACTTTTCAGGGGACTGATTGCTGCAAAGAGTGGAGTACCTGGGTACTCTGGCATTTCAAGGGCAACTGTCTTTTGAGTAAGAGCAATGGGGAAAACTGGGGTGACCCCAGAAAACTATTACACATCTCTTTTCCTCAGATCATCCTAGGTGGTCTTCCTGGAAGCAGTGGCTATGGATATGAACTGACTAATGGAGAAATAGTTCCCAAGCCTTTAGGTGATGGTGAGAAAGAGCTCAGTGGCATGAATAGAGAGGAATATTCTATGTCTGTGAAAAGCCCTGGAGACAAATTTAAAAGACAGGAGTACATATCTTGTACACAAGTGAAGGCACAGGAGAGAGGACTGAGAAAGATTCCAGGTCTTAGGAAGTCAAGGGCCCTAAAGGGTTAGTGGCTCTGAGCAGACCACCAAAGACAAGGCAGGGGTTCCTTTCTGGGATAACAGAACGAGCTGGCTGGGATTTCCTGGAAGCTCTGGCATCCTGCAGAGACCATCCCACATGTCCCCAAACCCCAAATAAAGCTGAGTGGAGATGTCAACCCTCAGCTCTCTTCACGTTAGGCCACAGTGCTGGGGACAGAGGACTCACATCTCTATCCTATCTACTCCCGAGAGTCCCCAAAAGCGGTAACATCTCTGCACCTCAGGTCCTGGCACACAACAGGCACTTAATTAGGGTTTGATGAATGAATGAAGGAAGGAATGCTGGGGTCCTTCTAGGAGAAGATGAAAAAAGGATAAATGAAGGTTTGGAAGAAGGAGATGGGAGTGGCAAAGATGCCGGGATATGGCACCTCCATATCCTGGCAGAAGGCCAAGATTGAATGATTCCTTCCCCGTTTTAGAAGGAGAAACTAAGGCACCAAGGAGTAGGCACAAGTTCCACATGAGAAGTTCAGAAATGAAACCCAAGAGTCAGCCCCACAGCTCCACACCCAGGCTGCCAGCACCCCCTCCCAGCCAGCTGCTCTGGAAGATGTAAAGTGCTATCTAAACGTGATGCATTATTAACACTTTAGAAATCATATTTCACAGCCACCCGGCTGGAGCTGGAAAATGAATTCTTCCTCCTACTCTCCAACAGGGGAATTATTGTTGGAGCCAAATGTGACAGCAGTGACATGTGACCAGGGCCAAGGGAGGGGTGGCTGAGGGCGAAGGCCATAGGTACACACCTGGGGCAGGTGCTGGGTGCTCCTCTTCTTCCTAGAGCCCCAACCAGGCAAGACAGCCAACCTGACCCCTGCCTCTCCCAGTCATGAGCATCAGCCTTCAGGGGCTCTTTGGCCTGCTCCCTCACCCCTAGACCCCTGTTGATCACTCCCCAGGTGCAGAACCTTGTCCTGCCCTGTGAGGAGGAATTGCAGATGGTGGTGGATGCTCCAGCCTGATGGGAAAGGCAAGTCCTTGGGAGACAGACACAAGGGCAGAAGATCTGTCATCACCACTGCAGGGGCTTCTCGGGAGAGGAGGGTACAAAGCAGGATGGGGAAGGAGCGCCCTGGAAGGGAGCAAGTGGCCTCCAGGCAGGCCCAGAGGTGTGAAAGGGAATGGTGTTGACAAACAGGGACTGGTTTTGCCCATTTGGGTGAAAGGAAAGGAGTGGGCAGGATGAGGGGGGGCGAGGAGTATATCCCTGGCAGGGCAGAAGGGAGGAAGCAGGCAGTGATCTGCATCCTGTCCTCACTGCAGACGCACCAGCCAGAGAGGGAGGGGGATGGGGTTGAGGGAGAGTCCTCCTTGCAAGCACCAGTGCCTGCTCATGGGTAAGAAACCAGAAGGCCTCAGGTGGTAGATGTGGAAGAGGTAAAACTGCCAAAGTCACTGTTGTCCCCATGTGGGACCCCAACCCCAGGCCTTCCTGGAGGGTGCTGGGCTCCTGTCCTTATGCTCCATTGGCAGTGCAAGCACTTTGTAATTAGGCATGGGGAACAGATGAACCGATTTTCAATTAAAACCTTATCTACAGGGTGCATAGATATCAAGGCGGGTAGGTTTGATTCTTTTCTAAGCCAGCCTTCAATATTTGCAGTGCCTGGAAGGAGACGCAGGGAGGGCACCCAGGCAGCCCTGGCGACATATAAATTCTGCTCATAATTACATGACTTTCAACACCACGAGATGCCAATAAAGCATTTGCAAGGCACACAAATTAACGATGTGTTGGCATTCCAGAGATGGCACTTGGATGGCCAGGGCACAGGAAGGGGGGCTGCCGCTCTTGCCCATGAGGTTGGGGAAACTGAGGCTACTGATACATAATTCTCCTGTTTCTTAACAAAGATATCCCATATTCAGGTCCCCCAGACCTGCCAGCTTATCTCTCTTAAACCCCCTGCTCAGTGACAGCTGCAAAAGTAAAGGATTTAACCTGTGTTTCTTCCAGAAGGGAGTGGAGGGGGCCAGAGGGACCAAAGAGGGTAGAGCTGGCAAGATGCAAATAGCTGTTAGTGATGACAGGGAAAGTCAGGCTCTAGGAACTCTGGAGAGGCCGCCTCCCCTTCCTTGGTTTAATCTCTTTCTGTGCTCCCACCTTCTTCAGGTGGGCCAAGAATAGGCTAGGCAACCCCAGGCTTCTTTGTTCTCATTCATTCACAGGGGAAGGCAGGCAGCAGAGTCACAAGTGCAGGTGCTTAGTGTCAATCAGGTGCCAGTGCAGCCTCTCTGAGTCCCAGTTTCATCCATAGTAAAATGGTGATTGATGGTGGATGGCCCAAAAAAGGGAGAAGCAAGAAAGCCCAAAGAAATGAGTTTGAAGATGCTTGGTGCCGTGCTCAATAAAAACGCACTCCCCCAGTCACCCCCCACCTCCACCTACAGTGTAGGTAGTAAATTTGTCAAGATCAAGAACTTCTATCTTCCCTGTCGCTCTATTGTTTCAGTATCCCCCAGCACAGGTCTCTCTGCTGGAGTAAGTACTCGATAAAATAAATATTTGTTGAATTGAACAGAACTGAGGAAGAGAGAATATGAGGGATTCTAATGACAATTTGGTAGAGGCAGGTTTTGCTAGAGAGGGCAACAGAAAACATATCAGCTGGTAATCAGAACTGGATCTGAACTCCAGCTCTGCTGCTTATTGCCAGGGAGACCATGGGTGAGGCACACGGCTGTAGGCCCTGTTCCCCGTCTGTAAAGTGAATGGTTGGACAGAAGACATGGAAGATGCCTTCCAAATCTCAAGATGGTGTGAGTTCTTTGAAGACAGGGAGAGGGCTTGGAGAACCATTTTGAGAAAATGTCCTGACAAGTTCCTGGCACAGGCATAGGTTGGCCACCAGCACTTTACTCAAAGCTCAGCATGCTGTTTGGGATAATAAAAAATTAAATAATAGTAATGATGATGCTTCCATAAATATCCACAGGCAACTTATTGGCAAGAAATTTTGTTTATATAACTTCTACGAAAGAGATCCCATCACGGTTAAGCAGCCTCCCCTTTGGTCCTGCCCTCACCACCCTCCATCTCAACCCATCCCCACCACTTTCTTTTTTTTTGGGGGGGGGGGGAGATGGAGTCTTGCTCTATCACCCAGGCGGAATACAGTAGTACGATCTTGGCTCACTGCAACCTCCGCCTCCCAGCTTCAAGCGATTCTCTTGCCTCAGCCTCCTGAGTAGCTAGGATTACAGGCATGTACCAACACACCTGGCTAATTTTTGTATTTTTAGTAGATATGGGGTTTCACCAAGTTGGTCAGGCTGGTCTCGAACTCCTGACCTTGTGATCCACCCGCGTCGGCCTCCCAAAGTACTGGGATTACAGGTGTGAGCCACTGCGCCTGGCCCATCCCCACCACTTTCTTGATTTCTTCTGTCCTGTGGTTCCAGCAAAAACTGGAAGAACTCTGAAACCTAAACAATCGATTCAGTTTGATTCCATTCTATTCTAACTAGCAAACAAGCACTGGGGACCTGCTCTGTGCCAGAGTTTATGCTGAGTGCCATAGAATAAGGGGGATTAATAAGGAATAGCTGTGTCCTTGAGGAATTTATATTAAATAGCTTCAGCTAAATATGAGGCTCAGGTCAACCATCAGCTGTGGTGTTTAGGAGAAAAATGATCAATTCCAACAATGGGAAAAGAGGAGAGGGTGAATCTGAGAAGGGTCTGTGTAAACGGCAAAATTAAGCCTCAAACCAGGAAATGTGGGAGTAAAGGGATTCTGGGCACAAAGAACAGAAAAGACATGGGCAGAGAAGCCTGTGGTGTGTCTGGGGAAGAGTCTGGTGTGGCTGAGTCACTGGGCATTTGTGGAAGGCCAGGGTTGTAAGGATTAAAAGTGATAATCCCCTTAAATACACTTGCAAGCTACTTGTGCATGGCAACCTTAAGATGCTGCATTTTTATTGTTTATGAAAGATAAGAAAGGACAGCTAGACTCTGACCAGATTGTGCCAGATCCTAAATGTCATTCATTCATTTATCCACTCAATATTTAATGCACCTTTACCCTACTGTGTGTCAGGGGCTGTGCTGGGGGATGGAGACAGGAAGTAGAATCCCACACGCCTCCTGCTCTCAAGGAACGTACAGGTGAGTACAGACTTACACACATAAACACAACATGCAGTTATAGGTGTGATATGGTTTGGAAGTTTGTCCCCTTCAAATCCCATGTGGAAATGTGATCCTCATTGTTGGAGGAGGGCCCAGTGGGAGGTGTTTGGGTAATGGGGGCAGATCTCCATCTCCACGAATGATTTGGTTCTCTCCCCAGGGTAATGAGTGAGTTCTCTCTGTGTTAGTTCACACATGAGCTGGTTGTTGAAAGGAACTGGTACCTCCTCCTCTCTCTCTTGCTCCCTCTCTCGTCATGTGACACACCAGCTCCCCACTCTGCCTTCTGCCACGAGTAAAAGCTTCCTGAGGCCTCACCAGAAGCTGAGTGGATATTGGTGCCTGCAGAACGGTGAGCCAAATAAATCTCTCTCTCTTTTTTTTTTGAAACGGAGTCTAGCTCTGTCGCCCAGGCTGGAGTGCAGTGGCGCCATCTTGGCTCACTGCAAGCTCCGCCTCTCAGGTTCATGCCATTTTCCTGCCTCAGCCTCCAAATTTGCTGGGACTACAGGGGCCCGCCATCACACCCGGCTAATTTTTTTTTTTTTTTTTTGTATTTTCAGTAGAAACGGGTTTCACTGTGTTAGCCAGGATGGTCTTGATCTCCTGACATCGTGATCCGCCCGCCTTGGCCTCCCAAAGTGCTAAGATTACAGGCGTGAGCCACCGTGCCCTGCATAAATCTCTTTTCTTTATAAATTATCCAGCCCCCGGTATTCCTTTATAGCAACACAAAATGGACTAATACAAGGTACAATGATAAAAGTAAGGAAGCTTGGTGGTCAGGTAGGCTTCATAGAGAACATATGACTTAGACTAAGATTTGAAGTATAATAGGTGTTAACCAAGCAGATAAGGGGAATGTTGGGTGAGTTGGCTGGGAGTGGGGCAGTTCCTCCAGGCAGGAGATAAATGTTAGCAAGGGCTCAGGGGCCATGGATGTTTGTGGACTGCTGCATATGCAAGTGGCTCTGATTAGCTAGAGTTCAAGAGAAGAGAGGGAAGAGAGATGGGGCAATGGAGGTAGGTTGGGGCCAGATCATGTAGAGTTTTACATGCTGGATCAGGAGTTTGGATTTTATCAGAGTAGTTAAGAGAAGTGATTAGGCAGAACACTCTGCCAGTAGTTAGAGGGAGGGTAGGCACAGCAGGGAGCTGCTGTACTGCTCCTGGAGAAAAATTATAAGGATATAAAACTAAGACAGTGGATAAAGAGAAATGGAATAGTTATGAAATAAATGAAGGGGTAGAATCAACAGGATTTAATGATTAGAATGTGGAAGCTAAGAGGAAGGGGGGTCATTTTCAGTTTGTGTAACCAGAGAGAAGGTGAAGGCATGTACAAGAATCCTGGAGAAAAGGGTGTGGTGATGGGGAGGCAAAAGTCAATGGCAAGTGACCTGGTGGCCATCTAAGGTCATTCCAAGGAGTATGAACTTCATCTTGTAGATGATGGGTACCCACTGAAGAGAAGATTGTAGAAAAATTATTCTTGTATTTTTCCCCGGAAAAGAGTAAGCAAGAGAGGAGAATTAAGTTGGAAGAAGGAAGAGAGTGGAAGGGAGAATAGATCAGGTATCCATTCACTATGTCTCTACAAAAAGTAGGAAACAAGAAGTTAAATATAGTGATAGTTACTCTAGTGCTGATGTTGATGTGGCTACATGCTGGTTATTGGTAGTGTTGACTAAATGAAATATATATGTAGCAAATATTTTAAAAGATTAGCCACTGTTATTATTTTAATAATGCCACTTCTGTCATCTATAGGTATTCACTGTGTGACCATGAACCCCTAATAATAATAACTGATCATCTGTCATTATAGATGATAGAACTAGAAGTAGGATCTGTGAGTCAGGGTTCTTGTATCTCCCCTTGCTTCAGGAAAGACCACAGGAAGGAAAGGAAGATCTTCCAGGGAACAGCATAAGCACAGGCACAAAGGCAAGGGGACAGGGGAATGCACCAAGTATGGACTGAGTGTGAGAAAACCTTGCAACTACACTGGGCTGCCCATTGCTTCTCGGCCTCCATGCACCACGTCCACCATCAGAATAGTCAATTCAATGGAGCCAGCACTGAAGTATGAGGAGGAGACCTTCGTTCTGAGCAACAGTGGACAGATGTCTTTTCTCCCCAGTAAGGTTTATGCTGAAGCAGGAGAAACGGAAGGTAGACATGAGGAAGAACTTCTTGCTCTTAAGTTTTCAAGAATCCAGAAAAAGTAGGATTGTGGTAAAGGGTAGATAGTGAGACCAGGGAAGGATCAAACAGACTAATCTTAGGGCAAATATCTGACTGCATTCTTCAGAGTAATGGAATTTTAGACCTGGAAGAAACCTACATGAGGTTATTTAATCCAGTCCTCTTATTTCACAGATGAAATACCCGAGGCCCAGAGAGATGAAGTGAATCTCCTGAGGTCACACAGCTGGTCAATAGTAAAGCCAGAAGGATAACTGTGTGGTCTCTCTGGACTTCTAATCAGGTGTCATCTCCACTCCCCACTTTCCTCCCCAGTTCCCATTCACAGTTCAGGTCCCTGGAACACTGAACACACACTGTACTGCAGTGCTCAGTGGTCCCTTAAACAAGTGGCTTCTGGCTTTAATGGGCAGAATCTAATTCCCCCATCCCACAGTTCTGTAAGGAGTCAAGGAAGTTTCCAATGTTCAGTGTTCCAGGGATGTTTATCGTGAATGGGAACTGAGGAGGAAAGGGAGGAGTGAAAATAGCACCTGAGTAGAAGTCCAGAGAGACCAGAGTTACGATTCTGGCTTTACTGTTGACCAGTTGTGTGACCTCAGGGAATTGACTTCACCTCTCTGGGCCTCAGGTATTTCATCTGTGAAATAAGAGGACTGGATTACATCAAGGAGTCAAGGAAATTTCCTTGGCCCCTTGCAGAACTCTGGGATGGGGAGAATTGGACCGAGCCTATGTTCACTCGGAGGCTGTCGGGGTGAGGCGATACTGCTGCCTGGGACTTCAGAAGTGCAGTAGTCCCTGGAACCCGGAAATTCCTCACCAAATGTTGTAGATAATCTCCAACCGCATCTCACATGCGTGTGCACACACACACCCCTCTCTCCTCCAGTCTCCACTTCCAGACACTGATTTTTTATTTTAAACCTGAAAAACTGCCAAGTCCTTGGTCCTCACCCAGGGATTTCCAGAAATTGCTCACCATCACTCGAAGACCGGCTCAGTCCACAAAACTTGTGGACTCTGGCTCTGATGACCTTCCCCAACTCACTGAGGGGCCATGGCTGCTGTGATATGGGTCTTTTCAGCTGCATTTTTGTAAGTCTTTCTGCTCACCAACGCTGCTACCTCCCTACCCTCATTTAAACCTGGTACTCATCCCAGACTTTCTTCTTTTACCTCATAGCAGGCACCACTGAATATCCCTACTAAATAGGTCTGGATTCTATCCCTTCCTCTCCACCCTACCGCTTTGTTTCAGGTCTTTATCCTCACTCCCCTGAACTATTGCAATAACCTCCTAATTGGTTCCCCTGTCACCAGCCTGCTTCCTTTAAGTCCACTTCCAACAAAGTTGCCAGAATGATCTTTCTGAAACACAAATCTAATAACATTGCCCTGTGAAAAATTCTTCAATGGCTCTCCATTGACTTCAGATGAAGTTCAAATTTGGTTAGAACCTGGTCAATCTAGCTGCTGTTTACCTGTTTAGCATCCTCTTTTGCTCTCTCCAACGTGCATTTTACCTTCTAGAAATCCCAGACTATCAGACATGTGTGCACACGCCAAACCATCCTCTCAGTGCTCCCCCTCAGGATGCTCCCATGCTCCCGTCAGTTGGCTCACTCCTCTCCATCCTTCAAGACACAGTTCCAGCTTAGGGCCCCAGAACCTCCCTTAAACCCACAGTCCCTAAGCCAAGGGCCCCGCATGAATTCCCATAGTACTTGTGCATCCTCGAACTCTGTGAAGCTCTGAACTGTAAGCTCCTTGAAGATAGGCACTACTTTTAACATTCATTTTTATACTGATCAAGGATGTCTGGCTCTTAGTAGACACTCAACTTACATTTGCAGAATTGAACTGAATTCAAAAGCTCCTTTTCTGCTTCCCACACCATCTTCTACAAATACCTTATTCGTTCCATCTCCACACTTGCAAATGCAAGTTTTTCTTCTTTAGTGCAATCCAAATGCTTCCTCTTCCAGAAAGCTTTTCCTGATAAGCCCCACCTGACTGCTTCTCAGGAATCTCTGAGCTCAGTTTGTACTACCTCCCTTAGCATCTCCACCTTACCTTTCAATTCTCTCTCAAAAGTGAGCTCAACTCCTACCAAATTGGACTGCTCGTTATTTTTCAAACCCTTTAAATACTTTACACTCTCTCGGTCAATGTCATCCTATTTCCTAGTCTTGCAATTTCCCCTCAGCTGGAGGGCAAAGACTTTACTTCACTCCTGCTGCAGCACCCAGACATGTATTTACTGTAACAGGTGCTCAACTTCAGTTGTTAATGGCCTGCCTTGAACCACTGACTTGTATGTTTTATGCTATTTTTGTATGTGTGCAAAAGTATGTGTTCCCTTTTCCTTCGTAGGTGTTTCACTTCACCTCCCTGCGTCCCAATTTGGATGACATCTCCATGGTCTCTTCCAACTTTGATGTTCTGTAATTCTGTAGCTGTGAGTTCACTGTGGGCAAGGACTAGATCTATTTCTTCCCCCATAGCTTCAGCACACTGCTGGCTCAAAACAATCAGGCTGAAAAAAAGCCTTTCCTAGTCTTGTTTCTCTCCTCCTTTCCTTCTTAAGGGAAGCAGTGGAGCACAGCAGCTAAGCACGGCCTCTCGGTAACCAGCTCTGCTACTCAACCTGGAGCAACCTGCTTTAGCTCTCTGTGCCTCAGTTTCCTCAATTGTAAAGTGGAGATAACATAAATAATTCTTCATAGGTAGTAAGCCTGACATAAGTTTTTGTTTTGTTTTGTTTTGTTTTTTGAGACGGAGTCCTGCTCTGTCGCCCAGGCTGGAGTGCAGTGGCGTGATCTCAGCTCACTGCAAGCTCCACCTCCCGGGTTCACACCATTCTCCTGCCTCAGCCTCCCGAGTAGCTGGGACTACAGGCGCCCGCCACCAGCCTGGCTAATTTTTTGTATTTTTTAGTAGAGACGGGGTTTCACTGTGTTAGCCAGGATGGTCTTGATCTCCTGACCTCGTGATCCGCCTGCCTCAGCCTCCCAAAGTGCTGACGTAAGTTTTAATAATCACTATTACTCTTGCCCTATCCTCCTTCCTTCCACCCTTCTTATTTACAGTGCTTACATATCTAACTCCCCTAATATTTGGACGCAATAGGTCTCACCAACATCAGAGGAACCCAAGGACTGCTGGCCTAGGAAGTATGAGGAATCTCACAATTTTAGACCACGATGAAGTCCAGAGATCTTCTTAAAGTAAGAGAATGTGATGTAAGATCAAGCAAAAGAGAAGGGTTGGAACCAGAGAGAGAGAGCAGGGGAGAAAGCTCCAGGGAGAGGACAGGAAAGTGGCTTTATCAGAGCAGATTCTTTTGCAGAAACCAGACTAGGGAAAGCTCCAAGAAATCAGGGGAAGGGGTATGAGGTTAGGAAATGTTTCAGCTGAGACCCAAATCCTGGCACCAATGTACTTTTGTGCATGGGTCAGAGAAGGGAGATGGTAAATTATAGTCAGCATTTCACAGCTCTAGGAGGATATGCTCATTGGGCCAAGGACTCATGAACCAGATTCTGGCCCCAGCTCCATCTTTATAATGATGATGTGACCTTAGGCAAGGCTCACTGCTTGAGCCTCGGTTAACCCAATATAAAACAGGGAAAACAGAATGATCCTGGCAGGCTGTTGGAAGGATCAGAAATTCTCTGTAAATGATAAAGCACCGGCCATCTATTGGACATCATTTTTATGAAGGCTGTATCTACATGGCCTAGCCATCCAGAAAATGTACCTGATAACTGAGGTTCAAGTGCCTTTTTAAGCCTCATTTATTTAGGCCAAATAGGTTCTCGTTTATCAGAAGGTGGAATATCCTCAGCCAATAATGATGACTTCTCCACCCAGCCTGACCTTCCCCTGAACCCCCATTCCCCACCCCAGTCAGACACAGGGGCCTTGTCAGCACTTTCCACATGGCACAACCATTGTTTGTCTATGTTGCTCTCTTCCATTAGCCAGAAAGGGCTGAATCCTCATCATGACGACCCCTGGTGCCTAGGTGAGTGTCAGACATGCAGACATGCAGCAATACTGACTTCTCAAATGAGGAAATACGTGGATGCACAAAATTCTTACTTAGGCCTTACTTAGGCTGTGCTACAATCATCCTCTTTGTAGCTTGTAGCCATTGGTCCTAGTTCTTCTCTCTGGAGTCACATAAAATGAATCTAATTCTCTTCCATATGACACTCCTTTAAGCACGTGAGGAGAGTTATGACATGTCCCTGGAGTCTCCTCATCTCATGACCAAACATCCTTAGTTTCTTAACCTGCTGTTGCCACAAGCATCTGCATACAAAGGGGCTGCATTCTCTCCTCTCTTAAAACCCCTCTGTTGACCCTATGCCCAGCAACCCCCTCCACGCTCTGTTCTCCTTTAAAGCAAAAGTACTGAAGCACGGTAGTACACACAATTCTTCTCCTCTCATTCATTCATGAACTCACACCAGAACTTTTAGTGCTGAGTTACCAATGACCTACAAGTTGCTAAATCCAACACTGGCCCTCATCTTCATCCTTATCTTGCTTAATGGATCAGCAGCACTTGTTATGGATGATCCCTCCCTCCTCAAAGACCTTCCCCACCTGATCTTGCAGGACCCCACAGTCTTTTGGTTTTCCTCCTCCTCTCTTGCCTGCTCCACAACCTCCTTTGATAGTTCCTTCTCCTCTTCTTGTTGAAGGGTCCTGACTGGCCCTCTCCTCCCTCTCAGTTCACTCCCTTGTTGAAGTCAACCAGTTGCACAGCTTTAAACATCATCTCTAACTTGATGTTCTAACCCAGCTCAGACCTTTCCCTCCACCTGAAGTGGCATCGCTCAGACTGCTTACTGGACACCCCCACTTGGCTGTCTCATTGGCCTCTCATGGTTAATGTGTCCAAAACTGAGCTCCTGATCTTCCACCCCCAAACTTGGTCTTCTCAGTCAAAGCCAGCTTCATTCCTCCAGGTCCGTAAGACAAAGCCTCAGTGTCATCCTTGACTCATCTTTCACTCTCACCATTTGTCCAATCCATAAGGAAGTCCTGCTGGTTCTAATTCCAAATAATCCCAGAAATGGACCACTCTTTGTGGCCTTTAGGTGTGCCAACAATGCCCAAGCCATCATCTTGTGCCTGGATTACTGCAGTAGCTGCTTAACGGGTCTTCCTGCTCCTGCCTTTCCTCATACAATCTATTCTTGACATGGTACCCAAAGCAATTTTGTGAAAACATGAATTATACCATGTCACTCCTGTGCTCAAAATCTACCAATGACTTCCGATTTCATTCAAAGTAAAAGCCTAAGTCCTATGATCCCTTCAAGGCTCTGGTCCAATAAGGAAGAATTTTTCTGGCCTTGGTCCAGATTCCCAGGACAGAGGTTCTAAACTTGTGGAACTTCCCAAGTGATAAGAATGTCTTTATTATTCATTGCACACTTGGGTTTATACTAATGAAGTGACTCCAGATTAGGGCTGAGGATGCTGGAAAGATCAACCACGTGACTAGAAGGTTAGGGCATTGAGCCACATGACACCAGCTTCCAGAGAGGAGAGGGAGGTTGGAGACTGAATTCAATCACATGGCCAAATGATTCAGTAATAAAACTGCAATAGAAACTCTGGACACCTAGAGTCATGGAACCTCCTGGTTGGTGCACACATTGATGTGCAGAGTGGGTGAAACGTCTTGACTCCAAAGGGAGAGGGCACGGAAGCTCCATGCTTGGGACCATCTCACACCTGGTCCAGTGTGTCTCTTCATTTGGTTCGTCCAGATTTATATCCTGTATAATAAAACTGTAACAGTACAGCACTTTCCTGAGTTCTGAGAGTCATTCTGTCAAATTATTGATCCCAAAGGGGTTGTGGGAACCACTGAATTTATAGCCAGTTGGTCAGAAGTGCAGGTGGCCTGGGGACTCCCAAATTTGAAGCTGACATCTGAAATGAGGGCAATCTTGTTGGGGACTGTGCCCTTACCTAACCTGTGGATTCTGGGCGTTCCCATTAGCGTCATATGGCAGTGTTGTAGCCCCTCATGATTTGTGCACATGTGTAGGCACACTCCTCACTTCTGTCACCAGTTCCCTGCTCACTTCCCTCCATCCACACTGACTTTTCCTCAAACACAACAGGTGTATTTGCCCCTCAGGACCTCTGCCTCTGCTGTTCCCTCTGCCTGGAATGCTTCTTCCCCTTAATGTGCCTACTCCCTGAACTCCTTCACCTCTTTTTTTGTTATCACCTTCTGAGTAAGTTCTTTACTAACTGCACTACTTAAAATTGGACCACTGCCCCAGACTTCAGATTCCCCTTCCCTTAATTATTTTTCATTTTATCAATATCCAACTAACTGATATCTTACCGATTAATTAGCTTATTCTCCCTCTCTCTGACAGAAGCCATATAAGGTCCATGAGGGTAGAGATTTTCTTTTTTCATTTTGTTCATTGTTGTATACTCAGCACTTAGAAAAAGTGCCTGGCACTTTGGGATGGGCGGATCACTTGAGGCCAGGAGTTCAAGACCAGCCTGGCCAACATGGCTAAACCCCATCTCAACTAAAAATGCAAAAATTAGCAGGGCATGGTGGTGCACACCTGTAATTCCATTGACTCAGGAGGCTGAGGCATGAGAATCACTTGAACCCGGGAGGCAAAGGTTGCCGTAAGCCGAGTTTGTGCCACTGCACTCCAGCCTGGGTGACAGAGCAAGACGGTCTCAAAACAAACAAACAAGCGAACAAACAAAAAATGCCTAATACTTTAACAATATTGAATAAATAAATGAATCTGTTATAATTTCTGGAAGTTTCACCACTGTCCTCCATTAGGGAAGTCCAGTTTGTCCACGTCTCATTAAAGTGAGTATCCAAAGAAGATGGAAGCTCTCTCTGGGCATGGACCTCCCAGTCAGATGACTGTCCCCTCCCAGATGCGGGATTTTGCATTAAGCCCGACTTGGCTTTGGAGGCAGACAGAAGGATGCTCACCTCCTTCTGCCATTTTTTACGGCTGCCTTTTATGTAATGCTTCTTATATCTGGCACCCACCATGCCTTGCAAAGACTGCTTGTTTTCACAAAGGCAGGGGCCATGTCCAGCTGCTCACTTTTGCATATCTAGCATGCAGCACAGTCCCTGACAGGTGGCTGGCATCCAGTTCACATCTAAATGAACGAGTGAGTGTCCAAAACACCCAGCTTGCTCTTTTATGTGGATTGCCTCACTGAATCCTCAACACCCACCATTAAGATACCTATTGTTAACCCCATTTTACAGATGGAAATGTGGAGGCTAAGAGAAATTAAGTAATTTGCCTAATGTCACAAAGCTAGTAATTTGCAGGGTGAAGCTGGAAAAATAGGATTAAACATGGGGTCCTTTTTGGCGTCAAAGGGCATAACCCTGATCTCACTGTGGTATTGGCTCACTGTGGTATTACTATTATAATGTTGCCATGGATAAGTGAAGTAACCCTCTGAGCCTCAGTTTCTTCATCTGTAAAATATGACTGTAAAGATTAGATGAACTTAAAGTATGTAAAGTGCTTAGCCATAGTAAATGTCATGTACACAGTAGCTATTAGTAATAATGATGATTATAAAATGACATAAAATTGCATTGGCCTTTTTGTCCTCCACACTATGATTCTCAGCTTACCTTAAGCAAGGTAATAGTTAGTACCTGTCTTCCCCTGGCAGGGACTGCCTGACGTCCTCATGGAAACCGCTACCTTTCAACCAGCATAGGCTGTCAGGAGCCCCCACCTCCTCTTGGCACTGCTGAGGCCATGGCTGGTCTTGGTGGGAGCACATGGAGAGAATGGGGAGGGGGCCTCACCGTGATGCTGCTGTTCACAGCTCACTGCCATGGCACAGCCCACCACCGCCACACCCCCACCCCCAGTGCCTCTCCAGGCAGGCACATTTTCTCCTGTTTTCCTCTTTCCCCCTAAGCAGGGCCCCAAGAAAGCAGAGGCTTTCTCCACAGCCCCTAGAACTCATGATAATGGGGTACCCAGCCTAGAGGAAGGTAATGGGGAGATACAGCCGCTGGGTGGAGAGGAAAGGCGTTTATTTAGGGAGTCCTGTCTGACTTCCCAAAACTGTCCCTCAAGCTCCCCTAACTATCAGTGTTCCCAGACACAGAGGCTTTTATCCCCTGAAAGGGAGCAGCCAGGCAGAAAGACAAAGACCATATCTGATCCCGCCTGGGGTGGAGGCCACAGGTTGGGGGAAGGGAGGCGTGCAGCGGGGCCAAGAGAGGGTTGAGCACATCTGAGCAGGAATGGAGGAGGGGTGGCCTGGAGTCAGCATTCTTGCTCCACTCTTTCCATAAAGGGGGAATGAGGTGCTGGCTGGGACAACAATATCCAATGCCTATGTCACCATTTTCAGTTTTCAGGAGCTTTCCATCCACTCTCTTTTCCCATCTGTAGCCTCTCCCAGTGTGGATCTCACGGTCCACTCAAAAAGCAGCTTCTCCCTCTCTCCATCACTGCTTCCTCGCAGTAGATGTTGGAGTGTCCCCACCCTCATGATGAAGGGCAAAGCTAATTATTTTTTATTTTTTATTTTTTGAGATGGAGTCTCACTCTGTTGCCCAGGCTGGATTGCAGTGGTGTGATCTCGGCTCACTGCAAGCTCCACCTCCCACGTTCGCGCCATTCTCCTGTCTTAGCCTCCTGAGTAGCTGGGACTACAGGCACCCACCACCACACCCGGCTAATTTTTTTGTATTTTTTTTTTAAGCAGAGATGGGGTTTCACCGTGTTAGCCAGGATGGTCTTGATCTCCTGACCTTGTGATCCTCCCGCCTCGGCCTCTCAAAGTGCTGGGATTACAGGTGTGAGCCACCGCACCCGGCCGGCAAAGCTAATTTATAAGGCATAGATAATACCATCACAGAGGGTGCAGCAGGTGGTTAAGAGCACAGGCCAGGGCACAGCCAGTCTGCATCCATTTTCTCATCTACAAAACTGGGGAATAGTCGTACCTACCTCAGGTTGTTGTGAAGGTTTTAATGAGGCAATATGCATCTGCAAAGTACATAGACCAGTGCTTGGCCTCAATAAACACTAGCTAGTGTTACAGCAGTGTGGAGTTCTGCTTCCATAATCTCACCTCATCTCATAATAGCTCTGCAAAGGAGGCACTGGTCCCATACTACGCACGTGGAAACTGAGGCTCAGGTAACAGAGAATGAGGTAATAGCCTAACCAAAAGCAAATGCTTCTGGGCTCATGTTAAAGATTCTTCCAAATATCTTAGCTGTCTCCCAATGAAAACCAAAGCAGGGGGTCGGGCGCGGTGGCTCACGCCTGTAATCCCAGCATTTTGGGAGGCCGAGGCGGGTGGATCACAAGGTCAGGAGATGGAGACCATCCTGGCTAACACGGTGAAACCCCGTCTCTACTAAAAATACAAAAAATTAGCGGGGCATGGTGGCGGGTGCTTGTAGTCCCAGCTACTCAGGAAGCTGAGGCAGGAGAATGGCGTGAACCCCAGAGGGGGAGCTTGCAGTGAGCCGAGAATGCGCCACTGCACTCCAGCCTGGGTGACCGAGCGAGACTCTGTCCCAAAAAAAAAAAAAAAGAAAAAAAGAAAAGAAAAGAAAAAAGAAAACGCAAGCAATAGGAGGGCACAAAGGTCAGTCTCAACTGGTGCCCTGAGCATCTAGGCTGGGTGCCCCTTACCTGCACATTCACCTGGAAACCTTATTTAGTTACCAGGTCTGAGTCAAACACACACACACACACACACACAGACACACACACACACACCCTGGAGAAGATCCACACCACAAAGCTACTCACGGCCCTGGGCCTGCCTCTGCCTCCATTCTGGTGTCGGAGGAGCCCTCTTCCTCTCTTGTTCCTGCCTCCAAGCCTCCTCTGACATCGAGAGCTCTGGAAGTGCTCCGGCAATGTAACAAGTTCTCTGAGTTCCTGTGAAGGTCCTTGAACTTCTGAGGTCCACTTTGTTCCTCTTACCTCTTTCCCCAGAAAGAATCTCTGAACCAGATCAACTGCCTAACCCTCCTCGCCATCTCTAGCTCACCAAATCCATGCCCTTCCACTCCACCCAAGCCAACCTGCTGCCTGCAATGATGACAGTTAATGTCCTAGCATCAGCCTAGGATTTTAGAGTACAAAGCACCCCCATTCTCCCACCACACAAACCAGAGGGGAGACTTGTTCACCATCACGCACAGTAGGTAAGGGAACTGAGAGTTGAACCTGGTTCTTCTGGGAGAGGCCTGAGATAGGAATCTGAAGAGAGAGGTGGGAAAGCCCAAGGGAGGGTCCTGGAGAGAAGTCATTCCCTCTGGGTTAGGTTCGCAGATAAGGAGAAGGAGGCTCAGAGGGCGGGCTCCCTCAGGTTTCTGGTCATTCCCATTAGCTGCTCTGCTGGTTTTCCTTAGACTCTCAAGCCCCAGCAGCTTCAGAGGGCCTGTTACAAGCCTGGATCCCTTCCCCTCCTTTAATCCTTATCTCAAATTGATTATCCATTCCAACTCCAGAACACTTTTTGAATTAAATGCTTCCCCTCCCAAATTGCCTCTCCCTTGGTTCAAACCTGCATTTTTTCTCTCCTGGATAATTTCAAGACCAGGACCACCTTACGAAGTTGTCTGTGAGTGGCACACAGGAGTTGTGTGATTTATGCACACCTATGCAGATAAATGAGTGGCCTGTCCACAGCATCTTTTATTAGCTGACCCTCCCCAAGGCCTCTACAGGACCTGTTCTTCCCTCTAGCACAACTCTTACCATGGTTTATTGTGTTCCCTGTTTATCTGTTTACTCCAGGGATCCTATTCAATTCATCTTTGTATTCCAAATGCTCAGTGGAGTGCCTGGCACATAACAGCTGCTCAATAAACATTTGTTGCTTGACTGCTTGTAGTCTCTCCTGGATGCACATCTACCTGCTCTCTCTCCTCTGTTCCGTTCCTACTTCCACACTCGCCCAGTCCCCCCACCACCCAGAGTTATCCTAAAACACAAGATTGATTCACATCACTTATTGCTTACAAACCTCCATTATGTCCTTGTTGTTGATAATAAAATTCAAAATCCTTAGCTGGACACCCAAGGCCCTTCATAACCAGGTTCCCACCTTCCTTTCCACCTTATCTTCAGCCCCCCACCAACCACCACCTTAGCACATGCTCCAGCCCTCCTCCTCTGAATAGACCAGCCTTTTCATTACTAGGGTTAGTATTAAGGAAATGCCTGTGCCCATTTTCTGAAATGTTTTCCCCCTCCATTTTCACCTAGAAAACTGCTTTCTGTGTTATAAAATCAAGCTCAAAAGCCACCTCCACTGTGAAGCCCTCCTAACTTGCCTAGGCAAAGTGAGTAACTCCTTTATATTCTCCTAGACAATGGAGAGGAAGAATCCATATTTATAGAATGCTGACTATGTATTATCTAATTTAATTCTCCCTCACAACAATCTTGGAAGATAGATGTTATCATTCCATCAAACATTTGCTGGAGTAGGTATAAAACCAGTAAAAGCTGGGGTCGGAATTTCAGCCCTGGTCTGTCTGACTCTAAAGTCCTAGTTTTTTCTTCTCTATGTCTCCGACCTCTATTACAGGACTTGCTTGCTATGCTTTATGACATTTCTCAGCCCACATGTCTGTTTCCCCTGTTAGATGTGTGGTCAGAGGCTGGTTCTTACTTATGTCTACATCCTGGAGGTCAAGCCCAGGAATGGTCTTACAGAAGGGTCTCAATAACTGTGGTTAATTTAACAAACAAGTGAGTGAATGCATGAGTGAGCGAATGAATGAATGAACAAACTGAGGATTATGTTATTTCCCTAGACATGAGCAATAATGAAGGAAGGCAACAATTTGTCCAGAGGAAAAATACACACGGGAGGCCCAGTCTCATGCTCTCCGCTGGAGAACCCCTTGTGCATCAACCGTCTCCTCTCCTCGGAGCTCTGCATTATGAGCAGATCAACAGCCCACGAGGAGATGGCATGGTTGCCAAAAAACAAAAAAATCAAACACATCAAAACAAACTGAAAAACATAACAACAACGCCCAGAGGTGACAAGAGCAGCTCCCTATAAAGAACAAGACAGACATGCTCTCTGCCTTCTGGGACCTCCCTCTGAGACCAGTACACCAACACAGGTAGCAACATCTAGGCCATTTGCAAAGAAGGCCTAGAAATAGACAATCAATACATGACCAGACTGTATTTACATCACAGGCCTGATAGGAGACATGAAGGAGTGGGCTGGAAAAGGAAAGAACTGCGCTCAGGCAAAGACGTCGCCGCAGGACAGTAGGTTCAAGAACAATTGGCATGATTGGGGAAAAAGCTGGCTTGATGAGTAAGTGTGGGGTGGTAGGTTCTAGACATATGGTAACGTGAGTGCAGGCGCATATCCTGGCTCTGGTCACCCCAGCTTGCCCAGCTCTCACATCCCGCTCAGCCTTTGCTGCTTTCATGTCCTCCAGCTTGAGACTCGAGCCAATACCACTAATTGTTTTCTCCACTGGCCAACTGGTGGGAACGATGGGCCATAAAGGAAGCAAACAGCACATGTCTTGCATCCAGCAATTTTACTGTTGGCAATTTGATACAGAAAAATAAAATGAGGACAGAGCTACAGGGTTAGTAAAGGGAAGTATATTTCCAAGTGATTTTCCCTTTTACTGCTGAGCAGTCAGGGCTCCTCTTCGTGGACAAATTCTATGGCAAGCAAGACATCGGCATTGTCAGCAAAGTCCAGGCATTTATGATGCAAAATCATAGGCAGGCTGGGCCTGCGAAGGAGTGGTGCTGAAATGGCAGAGCCTTAGTGTTGGAAGGGACAATGGCGGTCACCTTGTCCAACCTTCCTCTCAGTCAGAAGTCTCCGGTCCAGCATGCCCAGCATGTGGTCAGCCTGACTCTTCCTGAACCCTCCCGGGCTGCGGGGCTTACTGTCTCATGAAGCAGCCCTTTCTATCTGCTGACAGCTACGGCTATTAAAAAGCTGTTCTTTATAGTCTGTGGAACTCTGCCTTTCTGTAACATTTACATCCATTCATCCTCACTTAGCCCTCTGGAGCCAATCAATGTTTATTGAAGACCTACTACGTACCACTACTCTGGATTCTGAAGTTACAGCCATGAGCAAAACAAAGCCCCTAGTGGGCAAGTCTACTGTTTCTTTGACATAACACAGAATTTTTCACGTCTCCTCAGACCCTTTGGAACCCTATTTGTGTTCAGTCGTCAGTTTGCGAGATTCCCCCAGGGCTAAGAATAATCACTCCTACCACACACCAGGAAGCATTCCTTAAAAGAGGAAGAGACAATGGCTGGGCACAGTGGATCACGTCTGTAATCTCAGTGTTTTGTGGGGGGCAAAGCAAGAATCGCTTAAGGCCAGGAGCTTAAGACCAGCCCAGACAACATAAAGAGATCCTGCCTCCACAAAAAAGAAAAAAAAAAAAAAGGAGAGCCAGCTGTAAAAGGACTGGAAGACATCAGTTTTTTTCATGCCACTGTTTCATCTTTAACATCACAACACTCATTCACAGTCCATATGTTCTTGTTTACTTGCTATTGTCCTCTGTCCCCTCCCACCACCACTGACTGACCCCCTGCAGCTATAAGGGCAATGCCTCTTTACAGTGACCCCTACCGGGTCCCCAGGGACCAGAGCAGTCCGGGTCACAGAGTGGAAGACTCAATAAACATTTGCTGAATTGAGAACTAAACAGATGAATGCACAGGACTCAGCTCACACATGAGGAGAATGGATGGAGTCACCACACAGACCTCTATTCCTCCAGCAGGAAGAAATAGCTGGCTTTCTTCCCTCATCAGCCAGGCAGATGGGTGGCAGGCCTGAGATGAGCTTCCCAGGAAGGTTCGTGGGCACAGAGCCAGACCCTAACTTAGCTAGAGCCATTGAGCCGCTGGCAGGCTGGTCCTGCCCCAAGTCTAGCTGACACTGGGCCTGGGGGTGTTTCCTGTTGAGGAAATAGGTATGAGTCGCAGGAAGTCCATCAGCCAGGCACCCTGGGCTCAGCCCAGTGCCCTGTGGGCCAAAATCTGCAACAGGCCATGAGGAATCTGGGGAGGAAAGGAGACATGTCCCCACCCCAAAGACTATGTTCCTAGGACTCTCAGGACAACAAGCCAACTGCTACCTGGGAACCCCAAAGTGAGGCTGCAAGAGCCTGGGTGCAGTGTGTAGGAGCAACTGGAGTCCTGTGAGCTTAATCAGAGGATGCTTCCTGGAGGAGGGAACTAGAAACAGGGTTTGGAAGGAGAGATGGGACTTGATAGGTAATAATAATTAAAATAATGGTCATTTATTGAACACGTATATAAGCCAGGCATGCTGCTAACCATTTTACAGACATCGATTCACTTAATGCTCATGAATCCTGAGAAGTAGGTGTGATTGACCCCTTTCTTTTTTTTTTTTTTTTTTGTCAGAGTCTTGCTCTGTCTCCAGACTGGAGTGTAGTGGTGCAATCTCAGCTCACTGCAACCTCGGCCTCCCAGGTTCAAGTGATTCTCCTGCCTCAGCCTCCCGAGCAGCTGGGACTACAGGTGCGCGCCACCACATCCAGCTAAATTTTGTATTTTTAGTAGAGACAGGATTTCACCATATTGGCCAGGCTGGTCTCAAACTCCTGACCTTGTGATCCACCAGCCTCGACCTCCCAAAGTGTTGGAATTACAGACGTGAGCCATGGCGCCCGGCCGATTGATGCCTTTCAACAAGCCCAGAGGGATGAAGCAACTAGGCCAAGGTCCAGTGTTAGTCGTGGAAGCAGTGGGACTAGAACCCAGGTGTCCAGGACTCCAAATCTGGACTCGCTGCTGCATGGTCCCCATGGGCCCACAGCAGCCTCTGGGATTTCTTTACCATATGAGAACCAAAGGAGACACGGGAGGCCCTGAAGGGCCCAGCTGAGACCGTCCCATCTCAGGCTCCATCGAAGTCCAAGACTCCTAGTGGCTCACTCCAGACCTGCCTGCCAAGGCTCCTCCGGCTGATTGAAGCCCACAGCCCAACCATCGGCTGTCCTCACTTCTGTCTGACGACCGTCATTCATCTGCTCTCCCAGTCTTTCTTCTCCAAACAGCTTGCTGTCCACCCCAAACTGCCCTCTCTATCCCCTACTTCAGGCCAGAAAATATGAAAACCATAAGCATCAGGAGGCCTCAGGTATAATCCAGCCCAAGCCTTTCACTGTAGACGAGGATATCAGTCCCAGTGAGCTGACTGACGCTGCACCACGCATCGCGGTCTATGGATGTTTATCTCCTTCATCAAGTTACCTCTCTTTCTCTGGTTGTGACTGCTTCGAGAGAACTTACGCCATCCTCCTCCATGAACCTTGCCGCTCTCCTTGAAGGTCCTGCCAAAACCTGGAAAGTTCTAGCAGCCCTCTCGAATTGCTCTCATTCTCCATGTCCTTTCCCATTTGTAAATACAGGTTACATAGTGGACTGCCTTCTGTTACCTAAGCATCATGCATGTTCCCTTATTACCCAGTCTGCAAAAAAGCTGCATATTCTCCACGTTAGTTTAGCTCCCTAAGCCACCTAAACTGTCTATCACTGCCCAGCACCTCCAGCTGATCTGTCCACTTGGTGCTACAAGTTCACTGCAATATTTATCTGAATAAGTTACAACCAGAAAATAAGTCTGGAACAGTAATAAATAAAGAAATGAATAAATGAATAAATAAATGGAAATTCTGTATTCTAATTCTGTGCTCCAGGGGGCGCCATTTGCACCGTAGTCTATATGCATTGGCCCAAGGTCCCTTCCATATCAATAACATAAACAAACCACAACACTTTTAGTTAACCCCAGTATCCCTGGGTTTTGACTGTTGCTTTAGGAAAGTATCTGTCCACACTCTGGCTCTCTGCATTTGTTGAGAATTTAGGGATGACAGTAAACTCTGTCAATGCATAAATCCACCCCCGGAAATACCAGTTCCCCCGGCTCTGTGTAGTTCTGTAGGACTCTGTAGGTTTCTAGGGCTTTGGGGTGGTAAAATGCCTTTCTAAGGGGCAAAGGTATGTTCCTCCCAAATTATTGACACTACTGCTACTAGGACATAGACTGTGGCTAAAATCACCCAAACATCCAATCACTGTTATTAACCACATGGTCCTCACGTAGCAGGGGCATGGCCTGTCTCCACCAGAGTGATTCTCTGAAGCCCCGACAGATCATGGACTGGTAAAAAAAAAAAAAAATACCAGGATTTGGGGTCAGATAGGCCTGGGTTTGAATCCCAGCTCCACCTTCACTTCTCTGAGCCTTAACACCTCATCCAGAACATAGGGTGAGTCTTATTTAACAGGGCTCCATGAGAATTAAATTAAATAGGTCAACAGTAAGTAGAATATCTAGCAGTGTCTTGTGCAGAGTAGGTTCTCATTATACATGAATTGTCTCCCCCTTGATTGCTCTCCTTTCTTTGTATCTACCATTTTACTGTTCAGGGCAGGGTCTTGTCATTATCCTGATACCCTGGACCCTCTGCTGATAAAGGAAAGATGCCCGCGATGGGGAAAAACTCTGCAGTCCTTGCTGTCGGACTCCATGAGTGCAGTTGCAACTTTACATCAGCATACAGCATCTGGACCTCACTTCTCTACTACACTCACTGCCTGGGGCCCTAGTCCCAAGGGGGCTGTTCTAAACAGGTTTCCTTCCAAAAGATAAAAGAAACTGACGGATGGTAAGTAATTGATCTCTTAAAAGAGGCAGAGAGGGAGCCTGAATAGCTACCTAGCCAGGGGGCGAAGGGAATGGCTCCCACCAGTTCCTGTTTCAATTCCCAGATTCCAAGATAAAATACATACCAAAGAGGTGGAAGAAAAGGAGGTAAGAAAAACAGAACAATGGCAAAAATAAATACACACACACACACACACACACACACACGAACACACACACGACCAGTTCAGTATAAATGTTTGTTAGACAGAAAATATAGAGATAATTTAAATTTTTTTTTTCTAGCTTGCCTCAATTTCTTTAATGAAAAAAAAATACACATTTATATCTGGTAGCATGAGAAATAAATGTGTGATTTTTCCATAATAACTAGATGGCCCCACATTATCTACCCTAGCTACCAAAGTTGTGGATCACCAGGGTCTCCCGTCCCTCAACCCCTATTGCCTAAGTAACTGCACTAAGATGGAATTAGCAAGAAATAATAATCCCTTTTGTTCTATGAACAGCTTACAATTCAAAAATCACTTTATATTCATTTAACTTCTTCAGCCACAAAAAACTCAGCCCTGGGAAGCTGAATCTGAGTTTCATGTCTTTCCTAAGGTCTCACAGCTGGCGAGAGGAGATTCTGAACTTGAACCCACATCTGACTCCCAATGCACACTTTCACTAAGTCACATTACAAAGTAAAAGGTCCAGGTAACTGAATAACAGAGACTAGAAAACAACACCCTTCAATTTTGGTCATGCTCAGAATCCTATTGAAGCTTGGGTTTCAGGGATATAAAGAATGCCAAGTACTTGGATATAAAATGGAATGAAAATTGGGAAAGGGGAATCTATGGGAAACTGAGGCATCTAAAATCAAAAAGGAGAAGGATAAAGAAAAATTTCATTTTCATTTTTTTTTTTTTTACCTTTCCAATGGAGTCTCACTTTGTCACCCAGGCTGGAGTGCAGTAGCACGATCTCCGTTCACTGTAACCTCTGCCTCTCAGGTTCAAGCAATTCTCCTGCCTCAGCCTCCCTAGTAGCTGGGATTACAGGCACGCACCACCATGCCTGGCTAATTTTTGTATTTTTAGTGCAGATGGAGTTTCACCATGTTGGCCAGGCTGGTCTTGAACTCCTAATCTCAGGTAATTCACCTGCCTTGGCCTCCCAAAGTGCTGGGACTACAGATGTGAGTCACCGTGCCCGGCCGAAAACATCATTTTCTATCTTTGAAATGTTAGCTCCATGATATGCAGTCAAGGACCAAACAAGAAAGAGGACTCTGCAGCAGTAGGCTTTGAGACAAGGATCAAACAACCTGATTGGGGCATAAGGAGCAATAAAATGAGCTGCAAAGCAAGGAAGAGAAGGCCCTGTGGAGCACTAATGCCAAAAAGTCACCATCCAGCCCAGAACTTCAAGGTGCTCCTCAAAAGGGAAGGCAGCCACTCATGGAAAGCCCTGATGTTTCCTTTTGGGGCCAGGCACAATGGCTCACGCCTGTAATCCCAGAGCTTTGGGAGGCCAAGGCAAGTGGATCACCTGAGGTCAGGAGTCTGAGACCAGCCTGGTCAACATGACGAAACCCCGTCTTTACTAAAAATACCAAAATTAGCTGGACATTGTGATGGGCGCCTGTGATTCCAGCTACTGGGGAGGCTGAGGCAGGAGAATCGCTTGAACCTGGAAGGCAGAGGTTGCAGGGAGATCGCCCCATTGTACTCCAACCTGGGTGACAACAGCGAAACTACATCTCAAAAAGAAGATAGTGAGGATCCCAGCTGGGTGCAGTGGCTCATGCCTGTAATCCCAGCACTTTGGGAGGCGAAGTTAGCAGGCAGATCACTTGAGGTCAGGAGTTCGAGACCAGCCTGGCCAACATGGTGAAACCCCATCTCTACTAAAAATACAAAAATTAGCCGGTTGTGGTGGCACATGCTTGTGGTCTCAGCTACTTGGGAGGCTGAGATGGGAGAATTGCTTGAACCTGGGAGGCGGAGGCTGCAGTGAGCTAAGATTGTGCCATTGCAATCCATCCTGGGCAACAGAACAAGACTCTGTCTCAAAAAGAAAAAGAAAAAGTGGGGATTCCCCATCACAGGCTGGGATAATTTATAAGGAGCCTGGGGAAAAGCAGTGAAAGGTAGGAGGTGGGGGGGCGGTTCTTACAACTGGGACACGCCTGGAGTTAAAGGGAGGGATATCCAGAGATCATCTCTTCTCAGATCTGCAGGGAGGCCTTTCAACGGACTTCCTTTTCCACACTTCCACCCTCTGCATCCTGTTCCCAAGAAAAATCGTTTTAAAATTCTGCCTTCAATTGCCTTCTGGCTCCTACTAATTCCAAAGACAAGTTCCCTTCCAGCCCATTTGCATACAAGCCAACTTCATACATGCATTCGATAGGGGAAAGTCAGCCCCGCCTTCAGGGAGTCCACACACAGCCCGCCTCTTATTACCCCAACCTCATCTCCGTGCTCCCAAGCCTGAACTTCCTGATTCAGCCAGACAGGCCCAGTTCCTCCTCATCCTCTCCAGCATCTCCCAGCCCTACGGAAGCCATGAGAATCCCTGCCCCTGACTTCTCAACTCTGCTCTAGTTTCCCCCACAGACGCCAGTCCCCAGTTCCCATCATACATTAAGTTCTTAATACTTAATTTTGCCTTATCTTGTTCTCATTTGCATGCCTTTTCTTTTCTTTTCTTCTCTTCTCTTCTCTTCTCTTCTCTTCTCTTCTCTTCTCTTCTCTTCTCTTCTCTTTTCTTTTCTTTTCTTTCTTTTCTTTTCTTTTCTTTCTTTTTCTCATTTACAGGATCTGGCTCTGTTGCCCAGGCTGGAGTGCAGTTGTGTGATCATAGCTGCAGCCTGAGTCACCTAGGCTCAAGCAATCCTTCCACCTTAGTCTCCCAAGTAGCTGGGGCCAAGGGTGTGCACCACCACACCAGGCTAATTTTTTTTTTTCTTTTTTGTAGAAATGGTTTCTAACCACACTGCCCAGTCTAGTCTCAAATTTTGGGGCTCAAGTGCTCCTCCTGTCTCTGCCTCCCAAAGTGCTGGGATTGCAGGTATAAGCCACTGCACTGGCTTCTTCTGTCCATTTTTAGAAGACTTTTCAATCTTCTTTAATCTATCCCTCCAAGCAACTAGGATCCCTCAAAATACAAGCACTAAAACTCTTTTCCCTCCAGTTCTTCCCACTCTCCCCACAGGGGACAATCAGCCTCAGGAATTTGCTGCCAGGACGCAGAATGCTTCCAGAAGTCACCCAGCCATTTGGACTAAACAGGTAAGTATTGAGTACCTACTGCATCCCTGTGAACTCCTGAGCATTACACACACTATTCTCTGATGAGGAAGGTGGTGAGTGACAAAGAGGGACTGGAATTGGGCTCTTCTGACTCTTTCCATCCCACTTGGCCTCTGAGCCTAGAGGGCAGCTGAGAAGTACCACTGGGCAGTCCCAGCCAGTTTCAGTTTCAGTCACAAGAATGGAACCCTAACTCTCCAAGTCTCATGGTAGTGCGTGTGTGCACGTGTGTGTGTGTGTGTGTGTGTAGTGGAGGGGAGAAAGAAAGGAATAAGTACAGAGAAGTACTAGAAGTGAAGGCAGCCTTCCTACTTATTATTTGATATTAGGGAAGACATCTTACCGTTTGTTTCCCATTACAGCCTTCAATTCCCTTCTCGTTCAGAGGACCTGAAGCACACAGCCGGCTTGTTGATTGGTTTGAGTTTAATTCATTTGTGTAATATCCCTGTTCCAAACGATGTCTAATTAACACTTTTGTTGGGGGGAATAAAACCTCCCATAATCATTAATGAACAGGGGAGAGGAGGGGACTCTTTCCCAGGCAGCAGCCTCGATGCTACTGGGCTGTTTGTTGGCTCCATCTTAGAGACGTCTGAATGAGACATGTCTTAACAATGGGATTATCGCTCACTTTGGACCAGGATGAGCAGATGGAGCTGGGATTTGATGACGGGATGTTCAATGCAACATGAGTCAGCACTCACACCTAGTCCTGGGGATCTTGACTCTGGGTACCAAATCCAGAGAGGGGGTGCATGGCTGGACAGCCTCTACCACATAGGACAAGCACTCCAGCTACTGCATGAAATTCCAGGTATATGAGACTACTTCTTTCCGGTTTTCTCACCTGCTCCAGGCCTAGCAGGGAGAAATAATATCTTGGATTTATTTGTAATTTCACAGTTTGCCAAATGACTTTATAAATGTTAGTTCACTGCTCCTGGAGACACAGAATATCAACCCCATTTAACAGACAAAGAAAATGAAGCTCAGAGAAACTGAAGGACTCACTCAAGGTCACAAAGCTAAGACATGTCATGGCCTGGAGCAGAACCCAGATCTTCTGACTTCAGAACCTTGGGCTCCCTGGGGAGCAGGTTTGGTTTGCAGGTCACTGAGCACACTCCACTGCTCTCCAGAGAAGTCCCATAGAGCTAAAACCCTGGTGATGATATAAAGGTATTGGGAAGGTTTACACTTTTGAACTTCTAGTGATTGAGAAACCATCTAAAATATATGCAAGTCTGAGTGGCATGTGTATGTGAGGGTGAGAAAGAAAGGATCCATAACTTTCATAAGATTCTCGCAAGAGTCTATGGTCCCAAAGTCACAAGATTCAGCAGCTGGGGTCATTCTCCGAGCACATCTTCTAGTGTGAAACATGAAATACAACAAGCTGGGGTACTAACAAGAAGACATGGGTTCCAGTCCCACCACTTTCATGTGTAACCCACTTTCATGGGTAACTTTAGGTAACCATTTAATCCCCCTGGGCATCAATTTCCATACCCGAGAAATAAAAATCAAAAACCCTGACCTGCTTTATACACAGGGATTTTGTAAGGACCAAAATACTTAAGGTTAAGAGAAATGGTAGCTAGAAGCTAATGACGGGAGACAGTTATTTTCACTATTCTTTTTTTGTAGATTTTATACTTTGTACTATGTACATTACCTACTAAAAGTATAAAATTTAAAATTTAACAAAAATACATTAAGCCATCAGGTTATAGAGTGCTTTACTTACACAATCTCACTTAATTCTCTGAACAGCCCTGCAAGGTAGAGATAATTTTCCCAATTGCATGTGAGGCAACTGAGGCTCAGCAAGCTCAGATAAATTGTGCAACGTCACAATTGTGACTGAACATTAGCAGGTCTAGGATTAAAGTTCATATCTCTCTGATTTCAGAGTTGCTATTTGCTTCTCTCTCTCTCTCTCCTATATTACAGATGCTCATTCCATCTCATGAAAGCTCAGTGTTAAGAGATAAATTTGATGTACATTGGAGGAGAATAAATTTCACTATACTGCTACAGGAGGGCTAAAAGTTTCCCCATTATTATCTAAATATAAGACTCCCATAACTATTCACCTTTTAACCAACCCAATTGTGCACTGGCAGCCTGAAGAATAATATTTAAAAATTATGCATATTTTATGTGCATTATACATATATGCATATGTGCACATGCATGCATGTGCACACACGTGCACACACACATAGACTTTTGTTACAGAAGCAGGGAGAAAGAATTAGGGCAGCTATTGAAGATGGCCTCTGTGGTCTGGCACTGTGGAGATCTGCCCAGGCACCTTGGCAAGAGTTATTCCTTCTGTCTATGCCTGAAATGCGCTTACCCTTGCCTTGCACAGTCTTGTAAATACTTTGCTGTTGATTCATGATAGGTTATTGTTTTCATTCTGCTGTACATGCCCTGTACAGGTTTTTCCATGTCAATGCCTCTGACTTAGACTGCAGGCCCCAGAGGGCAGGGGCTGGACCATATGTATCTCTTTATACTACATCCATACTGAGCCAGACACAATTATGCGTTTAATAAAGGTTTGAACAGATGACCACAAAGATAAAGGTCATTTATTTCAACTTAAAGGGATATAAGCCCTCTAGGTAGGGTAATTTTCACCAGACAGTGTTGTGCAGTGGAATGTACACTAATACCTGGACAAGGTCAAGTTCTGCATCCTGACTTTATCTGGTTCTCAGTTTAGCTTGTGCACCTATGAAATGGACATAATAATCCTTACTTCACAAGACTGTAGTGAAAATTAAATAAAGAGACTGTGAAATCCCTAGTAAACTGAAAAGTGCTATGTAGTTTTCAGTTATGTAGGTTGAAAAAGTAGAAAAAAATACCAGAAAAAATAACAACTGAGCAAACCCCTAAGATGTGGAAGCATCCCAGGAAAATGCCTCCTGGGCTTTCCAGCCTCAGTGGAAGCTACGGCCCCTATGCCTTGCATAAGGCCTGGTACATCATCGCAAATGGAATGAATACTCCAGAGATCCTTTCAAAAGCTAGTTGCTACAATTAAAAGCAGAATTTACATCCAGCTCTTTGGGAACAACTTAAGAGGAAAGAAGCAACCCAAATTCTCACTAAACTTCATTTAAGTTGCATTAACCCTTCTCTAGCCATTCTGGATGGGACACATCACACAGCTACACACTCCGCAACATTAGGGAGGGTTTATTCAAGTGACAGACCAGCTAGTGCAAATTATCATGCAAAGGTACACCTTGAGGACCCTGGTGTCCAACAGCTCCTGGGCAGGCAGACAAGGCTAATAAAGCCACAGTTCCTGCAGACCGCTGCAGCTGCTTTGGCAAGAGGTGAAGGTCAAGGTTAGTTGTGGAGAGAGACAGGGCATTCTGGCAGAGACAGTGGCATGTTCCAAGCCTGGGGGCAGGAATGAGCAGGCCCTACCTCAGGACATGGTAGAGTGAGGGAGTGGAGGAGTGGTGTAGGGGGTGATGAGCAACAGCATTATTAAAACCTGCAGGGAAGTATAATGGGGAGGGAGGGGTGTGGGTCTTTTCTGAAGTGGCCTCCAGATTATCATTCCTTCCCTGGGGCTGCCCCTGCACTATCCCTAAGACTGAAATCCTATTAATTCTTCCTGAAGGTCAGTCCTTCTCCAAGCACCCTAATAAGAAGTAATTTGTTGTTGCTGGGAGCTTCCTGGCTATGCTACTCACAAGGCAATTTAACATCTACTGCTTTGCTCTGAGACAACACAAACATATTGAGGACCTACTATGCGCCAAGTGCTTTCAGCTGATCTAATTTTCCCCACATACCTGTGTATTATCCTCATTTCTGAGAAAGGCTTTTGTGATATTGTGAAATACATATTTGGTCCTGGCTCTTGGCATACACTCCTAAAGTCCTTGGAATCTCCCAAGTGCTAAGTGTCTTTCTGCATGCTAATGAATTGACTGGTGGCAGGCAGCCCCTTGGTAGCTTCAGTATGAGAGGTGTTCACCAGACAAACCAAGGCAGGAGGAGTGGGTTGGGACCTTCAGCTCCATACCCTAACCTCTAGGGAGGGAAGAGGGGCTGAAGGTTAAGTTGATCACCAATGACCAATGGTTTAATTAATCATGCCTATGTAATGAAGCCTTCAAAAACCCCAAAAGGACAGGATTCTGACATCTTCCAGGTAGCTGAACACAGGGAGGTTCCTGGAGGGTAGCACGCCCAGAGAAGGCCTGGAAGTTCCACATTCCTTCCCACGTGCCTTGCCCCGTGCATCTCTTTATCTATATCCTTTCTACTATCCTTTCATAAAAAACCAGTAAACGTGTTTCCTACCTCTGTGAGTCACTAGAGAAAAGGAATAAAACCTCAGGATGGGGTCTTGGGAACCCCAATTTACAGCCAGCCAGTCAGAAACACAGGTAAAACAATGTGGGGCTTGTGACTGACATTGGAAGGGGGGGACAGTCTTGTGGGACTGAGCCCTCAACCTGGGGGATCTGATGCTACTTCCAGGTAGACAGTGTCAGAGTTGAATTGAAGAACACCCAGCCCAAGTCTACTAGAATATTGCTTGCTTGCTGGAAGACTGATTGCTTGCTGGAAGTGTGGGGAAAACCCCACACATTTGATCACAGAAGTCTTCTGTGTTGAGTACTGTTGGGGGTCGGGGGGGTCCAAACTGTGAAAACCGTTTGCTTTTTTTCATTCAGCTTTGGAGTATGGAGATTAGGAGCACAGTCTCCAGGCCAGACTGTCTGACTCCAATCCCAGCTGCTCTGTCACATCTTAGCTGTGAGACTGGACAAGTTACTTCTCTGTGACTCCGATTCCTGTTCTGTAAAATGGGGATGATAAAATATCTACCTCGTAGGATCATTGGGATCATTGGGAAGATCATGCAAAGTAATATCACTTATAAGGATATCTGGCACTTGGTTAGTTAATAAAGCAACTGATGCTTGGACATTTGCCCAAGACCTAGTAAGTGATATAGCTGGGATGATAACCAATGATGTCTCCCTTCAAAACCATGTTGTTTCCACCTTTCCACATAGCGTCCCATTCCCTCGCATTTCTCTAAGTATGCTGTCCCCATCTCCTGCATGTTCTCATTAGGTTAACAGTGGTGTGTCCTCCAAGCCTAGAGGATGTCCAGTCAGTGAGCCCAGATAAGCAAGTCTACAGTGAAGGTATACTAGACCTAGCTTCTACACATTACCTGGCAGGACAGGAAGAGGGAAAAAGCCAGACCTGCCAGAGGCTGGAGTTTCACCTACCCCTGGTGTGCTTTCTGTGCCTCTGAGATTCAGAGGGCAAAGCATCAGTACCAGACAGAAATATGGGGCAAAGAAAAAGGCCTCATGGAGGTGCTGGGGAGTAGAAACCCCAGCCTACAGCTCCTTCTGTGCTTCCCACTCAGCCTCTGGCCTTCTTATGACTTAGGCAAGAGGAAGGCAGTGCCAGAGTGCCAAGTTAAATAGGTGTGCCCCCTCCCACCACCCCACCAGCGCTGGCAGGGAGAGAGGCCCACAGGAACCAGGGCAGGGCCCCATCTGCTGTCCTGCCAGCTCAGCACTCCTACTTGCCCCTGCCCCAGCCCATCCTCTCTCCACCCCACCTCCCCCAGCCCTTCTGCTGGGGGAGGGCATTTCTTCAGGCCTCCTGACCTCTTCCTGCCTGGGAGGATGAAGGCATAATTAGCAGCCGCCTCTCCTGGGGAGTGGGAAAGAAGAGTGGCTCATTAAACCAGCCATGCGTGCCTCTTCTGCGGCTCCCTCCCCGGGTTCTGCCTCTTCTGCTTGCCTTCTCCTCTCCATCTCCTTTGCTTCCATTCCCTCTCCCATCTTGTCACCCTCTGGCCTCTGCTTCTCCTCTGCTCTTGGCTGCATCTCTTCCCGCCTGGCCTCGTCTTGCTCTGTTTATCCTCTCTCCTTTCTCTCTTCTTTCTCTGGCTGTTTTTCCTTCTGGACTTTTCCTTCCTCCTTCCTCTCTAGACCACTTTTCAGCAACCCTCCACCCCCATCTCTCTCCTTTGTTTCCTTTCTCAGATCCTGTCTCCGGCAGTCCTTCTCCCTGGGGCACCCTTAGCCTTTGTCCCTCCTCAGAGTCTTCAGTTCCTCGGTTCTCCTGCCCTTTCGCTTCAACTTTGGCCTCTGCTCTGTTTATTCCCAGCTCCCCTTTCTCTGTCATTTCCCTGAGTTTTCTCTTTCCCCTTTTCTTACTCCATTCCTCTTCATTCCTGGGCTTACCAGGGCCTGTCGTTGCTCCAGTCAGTGTCTCCGCCACCCTGAAAGAAATCTGTGCATGCATTCTTTCCCTTTCCTGGCGGGAAGAGAGAATGGGGGGAACTTGGGGAGGACACATCTGACTTTTCTCATCCAAAGCGCTCCCCTGCATTCAATCCACGCGTTAGTCCAGAATGTGAGACCCGGTGACAGGTCAGTTTGCAGGGTCAGAAGACAACTGAAGATGCTTTCTCCACACAGAGGAGGCGGCTACAAAGGGACAGGCTTTGAGTGTCCATGGGTCCCTCAGGGACAGGGTGTCTGCCAGCCACACCTGGGCTGCCCACAGTGGTGGCTGAGGAAATCGGAAGGGAGGATCTCTTTTTTTGGTCTGGTTTCCTCAGCTTAGGGCAAGAAGTGTGACCTCTGAGGAGTTACTTAATTTGGTTTTGCCGCACCCCTCCCCTCCTTCTAAAAATGCCACTGGTGCTGAGCTGCTTTCAATTCTGAGGTCAGGGTGGACCCTGGGGACCTGGGTGGGGGAAGGGACACAGGGAAAACACCAGGATCCCCTTTGCCAGATTTCTTTCAAGTTCTCCTCTATAAACCGTTATGTTTTCAGGTATGACCTTCTACAGTTGGATCCAAGGGCCTTCCCACCCTCATCCTCTGGGTCTACCACTTCCTACACTACCTGTTCACAATACCTGTTCAAAACCCTGTGTCTCAGCTGCGCGCAGTGGCTCACACCTGTAATCCCAGCACTTTGGGAGGCTGAGGTGGGTGGATCATCTGAGGTCAGGTGTTCGAGACCAGCCTAGCCAACATGGTAAAACCCCGTCTCTACTAAAAATACAAAAATTAGCTGGGTGTGGTGGGCACACCTATAGTCCCAGCTACTAGGGAGGCCGAGGCAGGAAAATAGCCAGGAGGTGGAGGTTGCGGTGAGCAGAGATCACACCACTGCACTCCAGCCTGAGAGAACAAGACTCTGTCTCAAAAACAAACAAGCAAACAAACACCAGGCCGGGCGCAGTGGTTCATGCCTGTAATCCTAGCACTTTGGGAGGCCCAGGCAGGCGGATTACCTGAGGTCAGGAGTTCAAGACTAGCCTGGCCAACATGGTGAAATCCCGTCTCTTCCCAAAATACAAAAAATTAGCCAGGTACAGTGGCATGCACCTGTAATCCCAGCTACTCGGGAGGCTGAGGCAGGAGAATCACTTGAACCCGGGAGGCAGAGATTGTGGTTAGCTGAGATCATGCCACTGCACTCCAGCCTGGGTGACAGAGTGAGATTTCGTCAAAAGAAAACAAACAAACAAACAAAAAAACCCTATGTATCTTCCATCCCTTCCCACTACCACACATTCCTATATCCATTTCCCCAAGATGTTTGACAACAGGACACCTTTCGCAGCACACTAACTTAATGTTTTCTTTCCACATTCCAAACAGTTCCTGAAATTGTATTTCTTTCAGGAAGCTGTCCTGGATTGACTCCATCTTAAAGCTGGAAGATATCTAAGAAATTATTTAATCCTGTCTCAATTTAGAGTTAGGACACTGAATGTTAGCGCAGTAAAATGATTTGCCCAGTGCACCTAGGATGTTAATGGCAAGGCTAGTAGAAGACACACAAGTCTCTTGATCCCCCTGCTTGGGCTCTTTCCATGGTACCCAGCTGCCTTTTAAACCGAGAATGGAGAATTGATGGTCCTGTCTGGTGTGGGGATTCCTGTAATTATGCCTCTTATTCTCTACTCCAAAATACTTTCCCTTGTAGTCTGTCTCTCTGCTATATTTGAGACTGATATTATTGTTCTTAAGTGAAAATTTACTTAACTGGAAGGCAAGTAACCATATTGTATTCATCTCTGTTTCCTCAGACTGAACAGTGCCTGGCACTCAATAAATGCTTGCTGAATTGAAACTAACTGAAATGAAAACATACTATTGACTGTCTAAAACTACAGAGCCCTCACCATCACTAAGAGGGTGAGGGAGGTTTTTTGTAGATAAGAATGATAAGGCATGGCCCAGTCCACTGGGGGCCAGCTCTCTCCTGCCACTCCCCACCACTCCCAAAGGAAAGTGGGGCCTGGAATGATGCCTAGGGACACAACTTGCACTTTTTACACTTTCCAAGGCCTGAAGAAAAAGGCATAACCTTCCAGGCCATGACCTTCGCATTTGTTTGGCCTGCTTCATGGCTGCAGGCAAAACCTGTGGAGAACAGGGGCCACATACAGCTCCAAAAGGAACTTCAGAAGACACCCGTGGACCCTCACATCATCCAGGGTGGTCACTCTGGTTGCTCCTGGACCTAACCCCAGATCGCTCTTCATTTGCACCCACACTGAGTATACACAGGTAAGAGTGTGCGGGTGTGCAGGAGGAAGAGGCTGGAAGCAGGCTAGGGCCCTAGCACTTTAGCAGAAGGCCCACAGATGCGGATGTGGAGAGGAGCTGGCAGAGCGGTGCTTGCCTGAACACTTGGACCCTCTCTCCTGCCCTTCCGATTAAGTTATTATGCAATCTGTTCTGGAGGCTGTTTGGGGAGTTTAAATCTCAGGGCCTGGATTTTGGCAGCTGGCAAAGGATCTGGGACAAGTCCTAACTTTTAACCATAGTGGGAAGCACATCTATAGTAGGGGTCCTGGATGTACCCAGTGGTGCCCCTTTGGCACTAGATGTAAATTCAATGGGGAAAGTGAAGTCAAAGAATATGGGTGTTTTTTAGCTGTAGCAGAAAGAACAGTAGAGTGGGAGTCAGGAATCAGGGCTTCTAGACCTGCCTTTGTCAGAATCCTCTGGGTGGCACTGGGCAGTTTGCATCCCTTCTCTGATCTTCAGTTTCATAATTCATAGAACAGATCACCGCTAAGGTCCTTTCCAGAACAGACATCTCATAACATAGTAGGTGTTTAGCACAAGTTAAATGCTCAAATAGAAATAATTCTGAGACTCTCTTTCTCGGGATGTTTATAATGATCTTATCCTTTACATACCACTGGTCTCATTTGGATGATAATGGCCCTTCAGTATCCTCCTTGCTTCATGCCTTCCCCACTTTTATGTGCCCAGAAATCAGAATGCAGCCTCTTAAACTTCATTATGTTGACCCACTTCTCCAGAACCCAAAATAGCTGCCTACTAAAAATCCAGGTGTATAAGGCTTTAATAACTACCCACCGAGTCCCACCCCAACCGCACCCACCCACACACCTGGAGTGGATTTCTTTCTCCCCTTGCAATCCATGCCATGTCTCCTGCTGAGCCGTGCTCCAGATTTACCTCTTTAAGGAAGCCTGGCCAAACTAGCACTATCCATAACCACACCCAGTATTATTTCCTGTCCCTTCAGTACTTAACACCTCAGGTTGCATGACATTTCTCTGCAGTTGCTTACATATATCCTGATAAGTATAGGCAAAATTTTCTTTGAAACTTTACAAGTGAACAGAAAGGACCAAAAAAAACCCTTTTGTAAAGCCCACCACAGCTGCCACACCCACAGAACCTCTAGAGTCTATTCAGTCTTCCCCAGGAAAGGGAGGGAGGCTGAAAACATGATTTTATATATATCCTGTAACCTGTTATAGAAAGTAAATAGTATTCAGTCAAAAGTCATGTATATGCACATTTCTTCTTAACCTCAATTACAGACTTACACAAAGAGTTATACCTAAAAAAGACCCTCTGCTTTTACCTAGCCCAACTTCTACATGTTAGGGATTATGATTACCAAAGCTCAGAGAGGTTAAGCAACCTGTTCAGACTCACACAGCTCATTAGTAGCAGAATTGGGAATGAAACTAAGCTGAGGGTAATGCCTCGAACAGGGCTCCTTCCATAATACCATGACACTTTCACAAGCGAACTGAGTTAGCCAAAGCAGGGAGTCATTTTGGCATCATGCAGCCAGCTGAGTTCTGCATTTTTGGTGAAGAAACTGCAATGTAGTGCATTGACAGAATCTCTCCGGGTTACCAGAAAATAATCCTATTAACAAAAGAGGGACAAATAGGTCTGAAGAACAACCAAAAGGATTTTATAATTCCACCAAGAAAAACATTTAAGAGCCCTAGGATATGGCATTTTTTACTGTGAATTTTTGAGGTTTTGGTGGAGCTACTTCCTCGATGCCAGCCCACATTGGCCATTTTTAGGTTGCTGCTGAGGGTGAGACCATCAACTCTAAGTGCTCTGTGCAAATCCAAGGAGCTTAGCGACTGGAGAAGAAAGAATTACAGAGGATGTGGGCCACTGCTTCTTCCTCCTGGCACCCAATAAATCCAACTGCCCTTTAAGGTGGTCCCATCATCAATTATGACGAAAATGTTTATGTCTCAGTTATCCATACCGTTGAGGAAGGGCAGTGGAGTGGGTAATACAAAAGTCATTTCTTTTTGGCTTTGCAAAGCATGATAATGAATTTTTAGCAGCTCCTAATTATGTCGTACTGAAGATAATATTTAAAAACTGTTTGCATTCTCTGAGCACATATTAAGTGATAGTACCAGGAGCTGAGCTGGAAGAGAAACCAGACTTTGAGTTCAACTTTAATTATAGGGATCTACCAAGTGGATAATCCACATTCAAATAACTGTGATATTCACTCAACAGCTTTCCTTTTTTTTTTTTTTTTTTTTTTTTTGATTTACTGTGTGGCAGTCATTCTGTCATTCTGTTCTATGCTGGGGAAAAGAGGCAAGAGATGAACGTTACAGATATAAACAAGTCATAGTCCCTATCCACAAGTAGCATTATGGTCTAGTGCAGGAGCTTAACAACCCATTATGATTAAAACAGAATGTATGATCTTCTGGAATTTCAAAGCAATTTGCTTTGGAAGCCCCCCAAAAAGAATAGTTCATTCTTTGGGGGGAGTTGAGAAGACTACCGTAAGAAAGTGGCATGGGAGGTGCATCTTGAAGGCAAATCCAGACCTCAGAGAGTAAAGGACAGGAAGTGGGGTCGTTGGGACTGATGCGGCAGTGTTAGCTAGGTATGGAGGTGAGAAAATGTACGGGCTGTCCAGGAAACATCATCTTCCCAGAGGTGATAACTGGGATATCCTGACCAGGTGCCCTGGGAGGAGAGCTCAGAAAGGGAGAGACCTGACTGGTTTCATCCTTAGAGCAAAAGGAAATCCTGTCCACCCTAAGACCCCTTCCAATGTGCTCCCTGCACAGCCATCATTTATTTCAGCAAGACAATTCTTGCTCAGGTTCTCCTAAACCAAGTTCCTTTCCACTGGCTATTCTGAAGAACTAAAAAAAATTCACCCTGGGAAAAAAGCTTATCCCGGGCCACAGCAGTCTATTTTTGACTTCAAACTTACTCAATTCAGGGCTAATTTCTCTGGGATTCCCAGACCTGGGACTTTCTTTACCAGGGTGGGGGGTGTTATGTTTGGGGCCTCTCTCGTAGCCATCAGCCCCTCCAAACCCTTCTGATTTGCTACAGCTTTAAAATTGCAAGGGAAAAAAAGATGGAGAGAAGGCAGTTCTCTGCCTCTCCTGCCTCTTTCTCTTGCTCTGCGGTTAAGCTCAGCAATGATCCTACAAGCCTGGAATTTGAGGAATTTCCTGCCCCGTGCTCCCTGGAAGAGCTGAGAGAGACCTAGCAATTAGGCCTGGAGTTTCCACTCCTGCCTCCCTCCACCCAAGTTAAGTGCCCTGAGTGAAAGCCTCAGTCTAGGGGGTCCAGCGTGGAGCTCAGCCTGGGATGTGTCTGTGGCCTTAACATTCAGCCCAAATGTGACCCCCATATAGTCACCCCAACAGTCATGCCCTCCTACCTCCCCCTGTCAATCACTCAAAGAGTGTCTGCCAAAATGCTCCAAATCCTTTCGTTTGCCCATCTTAGAGTGTAGTAATGATACTAGTACAGGACATAACAGAGTTAATTCCTTTCAGAATCCATCTTGTCCTTCTGAAATTGTCTGAGAATAATTCAGTGCCTTTTTTTTTCCATCTTCCCTTCCTCTAACATCACAGGAGTCGAGCTATGCTTCAGCTCTTTATTCCTTCTCCTCCAGTCTGCTCCTCTCTCTTGTCCGTTCTCCCTTTTCTCCTCTTTATCCACATGTTCATCATGACAATACATTGACTTATTCGATTTTTGCCCTTGTTCTGTGTCTGCTATAGGCTGAGGGTCTTGGATCTGCCCCTTGAGCATATGTCTGTCTTGGGAACTTCTAGAAGGCAGAGTGGAGGCTCTGGGCCTCTATTTACTTGGTTCAAACCAGAGAAACGGGAACAGGAATAGGAAAGTAGGGAAGGTGTTCCCAGGTCATCCAAATGAACCTTATGTAACTTCTTTGCTGCAGCAACCACAAGAGCAGAAGCACATTTCTCTTCCTAATTATGTTTTGCTCAGGCTAATAATAAAATTGGTTCATCTTCTCTCATAGCACATCAATCGATGGCTGGATACCAGGTGCTGGGGCAAAAAGCAGCCTGGGATTTAAACGCTTGCCACAAAAGGTTCTCAAACTGGCCCATCGACCCTTATCAGATGGCCTCCAGGGAAGGAGGCCTCCTCTTTCCCCTTCCCCTCTTTTTCCAGGGTTCCTCCTTGTCTGGGTGTCCAGCTTTATGTTTGCTTCCTCATTCTAGCAGTTCCATTCTTGACACCCTTTCAATAATGCTCCATGCTACTTTTTGCTTTCACCCTTCCTCCAATCAAGGGACATCTCTGAGTCTTTTCTGCTCAAAGTCCTAGAGCAGCTGACCAGTTAGAACTTTGCTTCCCTACACGCCACACTGCATTCCCAGGTTGGCACCATCTCACACTCTGATGTCTCCTGGCTCCATGGCCATGCTGCCAGCTGCCTCCTACCTTGCCACAGGTCTCTCCCGGGGCTTCACCAGCTTCACCATCACCAGCTCTCTACATCAGTTCCCATGGCCCTTCCCCTGCACCCTGACTCTGCCTACTCTCTGCTTGGTTCCCTTTCTGGGAAATATTAGGCTGGGACCCGAGATGCCGGCACACCAAGGCCTGAGGCTTCAGGCCTACAGCTTCTTTGCAGTCAGCCTAACTCCTGACCATTCTGACCCAGGGTGAAATTAAAATGGCAGTTTCCTGCTTCCTCATGCTTCCCACCCCCCCAATTCTTCCTCTCAGCATATTCCACCAGCCTCAAAAGGACAAGACTCTCTGGCTAAAAAGGAAATCAAAGCTATTCCACTACTTCAATGGGAGTGTTCACTATCTCCAGATTTCCTTCAACTCTCAAGATATTTGCCTTTTGAGGTTGAGAGTTGCCGGTTGCCAGTTCCCTCCTCCTCCCCTTTCACATTCCCTTCAAACAAAGCTTTTCTGTCAGGTTTTTGACCCTGATGAAGATTTTTAAGATTTTTAACTGGAATCTTTTTTTTTTCTTTTCCCCTCTTCCTCTCTAATTCTGAAGGATCTTTTGTCTTCTAAGCAAAAGAACTAAGAGATTGAGAGGGAGGGCTGCCTTCTTTTTTTTTCCTTGTAAGTAATTAGGAAAGAGGTTAAAAAAAAAACAGAAAAATATATTAGAAAAAGAAACTATTTTCTTTCTCAGGAATTTATTTTTTATTATTTTTGTTTTTTTGAGATGGAGTCTCACTCTGTCACCCAGTCTGGAGTGCAGTAGCGCAGTCTCGGCTCACTGCAACCTCCTCCTCCCGGGTTCAAGCGATTCTCCTGCCTCAGCCTCCCAAGTAGCTGGGATTACAGGCGCCACCACCATGCCTAGCTAATTTGTGATTTTTTTTTTTTTTTCTTTTGAGACGGAGTCTCGCTCTATCGCCCAGGCTGGAGTGCAGTGGCCGGATCTCAGCTCACTGCAAGCTCCGCCTCCCGGGTTTACGCCATTCTCCTGCCTCAGCCTCCCGAGTAGCCGGGACTACAGGCACCCGCCACCTCGCCCGGATAGATTTTTGTATTTTTTAGTAGAGACGGGGTTTCACGGTGTTAGCCAGGATGGTCTCGATCTCCCGACCTCGTGATCCACCCGTCTCGACCTCCCAAAGTGCTGGGATTACAGGCTTGAGCCACCGCGCCCGGCCATTTGTGTTATTTTTAATACAGACAGGGTTTCACCCATATTGGCCAGACTGGTCTTGAACTCCTGTCCTCAGGTGATCCGCCCTCCTCAGCTTCCCAAAGTGCTGGGATTAAAGGCGTGAGCCACAGCACTTGGCAAAAAATTTATTGTAATAGGAAAAAAAAAAAAAAAAAAAAAGAGGCCTTGAAAAAAAGGAAAAGAAGGATCTTAAAAAGGAGGGAGAGGCAAAGAGGGTAGGAGAGAAAACAAAGAAGAGCTGGAAAGACCTTGAGGGAATGACAAAGAAGAGTGAGAGGAAGAGGGCCCTTGAGAAACACAGGAGGAAGCGGGAAAGGAGGAAAATGAGGAGCACTTGCCCCAGGAGATGCCCATTTCCTGGGCTGTGCGTGCACTGAGCAGTGTCTCCACCGGAACCTGCCCTCCGCAGGAAAGGGAGCTTGCAGGGACTTGACACATCCAGAGCACCTAACAGTGCCTGACATACAGTAAATGCACCATGAACGTGGGGCTGAACAAAACTGAGATGTCATGGCAATTTTTTTCGTTTTCTTTTTACTCTTGGACCAAATGAAAGGTTGGTTGGAAATGAGCAAATAAGAGACAAAAAATGCAGGGCCAGCCTCACCTGAGCTAGGGCAGGCTGTGCAAGCAAGGCTGAGAAATAGATAGAAGTCACACTCTGTCAACCTCCTCTTGTCTTACCCTATTGTCTTTCCAAGGCTTAGTTCTCTCCCTGTCTGACTAGGCAAAACTGATCCAACGAAATGCTGTCAGCTCTCAATTACTCACACATAGGTTCCTCACTTTGGAGATTATCCATGGAAAAATCTTAATCCCAGGCAGGCTGATTCCCTTTGCCACCCAGAAGGTTTCGGTTGTCAGTCTGATGTAAGCAGGGAATTAGAAACTCATTTAAATAGCAGACCAAGTCAACTCTAATAAGCAAGGCAAATCTGATTATTTATCATCATTATTATCACCATGATGCATCCCAAAATTAAAAAGAAAAGATTTTTAAAAAATCAGTGGCTGGGTGTTTCTTCCTTCTATTGGGTCAACTGGGAGTTAACTACATTTACTGCCTTTAACTGGCCACCTTTGATCTGGCTAGCTTTCTGCGGTCTCTGGTCCATATTTACAACATCTCTAAAATAAAGATTAGAAACAATTTGTATTATTTGTTTACTTAAAATAGTAGTTGACATTTTCTTTGCTTTCTTTTCTTATTCTTTTTTCTATCTTTCTTTCTTTTTTTTTTTTTTTTTTTTCTGAGATGGAGTCTAGCTCTGTCGCCCAGGCTGGAGCGCAGTGGCGCAATTTCGGCTCACTGCAACCTCCGTGCCCCGGGTTCAAGCAATTCTTCTGCCCTGGCCTCCCGAGCAGCTGGGACTACACGCGCACACCACCACACCTGGCTAATTTTTGTGTTTTTAGTAGAGATGGGGTTTCAACATGTTGGCCAGGCTGGTCTCAAACTCCCGACCTTGTGATCCACCTGCCTCAGCCTCCCAAAGTGCTGGGATTACAGGCGTGAGCCACCGTGCCCAGCCTGCTTTCTTAACATTTGTCAGGCACTATGCTCTATGTTTTATAGATCTTAACTCAATTAGTTTACTTGTTTCATAGAAAATCTGAAGCAGTGTACGTAGATTCGGTCAATGATATTAAAAATAAGAGAAGAAACTAACACTGGGATGGGGATGGTGGTGATTAGGGAAGCAGGGAAAGAGACTAAAAACAGGAGAAATAAATTGAGGTTGGAGTAAAACTAATATACTAAATGTATGCCGTAAGATCCTAAATGCCTCATCAGAGATGAACTACAAGGTTTAGCCCTGAGCTTCCTAGCAGTCAGTGCAAAGAGGAGAAGTTCAAAATTCACGATACAATTTACAGTACCCATAAAATAAAAATGAACCAGAGGCTTAGGTAAAGTAGCTCTGGAACTTTCTCCCATGTATCCTCATAAAAGGACACTGTGACGTGTTGAACCATGTCCTGGACAACATTCCTACCATAAATGCAATAAGGAGTCTCACAGGACTGTTCCTTAAAGCATTCTTCAGTGAGGGCTGGTGGCACAGTACCAAATGCTCAGTTCAGTAAAAGCAATTCTTCAAGGGGCCAAAACCATTCCATCTTGGTTCTCAACTCTCCAATGGTCTGGCTTAGTCTGAGGATAAAATTGAGAGTATCTGCAGGAAGGGACTGGAGGTAGGTGATAACAGAGGGCAGGAGTGTGGGAGTGCTGCAGGTGCAAAACAGGACTCTTCCTACTTAGCTATTTTGGCCCCCAGTTCAGAACTGCATCAGAGATGAGAGGAAGAAAAGGACATCACAGCTCTCTCTGATATTCACAGTTTCTTAGGAGACACTGAAGGTATGGCAGGACTCAAAAGATTATTTCCCTAAGGAGATGGGGTGAAGGGCCAGCCAGCTGTTGTGATGTCTGGGGTAGGAGTAAGGTGACTTTAAGAAACTCATTTAAAAAAGAAAAGAGTACTTTGGTACTAAAAAAAAAATTTCTTCAGAGTACACCTAACCCCTAAATATCAGCTTAGCTTGTGGCCATCCTGAGGCTTGGGAAGATTAAGCCTGCTGGAAAAATCCTAAGAAGCATTCAAAAAGGAATTCGTGGTAGCATTAAACACAGTTAAATAGCCCCCGTAAAGCACCGGGAGGAGAACGCACCTCCCCTTCTGAGGAGGACCCCAAGAATTCCAGCAATTCAGAGACCTGGAGGGCCGCAGTTAACACAGAGGTGGGCCTTGCCTGTCACATCCAAGGAAGGAAAGAAAAGTCCACATCTTAGTTATCCATCTAGTAACTCAGCGTCAAGAAGTTCTTCCATTTATCTGACTAAAACCTCCTTCCCCCTCCACTCCCCATAAAGACTGTATTTCTCTTAATAGTGAAGGAGAGAAAGCTCGCCCAGTGTCGGTCTGAGGAGCTGGGACCGGAGTAAGCAGGTCAGTCCCTCGCTAAAGGAAAGATTACAGGGAGGGTCGTCGGGTGTTCCCTGGCTGCTGTTTGAAATGCTTGTGAGTGAGGGGAAGGAGTAAAGGGTGCGAGAAGAAGGCAAGATGGGAAGGAGGCTAGGATCTCAGGCCGAGTCCCGAACAATGGGCAGGAGTATGGAACCTGCGGCCGGTTACTTAATTATCTCTGAATGGTTTTTGTTCCTGGCTTTAAACATTTACCCCTATTGGGTTTTCACGGCTTCACAAGCTCTCTATCTTCTTTCTTTGCTGTTGCCATGGCAACAACTCCAGGCTTACAACTGCTCTCTGATTTTAAATAAAAGTTGAGGTTTCTCTCTCTCTCTCTCTCTCTCTCTCTCTCTCTCTCTCTCTCTCTCTCTCTCTCTCTCTCTCTTCCCTCCCCCTCCTCCCTCCTTTTTCTCTCTTACTCTAGTGAGGTCTCTCTCATCTCCCGCTTCCCTCTACCTTCCTCGTTGCCCTCCACTTCCCCCACCTAGCTCTGTTGTTTTTTTTTTTTTTTATCATCACCTCGTTCTCTCATTTCCTCCTTCCACCTGCCTTCTTACTAAGCCCTCTCCCATATCTTTGGGCTTCCAAGCTGGTCTTAATCCCCTGGTTGCCATGACAGCAAGAATAGGCCCCTTAGGAGGGATGGGGGCAGAGGTTGAAAAACAAGGGCATCTCTGGGGAAGGTGGGGATCTACTGACAGTCCCAGGAGCAGTGTCACCTAAAATCCTCCAGGGACCACCACCTTCCTCCAGCAATTAATGGTCAGTAAGCTCCTTAAGTCACCATCCCCAACCCCACCTCAGAAAGGACTTTTTGATCTGTGCAGTGGGGAATGGTAGGGGAGGCAGGGAGGTCTGTGGAGACAGCCTAGATGAAGTGGCAGTTTTCTAGTTGGCGGGAGGAGTGTGTGTGGGTTGCAGAGCAAGGGCAGGGGACTAAGGTGGAACTTGCAGCTCTGGTCACTGCTGTGGGGCAGCGAGTCACTTACCCTCTGAGTCTTGGTTTTCGTTTGTAACACTCAAGGGTTGAATAAGTCTATAATTTTCAAACTGTACTCTAAGATGCCCTAGGTCTTCTCAGAGCTACTGTGGGGCATGGGGGGCTATGCAAGGTGAGAAGAAAGAGGGAGCCGTAGGCACCTGAAACCCAAAACAGTTCTGTCTGGCATAACAGGAGTCTGCTTTTATCTGCTTGGGGTGGAGATGTGGTAGATCGTGCAGCAATCCTCAACACAAACATGAGATGCTTCTAGGGGAAGTCAGGTCCTCCGTCTGCTCTGCTTAGTGGACTGCCCAGGTGACTCTCTTTGCCACCTGCCTCTCCTTCCTTAGCCCCAACCCTGGACAGACAGGTCAGTGGTAGCTTATGTGGAAATTAATTACCTCTGAAATAGGCTAGAGAACAAAATACAATACTTCATCCTCAACAACATAAACCTCTCTCTCTTAACTGTATGGGGTATGAGATAAAGGGAGAAATGGACAACAGTGCGGCATTTCAGAAAAAGCTATGGAAGGGGAGTCAGAAGACTTCATTTCCAGTTCTAGCTTTTCCTCTGGTTAACTCAATGGTTCTCACTTGGGGCAATGTGACTTCCCAGGTGACATCTGGAAATGTCTGAAGACATTTTAAATTGTCACACCTGGAGACTGGAGTGCTAGTGGCTTTCAGTAGGTAGAGGCTAGAAATGCAGCTTAACATCCTCCAATGTACAGGACAGCCCCCACAACAAAGGGTTAGCTGTGTCCAGCTTAAGCAAGGCATTTCCCCATTCTGGGCCTCAGTTTCTTTGTTCACAGATTGGTATTTTACACTAATTATCCTTGATCTCACATTTCCTGAGTGCCCATGCACTAGGAGGGTAATGGGAGGCTGAGGCAAAGAAGGCCCTTGCCCCCATAGACTTTACATTAGCTTATATCCACAACTCCCAGCGAGGGGCAAAACAGGACTTATGAATTCCATGTTATAAAGTGTTAAGGAAACAGACTTGCACAAGGTCACACAGAAAATTGGAAAGGAAGGTGGAATGTGAATTCAGGTCCCTGATTACAAATCCAGGACTCTTTATTACACCACACCAGAAAAAGGTCAGGATTAAAACAGTAAGAGCTAACTTATACCACTGGATTACAGCGTCTCGGGTACCAAGCCACACATTCTATGCAGGTTATTTAATGCAGTCTTTATCATCACTCCATGAAGCAGATGCCACTATTCTCCTACCAAGAGGTGAAGTGACTTACACAAGGTCACATGGGTAGGAGATGACAGGTCCTTGAATCTGAGCAGTCTGAACTCCAGATCTTGCTCTTTCTTTCCAGAAGCTGAAAAGCACTTTTGAGGCCTCAGGCATCATTTACGCAGCTCCTCATTTTATTACTGAATAAATAAAGGCCCCAAAAAAAGCATATGTCTTGCCCAAGAGAAAGCAGTCCAAGAAGACGAGTTGAGATTAAAATCCAGGTCACCTGACTCCCATTCTAAGGTCAACTCTAATCTACCCTCAAGCTCTACATTTTTTAATCTTATTGGGGAAGGGAAGCAGGAGGTGGGAGATACACTATAAAAACCAGACCGAAGTCCAAAGGCCCAGGAATCAAAGTTTGAGGGAAAGTGGGAGGGGGAAAGTGGGAGAAACAGCTGCTAGTCATGAGAATGAAGAGAGCTGCCTCCAGATGGACAAAGAAACTGAGAGCTCAACATTGAGGGGGAAGAGCTGGGGCAGGGAGCTCAGAAGGAAGAAAGATGCTGAGCACAGAGGGGACCCAGTCCAGGGAAAGGAGGTTTCTGTGTGTGGCTATGTCCTTGTGGCCACTGCCTGGCCTCCCGCTTCTCCTCCAGGCTCCTTTCCCCGATGCTGCCCTCGGGAACTCCCACTGATCACCCCTGCACAGCTGGCAAGATTTCCTGGTTCCCTCCTTCACCTCAAAACCCAACGTGGCCCAGGGAAGGAAAGAGCCTGGAATCCCTCATCCCATCTCCCAGCCACCTGTGTCCAGGAGCTTCACCCACTGCCAACCAGCCCTACCCCTGAGAAAGGGGACAATAAGACCCTCTACTTCCCCTACGCCTCAGCGAAATGCCTCCAATCCCTCCCACAGGGCAGCCTGAAGTGGCCAATAGAGCACAGCACAGAGGAGGCACCAGCCGCCAGGCTCCTCCCAGCTCTCGGTTCCTTCTGGAGTCTCTTCAAGGCTGGGCTCAGCTCTTCAGCCCATTTTACAGATAAGGAAGAGGTCTTGGGGCTTCTCAGAGGGTCCAACCCTCACGCAGGGGAGCGAGGCATAATTATGAGAGAGGCTTTGGTTTGTCATCTGTTAGTTTTGCTTTTAACAAAACATAATCCAGTGCCTTGGGGAACTTGCAATCCGGTTGGAAAACTGAAAGGTCAGTGCTTGAAAACCGAGTGTAAAGTTAGATAAAAAGAGAGGGTTAGTCAGGATGGGCTCTCTGGAGGAGGTAAACCTTCTGAGGTCAGACATGGGAGGTCATGAGGGCCTGGGCTGAGAAGAGGGAGCAGCTTGCATAGGAAGACTGTGGGTCTTTGCAGGCAGTCTGAGATTCCAGCCCGCTCTGAGTAGAGGGCCCTGGTTTTCATTTTTTCCCTTCCCCCCAGCTCAGCTCTGGTCAGCCTCTGAGATGATTAAAACCAAAAGAATTTTAAATGTCTGGAATTCACTTTTCACCACTGATGCCATTGGCTTATATTCTCTCTCTCTCTCCTCCCTTCCGTTCTTATAATTTCTCCTCTTGGGAGAGCTATCTGTTTGCTTTACTCCTTTCTTCTGGCCCAGTTTGCTCTGAAATGATTCCCAGTACAGACCAGTTAACTTTGTTTTCATTTTGGAGAGGAGGAGAAAGGGGGTTGGGTGTCTCAGGCAAAAGGGAGGGAGGAGGGAAGGGTGGAGGGCCCTTGATCTTGCTGGCAAAAGTTCCCAGAAAAAGAGAAGAAATAGCTTTCAGGGAAAGAAATCTGCCGAATGTTTATGTTCCCACAAGATTCTGCAAAACCTTTTCATAGACCAAAGCTAAAGTTCAGGGCAAAGCCAGAGCATGTTTCTTCAGGGAGAAACTCTTATCGACATGCATACACAAGCACCCACACCCTTGGTCCAGGTCCCCACCTTCCAGGGCAGGCTGGGACATTCTCAGGACTGTGTGTGTGTGTGTGTGTGTGTGTGTGTGTGTGTGTGTGTGACATTATCAGGGCTGTGTGTGTGTGTGACAGTCTCAGGGCTGTGTGGGTGTGTGTGTGTGTGTGTGACATTCTCAGGGCTGTGGGGTGTGTGTGTGTGTGACATTCTCAGGGCTGTGTGTGTGTGTGTGTGTGTGTGTGTGACATTATCAGGGCTGTGTGTGTGTGTGTGACAGTCTCAGGGCTGTGTGGGTGTGTGTGTGTGTGTGTGACATTCTCAGGGCTGTGGGGTGTGTGTGTGTGTGACAGTCTCAGGGCTGTGTGGGTGTGTGTGTGTGTGTGTGACATTCTCAGGGCTGTGGGGTGTGTGTGTGTGTGACATTCTCAGGGCTGTGTGGGTGTGTGTGTGTGTGTATGACATTCTCAGGGTTGTGGTGTGTGTGTGTGTGACAGTCTCAGGGCTGTGTAGGGGTGTGTGTGTGTGTGACATTCTCAGGGCTGTGTGTGGTGTGTGTGTGTGTGACATTCTCAGGGCTGTGTGTGGTGTGTGTGTGTGACATTCTCAGGGCTGTGTGTGGTGTGTGTGTGTGTGTAACATTCTCAGGGCTGTGTGTGGTGTGTGTGTGTGTGTGACATTCTCAGGGCTGTGTGTGGTGTGTGTGTGTGACATTCTCAGGGCTGTGTGTGGTGTGTGTGTGTGTGTGACATTCTCAGGGCTGTGTGTGGTGTGTGTGTGTGACATTCTCAGGGCTGTGTGTGGTGTGTGTGTGTGTGTAACATTCTCAGGGCTGTGTGTGGTGTGTGTGTGTGTGTAACATTCTCAGGGCTGTGTGTGGTGTGTGTGTGTGTGTAACATTCTCAGGGCTGTGTGTGGTGTGTGTGTGTGACATTCTCAGGGCTGTGTGTGGTGTGTGTGTGTGTGTGACATTCACAGGGCTGTGTGTGGTGTGTGTGTGTGACATTCACAGGGCTGTGTGTGGTGTGTGTGTGTGTGACATTCTCAGGGCTGTGTGTGGTGTGTGTGTGTGTGACATTCTCAGGGCTGTGTGTGGTGTGTGTGTGTGTGTGACATTCTCAGGGCTGTGTGTGGTGTGTGTGTGTTTGTGGTAGGGACTGCTGCTCTCCTAACCCCAAGTTCAGACTAGATCTGAAGATGCATGAAATGTTTGCTTCCACCCTGGTTCCTGAGCAAATGCTGCTCCTGGGATACCCCTGCTGTGGCCTCTGAAATCAGTACCTCTGGCCTTGGCTCACAAACCAAATCAGAGAGATCCAGGGCCTCACTTGGGAAGAGCCAGTCCTTTTCATGAACTCCCACTGGATGGCAAAGAGTTGGAACACTGTGCAGCCAGAAAGAATCTTGGAAATTAACCTTCTCATTTTATGATAAGAAAACAGGCCCAGGTCACTGAGTCAGGTCTCTCTAGTAGAGGCACACATGGGGCTAAAATCCACATCTAGACCTGCAATCCAGTGCTCTTTCCATACTGCCTCCTGAATATAGATGTTCCCATTGTAATGCCCAGGAAACCAGAAGCTGAGTCAGAAGTTGCAAGCCATGTGATATGTTTAACCCTTTTATGTGTAACTCCATATGTTTAACCCTTTGGCACACAGGCTTGAGATGGGTAATCTGAGGTCCGGCAGGCAGCAGAGGCGAGATCAACCTTGCTTGGAGCTGGGTGCCAGTGAGCTTTCAGCCAGAGGCAGCCTCAGCTTGAACAGGCAATTTATTTGTGGAAAGAAGAATTATACCAGCATAGGCTGTCATGACTTTTCTCAATAGCACACCCCTGAAGCAGCACAAGGCAGATATTGTGTGCCCTCCCTCTTTTTTCAAGGAAGTAGAACAAAAGGACCCTCCCTCCCTCACCAACTTTTTAAGAAACTAACTTGCTTTATGTGCTCTCTACTAAGCAAGGTGCTTTCATGGATGGTGGTAATAATAATGGCAGCAGTAACAACAGCCACCATTTGTGAAGCACCTATCATGGGTCAGAGGCTCTGTTTTGCATATACTGTCCCCAGTCTTTTCAAGATTCCCATTTACTGATGAAGAAATTGAGACTCGAAGTTTATATTCCAGGGTCTCACTGCTAGTTAATGGCAAAGAAGTAGGATCCAACTCATTTAATTCTAAAAACCAGGCACACTGGACTAGGGTTATGAAAGAAAATTAAATATGTCCAGGGAAAGAAGGACTTTTCCATGTCCCCCATTCGCTTCTCGGGGACCTGAAGAAGCTCAGGCCACAAAGAACTGCTGAGGAACAGGAATGAGGGACAGACACGAGACACACTAGAGATTAGGGTCCCCCGTTCCAACTCTATGTCCAACTCACGGGCAAAGGCTTCTGTCTCATGGGCCTCTCGATTCATCATCTGGACAGGTGTCCTTTCTGTTTATCTCTGGGATGAAAGCCCAAGGAAAGCCCCGAGGTGACAGCAGAACTGACCGTCTACTGGGTCCAGAGGGGAGGGCCCAGCAGGAATAGTGTCCCCTCCCTCCCTTTTTCCATTACATCCTGTCCTGTGCTATGACCCCATGGAGACAGGGCCATTGGGTGGTATGAACATGACCTTTACAACTAACCAGACAGACCTGGATTTAATTTGCTGTGACTCAAACAGATGACTGGCTCTCCCTGAGCCACGGTTTTCTTCGTCTCTACATCAGGCATGATGAGCACACCGGGAAGCACTTGGCGCAGCTCCCACATGGTGCTGAGTAAAGGTGAGCCCTTTCCCTCTTCGTCTGACCATACTACTGAGTGATCATTCCCTGGTCATTTCCACAGGCTCAGGCCTCAGGATAGGTGTCCTGCTCTCCCAAAACAGAAAAGTTCCCGGGCCAGGGTCCAGGTCCTGTTGTGATGGTGGCCCTGCCCTTCCTTTCCCCATCACAGCGATTCTTGACTTCCCAGCACACAGTTGACTGAACTTCACCTGGGACCATCTCCTGCTCTTCACTGAGCTTTCTGGCCACCAACCTATACACACCTCCTACTGTACCCCTAGGGCAGGTCGGGGGAGCTCAGGGGATAAAGCCTATGCCAGCAGCCAGCATTGTGGACCAGGTGAGGCCTCCCCAGGGGGCACAGCCTCCTGCCTTCTGGCAGAGCCCCCTGGGGCCTGCTGGGCAGCCCAGGGGTCCTGGCTCCCATGCTGCCTCACCACCCCAAGTATCCCTTTCTTCTCACTGGCCCCCCCATTCCTCCAGCATGTCTCTTCCCACTCTCCCCTTCTCTCCCTCTTCCTCCCCACCCCCCTAGCTGCCGGCTTGGAGCAGGAGGTTATGAAAATGAGCTGCGTGCCCAGGAGACTGTAATTATCTGCTAAGTGTGAAAGCCAGAATGATTAATTAAGAGATAATAAAAAGAAAAGGAGGGCGAGAGGGGGGCCTCCCGGCTTTGCTTTGATGATAGAACCTGAGGTGAGCCAAGCAATTAGGGGAATCTTTATCGAGAGTTAGCTATAATCCACAAATTATCAAGCTCCAAATGCTTCAGGAGCAGGGCGCACTTCACTCCTGCCGAGTGACAGACCAACAGACAGGGAAGGACAGCAGGAGCCGGGAGCATCTGGCTGGGGGGCAGAGAGAAGCCAGGGCACGGAGGCTGCTGGTGGATTGCCAGCCGCAGGGCCAGCTGCACTTCCAGGACTCCAGGCCATGGCTGTCCTAGCCTCCTACCCTTGAAGGGTGCACTACCCTCAAGCAAACCCAGGCTGCCCACAGGCAGGCTCCAAGCTGGAGCCCGGTTTAACTCCAGGACAGGCTGCCCATGCTGCACGCTCCCTCCAGATACATGAGCTCTTCTTCTTCAGAGGACTTACATTCCACCCCAGTCCTCTCCTGAGGGGCCGGGGGTTGGGGTGGGGGCGCTCTGTCTGTGCGTGTGGAAAGCATGTCACCCAGCCAGCGTGAATGCAGCAGGGACCACATTTGACAAAGCCATACCGCAGCTCTCAGCCTCCAGACCCTCCAGCCCACATAGCCCTCGCTGGGGACCTCCTTCTGGCCCCACCCCCACCCCTTTCTAGGAGCCCACCTATAACAATAGTCTTCACTTCTCTCATGGGCTCCACCGGGTGCCTTCCTTCCACCTGGGCCCAGGTTCCCTTCCCTCCACCCCTTCTGAGGCAACTTCCCTCACTGATGACCCAGCTCCAGTGTCATTTCTATCCTCTTCTGTGCAGATGCACAACAGGGTCCAAAATCTTCCCTTATTTAAATGATCTTTATAGGTGTTTATACACTGGGGAAGATGGGAACCCATGTTCCCCCATTATAATTAGCTAGCTGGTGACAGAAACCAAGTCTCCTGCCTCAAGTTCAAGTTTACAGTTGAGTTTGCATTTATATGGTCCAGTACCCCAGGAAAACGCCCACACTCCTTTATCAGACTAGGAGATCCCCAAAGGCAGGCACCCCATCCCACAGACGCCATCCCCTCCTCTCTCTGCTTACACTGCTTTCTCTTGGGATCCACGCTGGCAAAGCAGGGCTAAGGACACCTCTGAGTGATTCCAAAAGGAAAACATTCCTGCTCTGAAGCTAAAACTGGCCCTGGCTGTGGGGCAGGCCTACCTCTGTCATCACCCCCATGCCCACTTTCCTACATGCTGGTTTCAGCAGCAGATGCCAGCACTGCTCTCAGCCTGGCTCCCATGGAGAGAGGAGGAGGGGCCCTCAGGTCATGGGCTAGAAATGATGGGAAGGACACCAGAGTCATCTAGCCCCCAGCTGCTCTGAGCGGCTGAGAAGGGGACACTAGACAGGTAAGGGCATGGTGACTAAGCCAGGTTCTTGTGAACACCGTTCTCCTGGCCCTGGCTGGGGATACTGTGGGAGGACAGCTTTGGTGGTTTACTGGAAAGCAAATCTGACCCCTAACGAGCTAAACTTCTTGGGCTCACGTGGGGCCCAGGAGGCAGTCTTGCCTATGACTTCTCTGGGCTTGCTTCTCTATTATAAGGAGCTTTGCCTTGAAGTATGAGAAAATAAACCTGTTGGGGAAAATGTTATTTACCCAGACATACAGAAGACTGGAGACGTATTCAGTTACAATACCTAATTAGACAATTTCCATGCAGGAGCAGGAAAGGTTCAGATTAGACACAAAGAAGAACTTCCTGCTTGCCGGGGAGTATTTGAAATGAAAGGGAGTGAGCAGAGAGTACTAATGAAATTCCTTTCTCTTCAGAAAAAGGACAAGCATTGATGTCTCTGGGTTGGTTCAAATTAGTCCTACCTAAAGAGAGGCATTTTGAGAGTCCATTTTGAGGTTCTTAAGGAATCATCACTCCACTTTCATTTCTCACCGCAGGTTCTGCGTTCCAAGAAGCCCAATCTATTGATCTCACCCCCATCCGTACTTTGCCTGTGTTCTCATTCACACTTGCAGATAGCTAAATGTGTGTTGATTTTCTGGGGGAGAGGAGAAGGTGAAGAAAAATTAATGGGAGTTCCTGTTTCCCCCTGTGGACAGGATTCACTATGTATAAGGACCAGGCTTCTCTCACAGAACCAGGGGAACCCTGAAGGCAGGCAGTCTCTCTCCTCTGGCCTGTGGATCTCCCTCTACAGCCTGGGGTTCTGCACACGGGAGAGAGTGAGTTTGCTCATCATGTGGGTTGAACAATTATGAGGTCTATGTGAGTGTGAGATGCTGACCTGCCCAGAGACAGTTCCCCACTGCTCCCTGAAATTATGCACCCAATTAAGTCTATGACCTACCTTCCTTCCCAAATCACACAACTTGCTCATGACCCAGTTTTTAAGCCAAAGCCCACAGGGTCAAGGCCCAGACCAGAAGCTCTGTCCAAATGCTTTCCCCCACATCTCCCATTGAGAGATGAATTATGAGGATTTTTTTCCTTTAAAAAAAAAGTGGAAATGACTGGCTCCGGTATGGATGAGTTTCCACCAGCACACTAGCAGGTTGCTTTTCAACTCCGCAGCTGGCAGCCTGAGTGAAGATGGCAGGGTGGGGTGGGATGGCATGGAGCTTGTGAGGTGGTAGGGAGAAGCTTGGATAGGTCAATCTTGGGGCTAAGGATGGGCGTGCTGGCAAGCTCTGTGCACTCTTGTCCCACCAGCTGCTTCCTGAAAACAAACGTATCAATGCTGCCGAATCAATGATCCATCAGGGCTGTTATACAACTAAGCGGGCTGAAAAGTGAATTCAGTTAAATGAATTCTATTTTCTTGTGTTTCTCATTAGAACATTGAAGATCTATTTCTCTAAGGAAAGCATCCCGTAACACCTCAAGGTGTGGTCCTAGGACAAGCAGCATCAGCATCACCAGAGAGCTTGGTGCAAATACAGAACTTCCATCTGACCCCAGACTTTGTGAGTCAGAATCTGCATTTTAACAACATCCCCAGATGTTTTGTAAGCATGTTAAAGTTTGAGAATCACTGTTCTAACATACTGGGTTGAAACCTGGAAAGGAAGGGTTTTTTAAAAAAATTAATTTATTTATTTTTGAGACAGAGTCTTGCTCTGTGGCCCAGGCTGCAGTGCAGTGACGCCATCTCCACTCACTGCAACCTCTACCTCCTGGGTTCAAGTGATCCTCCCACCTCAGCCTCCAGAGTAGCTGGGACTACAGGCTCAAAAAGTAGCCTGGCTAATTTTTGTGTTTTTAGTAGAGATGGGGTTTCACCATGTTGGCAAGGCTGGTCTCAAACACCTGATATAAAGTGATCCACCTGTCTCGACCTCCGAAAGTGCTGGGATTACACGTGTGAGCCACCGTGCCTGGCTGAAAGACAGGGTTTAAAATGATAGTTAAGCTTACTGTACACTGTCCTGAGAGTGCTTTTCCAGGGCTTACAAAAGAGGAAAGTGGGTGCTATCACTCTGTTTTACAGTTAAGGAAACTGAGACTCGCAAAGGGCAAAAGGGCATTCAGTTTCCAGATCTAAGACACAGACCTAATTCCAAACCAGAGTGCTTTCCATTACGCTGTGCTGCCTCCCAAAGTTCCCACTGCACTGAACCCTAGAGAACAGAGCTCAGGAATTACCTATATCACTGGTCACCCTCCTTGGCCCAGTTAACAGTCTGATCTGTATTTGGCCTATTCTTTGTTCATCTCTCATTTCTATTGTCTGTTTTCTCAAGATCTGCCTTGGACTGAACTGTAAAAAGCAAGGACTGTACAATATTAATAACAACTATAATTTATTGAGTACCTATTGTATTCCAGGTACTGTTCCTTAATATAGATTTTCTCATTCAATCCTCACAACAACCCTAGAAGACAAATGTAATCATTTGCATTTTATAGATGAGAAAACTGAGGCTCCAAGTAAGTGACTTGGTCATGATCACACAGGAGCAGCCCCTCTGGGAAAGAGGTTGACTCTGCCACAGGCACCCTGGTGAGGAGGTCACTCTAGGTGCTTCCCAATTCCAGGAACCAGGTTGTGTTGAAAGAGGCCAGTCTTAAAACATGACCCTGGCATGAAACCGAAGGCAATGTGCACAAACTAAATCCCTTAGGCACAGGTTTTACAGGCTCCCCTCTCGATTTTCTGCATAAATGGAGAGCGGCAGCGGTGCAGATAATCCAGAAGTCATTTCAACTTGGCTTTGAAATGCATTCGATTTTTTTTTTTTTTGCAAAGTCAGAGATTTTCCTTTCTAATTATATTTGGCTCAAACTGACATTAAAATGAGCTTGCATTCTCACTTCGCCCACTGCCTGGTGAAGGGAGACTTCCCAGATGTGTGCTGTGTGATAGGCATGTCAGTCTGGGATCCAACATCAACCACAAAGTAGCTGCCCTGGGGGTGAGTGCTGGAGGGTTCTGGCGCTGGCAGCACAGCCAGCCACGAGTGTGTGTGTGGGAGGGTCAGGCATCAAGGGGATTGTGGGACCTCTGGGAGTCCCCTGTCCCATCCCACAGTGTCAAGTTGGTAGATTTCCAGGGAGAGTGGGGAGTAGTGGGGAGGACTGAGACAAAGAGGAGCAAGTCAGTTCCTCAAGGTTTTGGATTAAAACCCAGGAGTCCCAATGTCTCGATGAAATGTCCTTCTGGATGACTCGGGAGTCAAGATGAAAACCTCAGCTTCTCTCAGAGGCTTCATTCTGCCAGCCTGCCTAGCCTTGAGTTTCTGCTCCTTTGAAATGCCTTCTCTCTCTACTGTGTTCTCTCTTCCTCTGCCCTGCCTGCCCATCTCTGCTCCTTTCCTTTTAATAACCTCCCAGTTAAGCGAATCGAATGGGAAGAAGCAGTTAAAAGCACCTCATGGCTTGACAATGCTGGGTAATGGAGGGAGCAGGGCCCCGGGCTGTTCCTGGGAGAATTCAGGAAGGAGGAGGAAAAATAGTAATAATAAAAAAAACTCAGCTAAGCTGATTACAAGGACAAAGTTAATTTAGAAATCAGCTCTATTGGGTGGGAGTAGGGGGTGGAGAGTACGGAACTGGACACAAGAGGTTGGGAGATTCGATTTGGGGGAAGTGTGCTTTATATAAACTGCTTTTGTTCCTGGAAATCGTAATCCTTGGGAGGACCAGGGTTCACTCCTTCGGATTCCTCGGCTCCTTCCATCCGGAGCAGGGGGTACAAGGAGCAGGGGGTACAATCGAGGATTGTCCAGAGCCTGGATATCTCGTGGCACCGCATTCCAGAGGCCCCGCAGCCCCTGAGCCTCACATCTGTGGCCCCTCCCCGCCCCTGCTCCCTCCCTGCTCCGCTCCCCCTCACTGGACAGTTAGGCTTCAGCATTTTTCACATACCTCTCTCACAACCTTTATCTTATAAAATTGTCAATATGTGTTTATACATCCATCTCCCACACCATACTGAGAGTGCCTCAAGAACAGGGACTAAATCTTACCTACCTTTCAATTCCCAGGCCTAGGCCCAGCACAGCCATTTAAAAAAACAATGCTTGTAAGTTGAACACATGCACTCACCCCCCTGGTGGGACCCTCTTCAAAGGACTCCATTTGAAAAACCAGAGCTGACTTCCTAGCAGAGGTTTTAAGAATCTTTAGGCTCAGCTCCTAAATGCACATGTATCTAAGGCCACAGACCAGTGGAAATGGCCCAGAATTGACCCTGAAGGGACTAAACCAGGATGGGCCCTCTGATGAAACCAGATGGCTCCCCCTGACTCTGGGCAGTGTAGATATGGCCCAAGCTTGGCGGGGACAGGTAACAAAGAGCCTGGCCTCAGAGTTAGACTGCAGAGGTTTCCTCGCAGTTATTGCCATTGAACTCTGCCTCCAGGCATCTTTATCTTATACTGAAGGATTCTCAGAGAAAAAGATTTCCTCATCCTTCCAAAGTCTCTCTAGCTCAAGTCACAGATCTGAGACTTCCCAAGGCAGAACTGGTGTTTCTCTAAGGTTTTCTGCTCACTTCTGCCTGGCCAAACCTTGGTTATCTGTTTTTTTCATGTTTTTAATTGGAGGGGTTACAAATTTCTATAGCATCTCCAGTAGAGGAAGTGTTTCAGAGGAGGGGAGACTTTGGTGAGAAATGAGATGGGGATTATACCTGTTTTTAACACACCCTTTGTCTGCTTAAAAAACAGAAATCCATGGCTCTCTAGTTCTTACGGGGCATTCTTTGTAAGAAACCTTTAGCCTGGCTTTTCCAGGCCTCCTCCAGTCTGTCCCCATTCTACCGTTCTGGATCATCTCATCTACTTCTCCCAAACCAACCCAAATCCTCAGTCCAAACGGCCTCAGTGTCCCCCACACATCCTAGCAACAACATCTTGGTTCAGGAAATCTGGCCCGTCTGGTAAGGCTCTCTCTCTTCCTGCCACATGCGTGTCCTGTCCATCCTTGGGCCCCACTTCCTCCATGGAGCCCTTCCTGCTCACTTCAGTCCACAGCAAACTCCCTTCTCTGGACTCTCCAGCTCTGACCTGCACACTGCTATCATGGCACCAATGACTCCACACCTTGCACCACCAGCAGTCTTCATGTATGTATATCTTAGTTTCTTAAAAGGGAAGGACCACCTGCTGTCATATTTTTTGGTCCACATAATGCCTACCAGTATGTTTTGCATATAATAATGTACAGTTTATGATTAAAAAAATAATAGTTCTCCACACTTGGAGAAAGAGAAAACTGAGGCCTACTGAGATTAGGTAATTTGCACTGAAATCACAAAGTGAGAACTTGAAGGGCAGAGAACTAGTACATTATTCACTTTGCAACACTAGAACCTGGTACACAGTAAGCACACAATTCTCTTCCGCTGAATGAAGGAACAAAAGTCCTTCCTCTTTCCACACATCTTTCAGTTAGGATATATTCCTCAGACTGCCTCAGAAGGAAAGAAGGAGCAGAGATAAAAGGCATCCAACGGCCTAGTTGATTCCGAAGTGGGCCTAGGAGGGGACAGCCCCCTGGGATAAACCTTCTGGGCACAGTGTATACCTCCAAACACTCGGGTTCCTGTTATCCCTTCCCTGCCTCAAAACCCAAGACCCACAGCATTCTGGGTGAGTCTCTCATCACCTTCCAGAGCCAGACCACAAAAGGAATAAAGCGGCAGCACTGTCTCCTGGGAAACTAATGAAATTTGCTAGAGAGTTCTGGAGATTTCTACTCCTGGATTTAAGACCCTTAATCTTGAGAAGGTTGGCTGGCTGCAAGGCTCATTTATTTCAATACGATCCCTATTTTGTTAAATGGGCTCAAGGAGGGCAGAGAGGGAGGAGGACTGCAATCCCTGGAGACAACAGAGGTTAATAAAAGTGGCTGAATAAATTAAACATGGAGGGAAGGACAAGCTGGGAGTGTGGAGTCAGCTGATAGAGGGAGAGTAAGTGGGATAGAAAGAAGAAAGAAAAGAGTCATCTTCAGTGGTGTCTGGGAGCTAGAGCGGCTTTTATCCTGGATGCTCCAAGAACTTAATCAGGTTCGCATTGTCTGACAGTCAGACGTGGAAAGATATAAGAGCTGGAGCTACAGAATGGAGAGGGACCAGTGTTACAGAATGAGGAACCCCAAGCTTCTTTCTCAACTTTCATAATCTCACAGTTTGTGCATCTATCAGAGAGGATGCAGAGCATGCAAGGCAAGGCAAAAAGTAATGCCTTTAAAGACACAGGAGGGCTGCTATGGCTAGAAGAAAAATGACTCACAAAAATGTACTACTGTTGCACACTAGTGCCCTGGTGACTGAAAGGGCTGGGGTACAGATGACAGATATCTGTCCAGATGTGTACGGGGATGGGGATAAGAAGTGGTTGCATATATAGCTGCACTATGAAGACGTGTGTGAATATATATGCATATGCATGCAGTAAGACTGCATCCACACCTTGTATGCAGCAGTAATGCAGAATAGGTAGATGTGCCGTCTTCCTTCTAGGAGTTATCCTCAGCCCCCACCCCAACTTCCCTGCTTGGGTTCTAGTTCTGGCTGTGTCACTTACTAGCTGGATCATCTTGGACAATCTGCTTAACTTCTTTGGATCCCTGTTTGTTCATCTGTAAAATGGGGATAACACCTAACTTCAACAATTATTGTCAGTATTAAATTAGTTACTAATATATGCAAAATACAAAATTGCCCTTCACAAAAGTGAACAGCTTTCTCCCCCACTCTGACAGAGCCCAGTTATTTTTCCTGATTTCTGAAATTGCCTCTTCCTGCTCCCTGGTTTCACATTTGAGGATCAAGGACATGACAGCCTCTTTCTCCTCTACTGCTGACAACCCACCCCCACACCCCCATCCTTTTCCAGGTCAAAGCACGCGCCAGGAGATTGCCAAGTAAACTGATCCAGAGGCCCTGGGAAGAAACCAGACAGGAACTGGTAGGTTGGGAAGGGGCACAGCTTTCTCATCTCTGGACATATGAAGAGAAATGTCTCTAGCCTCAGATGGAAACATCTCTCAGAAATTGGGGAGATTAAGGAATTTGTCCCCATCTCTTCCTTCCATACCAACTGCCACCCCTTTGCAATTTCTTTAACTTCTCTAGGTCTCTGCTTTCTCATCTATTAAATGGAGAAACAACTACCCTGCCTACATCACAGGATGATTGTATCTCTCTATCAAATGGTACATGTAAAAAGTTGCTAAAATTGACAAGCACCATATACAGGTACAAAGATAAAAGACTCTAAAGGCAGGAGGAAAAGGATTGAGGCTTTCCAAACCTCCTTCTGACAAGGGGCATTATTTACTGGTCCCAGCCCCACTGATTAAAACATGTATCCCGACATCTAAGTTTTGCTTCACAAATGATCATCAAAGCAAGGCAGGGAGATAGATGTGGCCTTGGAATTTCTGGGCTGAGAACTAGGGAAGGGGGCTGAGCTGAGTGAGGCACCAGGAGAGGAAAAAAGGCCTAGGCTTCCCTCCTGTCCTTCCACAGCTGCCTTAACTCTAAGAGAGGCAGGGTGTGGCTCTTCCCGGCAGGTTGAAGGCACCCATGGCCCTTAGTAGGGAGACAAAAGAGGGGTTGAATCTGGGATCTAACACCTCGGGTATGCCCTTAAGCAAGTTACTTAAACTCTCAACTGTGGTTTCTTTAACTGTAAAATGGGAGTAACATCAACCTGAAAAGCACACTGTAGGAATTCAATAAAAGGTAATGTTGATGCTTTGGTATGGAGTTGACCTCCTACAATCGCTTTTCACCACCCTAGGCCAGGCAGTTCCCCAGGGCACAGGCTAAGAAGGAGGGTTGACAGCTTCCCCAGGGGGGTTAGAACAAGCCATCTAAGACCCTAGCCTCCAATCCTAGCAGCCTACCAGGGACCAAATTTGGAAGCTGACACTTGGGGAGATCCTGGTCTTAGGATTATCCCCTAGACCCCTTCTCAGTGCTTCTCTTGCCTCTGTCTGGCTCTGGGCCTCTCCAGGAGTCAGCCTTGCATGGAACAAGAGTAATTTCCAAATTTGTAGTTCATGGACCTGTAAGGCTGTGTTTAATATTAGAAACAAACCTTTTTATTCGCCAAGCCCTTGAAAAAAGTCATTTACTAGATTTATCATATCATCAAAGAAAAACAATTTAACACCAAAAAATGTAGGGCAGAATCTCAGAAAAAAGGATTGTTTTTTCAAATTTGAATGAGTTTACCTTTATGAAAAACTCACTCCCTTTTCTTCCTAGTTCTCATTCTGCTATGGACCAGGAAAATCCCTGTCCCAGCCCAGCATCAGTCTCTGCTGGCATATAGGATCTGGCAAAGGAGAAGGGTGCAGGCTGTGGCATCAGCTGGTTCCTACAACTACCAATAATATACTTAATGTATCTAAACCTCAGTTTCTTGGCCAGGTACAGTGGCTCACACCTATAATCCCAGCACTTTGGGAGGTCGAGGTGGAAGGAGCGCTTGAGCCCTGGAGTTTGAGACTAGCTTGTGCAACCTAGCAAGACCCATCTCTCCAAAAGAAAAAAAAAATTAGCCAGGTGTGTGTGGTCCTAGCTACTTAGGAGGTTGAGGTAGGAGGATAGCTTGAGCCTAGGAAGAGGTTGCAGTGAGCCATAATCACACCACTGCACCCTAGCTTGGGCAGCAGAGCAAGACTCTATCTAAAAAAAATAAATAAATCTCAGTTTCTCATGTGTGAAATGGGGATAATTTACAAAGCCAATCTCAGTGGGCCATAGAATAGATTAAATTAGATAATGCATATGAAGTAGTTAACACAGGGTTCAATAAATGATCCACATTGTTTCCAGACTCTGAAATGCTGCCACCTCGGGGCTAGTGTCCCTCCTCATTTCACACAAGAGCTCTGGTTCCTTCTCACTCAAATGCTATCCTCCCCCACTTTTGCTCTCTCTCCTCAAATCCCTTCCCCAGATCTTTTCTGAGGTCTCCAAGGAAGGGGTCAGTTTCCCCTTCTGGGTCTGCCACAACACAGTTCTTTCCATGAGAGATACAAAGAAGGCGCTTACTGAAGCCCAGGACCAAGAATCTGGACAGCTGGGGCTAGAAAACACACACACACACACACACACACACACACACACACACACACACACACAACACAAAGAATCATAAGGAGAAGAAAAGGAAGCGCAGACAACTCAGTTGCCTATATATCTATGTCTCACCTCAAAGTCAAGATAGCAAGCATTTACTGAGCACTTCTCACTGTGCCAGACACAGTTCCATGTACTTTACGTGGATTAACATATTCAAGTGCCACCACAACCCTATGAGGTATTACTTCTATCCTCACTTCTGGAAGAGCATGCTGAGGCACAGAGAAGGTACATGACTTGTTCAAGCTTACGACTACTAAATGATGGAGGTGGGAGCTGGATGCGAGTCTGTGATTTAATCGCCATTGAATGCTGCCTCTTTCCAGCACTGCAGCATGCTCATCAAATCAATCAATTGATCAGATATTTAAGGGGCACTTACCACATGCTTAGCACTGTGCCAGAAACTATAGGATAAAAGAAATTAAGACTTAGTCCCTGCAAGGATGTAAAGAGGTCCTAGAGGAGTAACGGGGGCAGAGGTGGGGCTTCCTCCTCCCATCTCACTGGAGCACCAAAGGCAGAGCCAGAACAACCAACCACTCAGCTATGGGAAGGAGCGGAGGCGAGAAGGCCTGGGTGCCGCCGCCTCCTCCTCCTCCTGAGCAGGTGCTCTGGGGCCCAGGGCTGAGGCACTGAGTACTTGGTTCACACCCTCCCTTTGGGTCTAAGGGAGTAGATGGCAGAAAGTGGAGTCCAGTCAAGGTCAAGGAGAGGAATCCAGTGTCCTGGTTTCTGCCATGTCTCCCCTGACTCTTCCCCAACCTCAGTGCCCTGCTCTGGGCAGAAATGGAACATCTGACGTGTGTATATGTGTCTACGTGTAGCACCGGGAGGGGAGAGTCCAGCTACTCTCCAGACCTGCTGTTCTCTGCCAGGATTCAGCTGTACTCAGGGAGTTGAATCCTGGGAATTTAGGAGGCCCTCAGGCCTCTTCCCTTTACCCTTTACTCCCCTCAAAAGCTGTGGCAGGAATTCCAGGGGGAGCTCTGGGGGCTGGATGGGCTTATTTTTCTCCTGCCCCCACATCCATCCCCCCTCTGGAGGCAGCTCCCGCCCCGAGCCGGCCTGTCATCCCACATTGCTCTGATTAGCTATAATCTTTCTTTTTCAATTTCTCCTCCCCGAGACTAGGGAGCGAGAAAATCTCCCAGAAAATGAATAAATATTTCAATTTTCGGCGCAATCAGTCTGTGGAGCCGGCGCATGATGGAAACGGGGGGAAGGATAATGGTTTTCATTTAGATAAGATACAGAAAATTATTTAGTGAAAAATGAAGATTGATGAAGCCCATTGAAATTCTTTAAAATGCGATTTTTATTTCTCAGCCTAGGCTGTATCTCCCCTTCCCCTCTCCTCTCTGCTCCCCTCAATTCTATGGCTTCCTGCTGACACCTACTCCCCCACCCCCATTTCCCCACCATCATCCCTCCTCCCTCTTGTAGTGCCCCGCTTCGTTTCTTCTCTCACTGCCCCAGTCCCTGACCTAGAACTCCTTTCTGAGGATGGAGGTTAAGGAAAGGGGGTCCTGCCAAGCACTCCACCCCCACGTGTGTCCCAGTCTCCCCAGACCCCTTCTCCTTCCCTCTCTGCCTCCTCCCCAGTCCCTTGCCAAGCTTCCCCCAACACTCACTAGTGATTTCCCCTCTCCTGTCTAGTCTCTCTCTTTCTTTTCTCTGGTATCCTCTCCCCCCACCCCAGATACTTTCACTAGGTCCTTCTTTCACCCCTGTTGGAGCTGAGAAGTGGGAGCTCAGCATTCCCTAGCCACTCGCTCCTTTCCAAAGAGAGAAAGGCACACAACACACACTTCTTTCTGTCCCCAATTCAATCCACATGTCTCTCCTGTTTGCTAACTGCTGCTTTTGTTCCTTAACACTCATTTGTATCCACGTTGCTGACACGTAAGGGCTGTAAGAAAGGGGCAGACATAAGCTTGCCCCCAACATAGACCAATACTGACCCAGAGGCCCCCTCCACCACCAACATGACCCCCCTCCACCACCACCATGGCCCACCCCCTTCCTCCCCGACACCAACAGCCTGGCTGAACAAAGTCAACTTAAGTCATCTTCCCAACTTTCTGCCAAGTGGCTGGCCTGGCCTACCAACCCCAGGGCCAGGCCTCCTCCTTTCCTTTAGCACCACCTCCCACTCTTGGCTCACACCACAGATGTGTGCCCTTCCTATATCATAGTGTGTGCTGGGAGGCGGGCATGGGTGCCCTGTGGGGAGAGATGAATCAAGACCTGCCCCCATCAACTCAGCCAGGCTTTGCCTTCAGAGCTGGGAAGAGACCTGGCAAGGAGAGGAAAGGTCCAGCATAACACCCCACCTACAAACGCAGGAAGGGAACACAGAGCAAGGCAATAATGCCTGAGGCTGTTCTACCCAGATCCGTTCCCAGACACCCCCTAAAAGAAACCACATCCTCCATCTGCAGTCCGTACATCTCCATAGGTGTCTGCCCATATGAATGTCTGTTCAAGTTTCTTTGTTTGCTAGCGGGTTGGTTTCTGTGCGAGCGTGTGTCCTGTCCTTGTAAACGCCTGCATACATGTACTGTGTATACTTGTAATATTCGGGTGGATGAATGCGTGAATGTGTGCCGATCTGGGGGAGGAATCTGTCTTCCTCAGATGTCTCAGTGTCTTTGTGTATATGTGTCTGTCTCAGTGTGGAGGATGTTTGTGGGGATGTCTCTGTCTCAGTAGGTGAGTAGTCTGTCTCAGTGTCTGTGAATGTTTTACCGTGTTTGTGTGTCAATTTCTGTGTGTCAGCTCCATTTTTGGGGAGGGAAGGAGTTCAACAGGATTCAGTCTTCCTTACAGTCAGATCTGGGAGGCAAGAACCAACTCCCACAGACCCCAGTTCCTGCTGCAGTCTGGACCCTTGGTTCCCTCAGTCCTCTTCCCTCCCCCAACCCCAGCCCTGCCCAGGATACACTGACATCCTCATCTCTCTCAACCTCCTCCCTCATCTCCCAGCCTCTCCCCTGCCAGTTCCAAATAAGCCCCAGACAGCAACACTTTCCTGAGCCCAAGTAGAGTGTCAGCCCCCTCCCCCCACCGCCTCCGCCCCCGCCCCCGTGAGTTCCCCCCACTGTATCAAGCGGGGCTGAAGCTGTATTTGGAACTCCACTGTCCACCCACAGCCTCCGCGGGCAGGGGTTCCAAATCCCCGCTAGAGGCGCCGAGACACCCCTCCCTTCCTCTAGAGGGGGCAGCCCCAGGCAGTCTGGAGTCGTGGTTCAGACTCGGACCCCCGAGGGGCTGGGCTGGAGTAGGGGGAATCTTCGGGAGGTGGGACTCAGCTTTTCGCTCACCCCCTAGCCCGAAATTTGAAATTCCAGCCTTCCCCTTAGCCTGGACTCAAGCGTCCGGAACCCCGACCTCAGAGGACGAGGGACTGTAGGGCTGCGAGGAAAAGCGTTCGGTTCCCGGTTTCACTCAGACCTCCAGCCCTCGCGGCCCCAATGCTCGGTTCTCCCGCGCAGCCAGAGGAAACAAGTTGGGCAAATCAACGGCAAACTCATTCTCCCCAGACCCCGTTACTCCGCGCCCCCTCCCCCAGGGCTCTGAGCCCGGACCGAGCCCCCGCCTCGTGGCGTCCGGACCCAGGAACTGGCCGCGGGCCGCCGGGCACCCCAGCACTCCCCTAGCGGGGGAGCAGTGCCCTGGCCCCGGGGGGAAGCCGAGCGTCCGGGGGCGGGCTGGGGGCCCTTACCTTGGGAGAAAGTATCGGAGAGAGTGAGGATCCAGACGAGGAGGCTCAGCATGCTGTCCGCCCGCCGTGCGCCCGCCCGCGGCTGGGGCCCGGAGTTGGCGAGCGAGCCAGAGGAGCGGGCTGGGGAGGAGGGGAGCCCTGGAGACCGCCCCCCGCCCGCCCGCCTGCCCGCGCCCGCCCCTGCACACCCGCGCGCGCGCACACACTCACGCGCACAAACTCACTTCCCTGCCCTCCGATTCTCTTTCTCTCTCTTTCCTCCCCGTCCTTTTTCTCGTCCTGGTCGCCCTTCCCCTTTAATTATTTCTCCTCTCAAGCTTTATCTCTCTGGGTCTCTTTCGGTCTTTGCTCCCCCATTCTCTCCCCTTCTCTTCCTTCCCTCTCTCCCTCCCTGCCTCCCTGCCTGCCTCCCCTCCCTCCCTCCCTCCGCCTGACGTCTACTCTCCCTCCGACGGCACCTCCCTCCACGAGCCCTCCCCCTGCCCCCCCCCACCAACGCGCGGGCACACATGCACACCCCTCGCTGGAACTGAGATGGAAGGAGAGCAAAGAGAGAAAGAAATTGAGGGCAAAGGCAAAAGGGGGTGAAAAACGTGACCGTAGTGGGTTCTGGGGCAGGCACAACAGGACCCCTGGCCACACCACCCCCTCCCATTTATAGACTCAATCTTGGTCGCAGGCTATGGAACTAAGCAGTGGAGGAGGAACATGGGCTGAGGGACATCAGCCTCTAGCTCAGAGGATGTGATGTGTGTGTGGGGGGAGGGGGGGGAGAGAGAGTGTGTGTTTCCGTGTGTGTATCTAGGAGTGGGATGGGGGGCAGGGAGTTAAATAAACATAAAGACCTTTCTTTTTAAATTCCACACCCAAAGCCTAACCCCTAGATTCCCCAAATTAAGAATTCTCAATTGACTAGTGAATGCTTGGAGTGGGGAGGGGCATGCATGCCCCTCCCCACCTACAAATGCCCGAGCTGGTGAATGGGAGCTGCCTCTTTGACCTGCCTTGGCTTCACCCGGTCAAGGTCGAGCACGGCTAGGCGTTGGAGGACTTAACGGCCTGGAAGGGGCACAGTTGACTCCTTTCTTTGTTCATCTTAGCCTTCCACCCATCCCGAAGGAGAAGATAGCCAGCTGGATGGCTTTGAAGGGCCAAGGCTTGGTCTCACCTCCCTGAATGCAAGCCAGAGGAGAAGACAGCCACCAGAGGATCTCTAAGCACTGTGGAGTTTGAGATCTTTTGGGGGTAGGGACATGGAGGAACTAGGAAGGGAGGGAATTCCTGAGAATCGTGAGAGCATTCAGGAGGGATCTCCACTTTCTTAAGGGCCCAGTTTGGCAACCAGCTCCTCCTCTCATCCGTGACCAGATACTTCTGCTCACAGGGTGGCTGGGGGCGCCTAGAGGTCTGGACCCTGGGAATGAGCAGAGAAGTTGCAGGAATTGCACAATTTTACGATAATGTGTTGGTCCAAAGAGGTCTCCACTTCTTTCCTCTCAGATCCCAGATCTCCTGGGTCTCTAACACTCCCCGCCAAGATTTCTTAATTTCTGACCCTGAAAGTAGGTGCGTGGCTCTCTGGTGCCCTCTGTTGATGTGTAGCAGCCACAGCTCCTCTTTCCTCCGCAGATCCTAACATCACATCTACACAAAACCAGAGGACAGAGAAAGGCAGGAAAAACCCAAGTTCATATGCGGAAGCCCCATATGCACAGACCTAGAGAATTCTTCGTATGTTCCAAAACACAGGCAAACACAGTTTAAGAATAGAGCCATATTTTGACCAGAGAAATAGGACTGCAATCCCAAACGTACACAGATAGACACCAACACACAGACACATAGGGCTTTTCATTTGTTCATTCATTAATCATACATTCCACAGATATTTCTTCAGTTCCAGACTGATATTTTCCAGTCACCATTCTAGGCTTTGGGGAGACAATAATGAAAAAAAAAAAAAAAGAACAAAGTCCTTCATTAATGTTCCATTCTAGAGGAAAGTGAGAGGCAGTAGAAAAAATATTAAATACACTAGGTTATGGTAAATGCTATGGGAGACAAATAAAGCAGGATAAAAGATCAGGGAGAGGGAGAGAAGGAGGAATTACTGTTCTTACAGGTAGTCAAAGAAAGCTGTTCTGCTAAAGACACATTTGGGCACAGACCTGAAGGAACTGAGGGTTCAGCTGCTCAGGCGTCTGAGGGAAGAGTGCAGCAGGCAGATGGTAGCAGCAAAAGCAAAGACCCTGAGGTAGGGAGCTCTGGACAGACATGTCAGTGAGACAGCCTTTTCTCCTTTCCACTCCACATAATAGTGCATGGAGGGGAAGGCGAGAATGACTTGAACTGCTGGTCTTGAACTGACCAGGCTGGTCTTGAACTGCTGACCTCAAGTGATTCACCTGCCTCGGCCTCCCAAAGTACTGGAATTACAGGTGTGAGCCACCACACTTGACCTAGGAGAGCACTAATTTTAAAAAAAAAAAGTCTTTAATTGAGGGAAGGGAATATTCTTAGCTCAGGGCTTCCTGCCTAATCCCCACGTCGGATATCAGGCTTGATAGCTATTCTTTTTATGAGAAGGGACTGGGTTATCAGAGCTTTTGGATTTTTGTGGACCTTTTATTTTACCTCGAAACCATAGAAACAGAGGAGCCAAGTTTCTCTAGCTCACTAAGAGCCAAAACAACAATCTGGCCTGTCTCCTCTGGTCCTTTAGCTTCCCTTTTCTCTCCCCCTTTCCTTTAATTCCAAATCCTCACCAGCTCAGTCCATAGCAAACTCACATCTCTAGAACCTCTTCCACATAAGTCATCCAGCATCCCAGATCTCAGAGCTTAAGACCCCATAGACCTCATCCGCAGCTAGTGGTCCTCAACACCAGTTGTGCATAGCATCTCCTGAAGGCCTTTAATTTTATTATTAGTATTTTTTAACTTTTTGAGTTGGTGTTTAGATCTGTCACCTGGGCTGGAGTGCCATGGCATGATCTCAGCTCACTGTAACCCCCGCCTCCCGGGTTCAAGAGATTCTCCTGCTTCAGCCTCCCAAGTAGCTGAGATTACAGGTGTGTGCCACCATGCCTGACTAGTTTTTGCATTTTTAGTAGAGACAGCGTTTTGCCATCTTCGCCAGGCTGGTCTCGAACTCCTGACCTCAAGTGATCCACCTTCCTCGGCCTCCCAAAGTGCTGGGGTTACAGGCATGAGCCACCGTGCCCTGCCCTGAGGGCTTTTTAAAAACACCAGTGCCATTCCCTCGTCCCTAAAGATTAATTGTTCTGGGGTGAAGTTCAAGCATCAGTATTTTTAGACATAGCCCCAGGTGATTCTAGTAGACAGCCAAAGTAGAGAGCTGCTAAACTAAGCAAACGCCTGCTTTCCAGACATTGTCTTCAGCAAGCCTGCACACCACACAAGTGTACTGCCCTCTTATCTCCACTAGCATTTCTTCTGCCTATTGCCAATCTTGTATCACCCTCCCCTCCTGGGGCAACCCCAATTAAGCTGCCCCAACTTTGCTCCATCTTCATCTCTTTAACACTAATGCTCACAATTTCGTCTAGTCAAATTAACTGAGTCTCTTAGAATCTAATAACATAACTCATCAAACTGTAGACATGCTGGGACTGAGTCCCTAGTATCAGTCAGATGATCCAAAGATAAAGCTTGTGTCTTTTCCATCAGACTGGACATATCTTCCTAGGACAGGATATCTGCCTCCCCTATCAAACTTGGGGATTCTTGTGGGGCAACGAATATGCATGTCACACCATTCTGGAGCTCCCTGAGGGCAGAGCAAAAACTGGGTAAGCCTTTCCCTATCAGAGAGGTACCTGGCAGAGTAGTTGACAGCAAAGCACATGGGCCTTGAAACCAGACAGGGATTCAAATCTAGGTTCTTCCCCTTCCTTTCTGTGTGACCTTAGACATTTTATGTGGCTAACCTCTCTAGCTCTTGTTTCTTTGATATGAAAACAGGGATAATAATAGTACTTATGTTATGAGGTAGTTGTGAGGATTGAGTTCATATCCAAACAGCCCTTAGAACAATACTAGGCATACAGCATATGCTCAGTAAATGCTAGCTGTGATTATTTTTCGGTTTTGGAGCTTTCCCAAACAGAGATCTTTTGAATCTTCCTCCTGTGGATTTGTCTTCATCCTCATGCACAGAGCCCTGCCCCCGACAGAAGCAGGCAGGCGAGGAGGCGGAGGAAGTAATCCCTAAGGATGCTACTTCACCTAGAAAAAAGGAGAGAAACAGCCAAAGGTTATATATGGAGTTAAGAGAAATATTAATAATTTTTGAGCACAAAAGCACAAAGATTAAGAGGTCAGGGAGTGAGCAGGAAGGCAATTTATGACCATCAGCAGGAGAAGCCACCTTGAGAGACAGAAATGTATTCTTTGTCTCAACGAGGGCTAAGAACAGCAAAACAATTCTATAAATTGTCCTTTTTCCCCCTAGAGAGGTGGAGTATTGTGTCCCTGCTGCTTACCAGAGACAGAGGAGAGAAAGGGTGAGATCCTTATTCTCAGCTTGGAAAATAATCCTGACCCTAAAGGAACCCTCGAGTCCCAAAGGTAAGGGATCACCAGAGGTCACCTTGTCTCTTCCCCTACTGCAGACTATAGCCCAGAGAAGTGACAGTGAGAGACGTACCCCTTCTTCAAAAGTCCTCCCAGCAAAGGGGGCTCTTCATCCCTTCTCCACTTTTGTATCTCACAGCCCAGGTAACTGCGTAAGTCCTTCCAGATATTCAGCCTTGAGATTTCCTGCTGCCATACCAGTTTATTTCTCTTGTGCTCCTTTTCCTTAAGATGCCCAGCTTTTGAGATGTACAAGAAAAAGGGCAGGGGTAAGGGACTGCCATATGGCAGTGGAAAAAGTCACTGTGAGGGGAGAGTGGGGCAAGAGGAAAGACAGCATCAGTCAAAGTACCCCAGACCTCTCCTTAGTGTCCAGGGGGCCCTGAGCCTGGCCTCTCTGTAAAGAGTATCTGGTCCTGTAACAAAAGTGAAGAATAATTCTGGGCCTGGGGATCTGGCGTTTCCTGATCTCAGTTTTGCCACCTATGCTTGGTATCTTGCCAAGGAACAGGGATCTCAGCGGTTGAAATGATAGTTGTTCACCCTCTCTGACATCTGTGCAGAGCAAAGAAGATACTCCAAGGAGGCCCAGATCCCTGATACATTAAGATATGAGGATGCCAGTAAGATGTACAACAGAGACTAGGCACCGGGGACAGCAGTGAGGTTAAGTGGCCATCTTAGGCCTCCTACAGAAGGGGAAGGTGGTGGACGAAGGAGGTCAGGCTCCATGGATGGGGCATGGGTGTCAGAGGACACTTAGGAAGCAGTGCTGCTATTGAACAAGAAAGACCAGACGCTAGCCACCATAAAGGACTGTCTACTGAGAAGTATCCGAAATATTTAGGGAGAAATGTTTTAGATGGGTTGAAGCTGCTCAGAGGCAGGGACTTAGAAAGAATAACCTTGGCAAAGATAGGCTCCCAGTGTATATATTTACCGTGTGTCAGCATTGCCTGCGAATGACTGGGATCCATTCCACACCACCCATTTTCAGCCCTTCCCTTTCCATTGCTTCATATGCCAGCTCCAGTATGGCAGGGGAAGTGTTGGGGGGAAGGCAATTTGTACTAAATGAACCAGTTATCTCTTATTAGGTTTAATGAATATCTCATTGCCTGAGTCACGGGGATTGGAAGATCCCTGCTTCCAATGAGTAGCCTGGTTGAGTAGACCTGTTCAGAAAAAAGGAGAAGAGTGTTAGCGTTCAGCAATTCAGGCAGAGGCCTTGAGATGGGGAGTGGGTATGTGTGGGGGGGAGGGCAGTGGGAAATAGACTTTTTGGAAAAAATTGAGACAGTAATAATGAATTAATAACTCAAATGGGAAGCTGCACAACTGGAGACAGCATGAAGTCCATTCCCCTTAGAGGTGGCAAAATGGTCTGTCAAAGGTCGCAAGGGAAGGCACAGTAGACCTAGGACTAGAACCCAGGCCACTCAGGCCAGGATTCACCTATGTTTCTCACTAACTCCATCTTTCCCACCCCTGTACCCCAGTCTCATTCCAAATGCTTTTATCAGCAAAGACACTCCTGATACCTAAATGGCTCTGACCATTATGTGACTCTAGTCTTCTGTAAGAGTCTGGAAATCAGAGAATCGAGTGAGCAGGAAGCTCACGGGATACTGAGGAAAAGGGAGAAGTCTCTCATCTTCCTTTGGCTCTTGGTTTTAGTTTTCTTGGATTCTGTCCCCAAGTCCAGAGTTTCTTGGCCTTTAACATTCCTCAGTACTTCCTTGAAGATCTAAAACCACCCACTCGTTGGATCCATTTAGTATCAGAACTGGTTTAGAGGGTTATGTTTTATGTTTTCATCCAAGCTAGAGATGAGATTGAGTTTGCAGCTAGGATTATGGCCTGAAGTTCTATTAAGGACACTGAACATCATGGCAGTTGAAGAGTGAAATTAAATAAGGTTCATATGAGTGGAAATACAAGGGCTAAGCTTACTTAACCCTAACTATAAGAGAGCCTGTTAACTTAAAGCACAACTCTTAACAATGTCACTCCAACCCGTATAACCCCCTGGTAGGGGTTTGCTAAGAGTTTTGGTTGAGATTAATTAAGTAATTAGTCCATTCACCCATTCATTCATCTATTCATCCCACAAACATGTATGAAAAGCTCACTCTATGCCAGGCACTGGGAGAAGCACTTGGGATATAAAGAAGAATGAAGCACACCCCCTTGTTGTCCAAAACCTCGTCGTCTAGTGGGAAAGACAGACAGATAATTACAACAGAGTTGGGAAGTGCAGATAGAAAAATGTCTGTGTTTTTTAGTGCAAAACAGGAGTCACTCAACTCAGCTTGCAGGCATCAAGAAAAGTTTCCTAGAAATGGAGATTCAGGATCTTTAGTCAGAGTCTGAGTGTGGCTTTAGATTAGATGGCTCCCCTCTCTGGACTCAGTTTCCTGCTAACTCTGATGCTCCCATGGTACTGTAATATTATTTGTCTCTAATATTGAGTTATGAGATATTCCCTGGGGATGCCTTTTAGTGGGTTCCATCAGGGCCTATAGGGCATTCTGTAAATTCTCTGTGTTTGAGAACTACTTCTGGAAACTTTTGGCTCATTTCCTCTCAAGGAACCAGAGCCAAGATTCTTCCCCAGGTCCAGAGTTGGGGAGCAATTTTCTGACTTCCACTCCTTTCACCTGACTTGGTGCCTTCCTACCTGTGACAGCCAAGCTCCAGGACAGTGGAACTCTTCTCTACTTCCACTGGCTTTCCGGCTTCTGTGCCAGGGAACAGGCCTCATGGTACCTGCCAGGCAGGGTCTGGCTGCTGGCTCAGATGGCATTTCCTAAATGGACAGATGGAGAATGTTGGTTTAATATCTCTCCAGTGCTTCTATTCCAGCCCCCAAGACACAGCCAGCAAACAGGACCTGGTACCAAGTCCTCTCTTCCAGGTATTGGCACTTTCCCCTTTTCTACTAGCCCTTAGCCATGAGCCTCAATGCTTCCCGCATCCATAGGTCCTCCTCATGCAAAGCCCTAGTCTAGGATTTGGGAATCGATCCAGAGGAAAGCAAATTCAGAGGAAAATGTTGTCCCCCAGGTAAAAAACACAACAGAACAACAACAAACCCTGGCTACTCCTTCAGCAGTCCTCTTTCGAGAATGACACCAACCTCCATCCTATTGTTCAGACCAGACATCTGCGAATACATACTCTCTCCATCCCCATTCACATTCAAACAGTCTCCAAGTCCTGTGGATTGGCTTTCCCAGGTAGTGGCCTATTTGCTTCCATCTTCATTGCCACCACCCTGCTCCATGTGTATTATCTCTTGCCTCAACACCAGCAAGGCCTTTCTGCATGAGCCCAAACCTAATAATTTTTCTCAGGCTCAAATTTGACCACATTACTCCCCTCTTTAAAACTCACTGGGGCTCTCATTGCCCTTAGGATCAGATGCAGCAACTTCCCGTTGGTTCCTAGAGCCTGCCTGGAGTACGTTTGCCTTCCCTCCCAACCCCACTGCTCTCCACTCCCCTTCTTATCCTTTATACTCCAACTCTACCAGGCTGCACTAAGTTTTAGGGACTGGTCATATTTCTCTCATTGTTTGGGGTCTTGGCACATAGGGTTCCCTTGCCTGCAATGTTCTTTTCCTCCCAGGGCTCTACCCCAACCTCGCCCCCTAAGCTAAGTCCTACTCATCCCTCAGACCTCATACTAAATGCCGCTTCTCCATAGAAGCCTCTCTAATTCCTCCAGACAGCTAGATCACCTTGTTATTGCCTTCAAGAACCTTCTATTTCCACTAGTAACATTCATCTCCCTTCTAACTAAGTATTCAGTGTCTGTTTCCCATGCTAGATCATAAGCCCTGTGCAGGTAGAGCCTGTACTGTTGTTCACAGTTGTTACCAGAGTGCCTGGCAAAAAGGGAGATATTTCTGAGTCTGAGTTCCACAAAGGATTTCCTGGAGTAGAGAGGAGGCTGAGCTCCATTTCAGAGTACAAAGCCTGGGGGCTGGCAACTGAACTGCAGGAGAATATTCTCAACTAAGCAGGCACTTGATAAGTCCAGGAAATCATCCTTCCAAGGAGCTGGGAGAAGACAAGCAGAAGTGGCATAAAAGTTTATCTTCTGTTGTTCAGGATGAGTGTGTGTGGGGGGGGAGACACTTATTACCTCGAATGTGCCAAGAAAAAAAATCCCAGGGAACAGTGAACAAAGCTATAAATACAGCCGAGCGTTGGGTGACATCACCTGAGCACAGTGCGACGATTTATGGCCAAGTCACATGGCCCTAAAGTGTATTTATAACGGTGTAACTCACTAGTACTTCTCCCTGCCTGCCTGCCCTCCCTCATTTCCCTGTTCAGTGGTGGCCACATTCCTTGTTCTTCTGATGAAACAGGATGGCTGGGCCAGGCACCTGCTCTGGGGGTACTTGGCTACTCTGAAAAGTGGAGCCGTCTCTCCAAAATATGTACTCAACAACATGCAATGGCTCTTTGCTTTTTGGAGAATTCTGAACATTTAAGCTGCACATTCAAGGCACACAAACTCTCTGGCCTTAACTTACCTTCTAGCTTCATGGACAGCTTTGTTACCTTCCAGCTTTCTTCACGTATGTCACAGGGATCCTAATCTCCAACCTATTAGTTCTTCTCTAAAGTCTTCAGGTTTTTACCCCCTTACTTCTTTGCTCATGCTTTCCCCTTTACATGATGTATTTTTCTACCATAATCTCCGGTCAAAACTGCTCCTTCGAGGCCCAACCCAGAAACAACATTTTCCCTGAGCTGCCTGATATGAGGACATGCCTTTTAGCTCTCTCTTTCCAAAGCCGCTGACTCTCCACTCCTGGGGGCCACCTGTTCACTATTATAGTCATGTATTTACATAGCTTGCTTCCTCCTCAAACTTTGAAAACCTTCCCCCACACATCTTAGTTGCTCCCTGAGGGTTTGCTCAGTACCTCTTATGTGGAGGAAGCTCAGGGCACATTTTTTCAACCAAATATCTGTCCTTCCTGCCAACCCAGTCCTCCTTGAGCATCTCCAGCATGTCTGGCACTATGCTGAACACGCTATGGGCACTATTTTCAATCTTCATAACGACGAGATAGGAATTATCATTCCCACTTCCGTATAGGGGAATTGTGGCAGAGAGAGGCTAAGCAGCTTGCCCAAAGGCACACAGTATGCGAATGTGACCACAGGATGCTCACTCAGTTTGTCAAACTCCACCATGTTTCTTCTATTCCTGGAGACCTTGGGCTGTGTGTTCGACAGCCTAATTTCTATCCAATATCCCAGGGTTTGTATTCTCTTCTCAAAGACACTGCACACAGCCGGCTGAGAGCCTGCCTCTTCACAGAGAGTTCCGATGTGACTCGCTCAGGCACTGGGGTTATCAAAGTGGAGTTTTTGAAGAAGCTTTTCAGAGAAGGCTGCTATGAAAAAGGCAGCCTGGGCCCTGTCTATACTCTGGGGGCCTTCTCCTCCCTTGCTTCATTTACATGGGGAAAAGAAAGCTCAGAGTCAGCTCAGAGAGAGATAAACATTCACCTGCCAGCCACTCGCTCCTCAACGTGGGCTCTCCTCTTCAGTCTCCACTCCTCTGCTCCTGAATTTTCTCAAGTGATTTTTACCACTACCTCTGTTTAGAGTCTAAATGGAGAGAGTAGCAAGGTGGACTGAGATTCTCCTTCTCACAAACACATCACCAAGTGCTCAGCTCATGGAGAGTGTGGCCTGGAAATCTCCCAAGGTGGATGGGGTAGGTGTAGGGAGAGTTCAGCTAGGCTAGTCCCTGAGTCAGGATCTCTTAACAAGCTGAGGTTGGGCAGGGGGGACAGAGGGCAGTGGGGGAAGCAAGTCAAAGGAAGTTAGAAAAATTATGTCTCTCCAATTCAGCCTGAACTAAGTCACCAACATGTGGCTTAAAGCACTCAATAAAATCCAAAATACTTACCAAGCAAAGTGATTTTGTTGAGAAATTGCTATTAATACTATTAATAATTATTTTCTATTATTGCTCATAATTGAAAAGTGACTAAAAATAATGCTGCATGCTAGAGGGGTTCTCTTTCACTCTATCTCCTCACATAGGCCACTTGTAATCCCAAATTTGGCTGTAGAACACAGCGCATCCACTTTACACACAAAATGTGAAGCGAAGAACGTTTGCCTTTGTCTCTCTTCTTGATACTTTATTCTACAACCATGAGAATTCTCCTACAGTTCTAAACTTCCCCTGGTGAATGCATTCATACTAAAATGTAAGGGACTCAATATCCTGCCTCCTCTCATACCCCTACCAAAGCATATTTTAAAAGAGAGCTAGCATTGGCACTATGCTGTAACCAAGGGAATACATTCCTGACAGCGTAATTATAGACCCCCTTACACTTGATAAGGAGGCATTTTGGAGGGATACTACAGAGACCTTATGGAGTCTACAGCTGGAGGCAGACTTACCGTAAAGGTAATGAAGCTCACTTGTCCAGGGCCCTCCTAAGGCCTTGGGAGGCACCCTGCCAGTATGTTCATGTGGTTCTGCATAAAAGATGCAAGCGTAAGATATCATAACTACAATTCATTAAGTCTGATGTCTCTTTCCATTATAATTTTCTCTCTGCCCCACCTCCCCTCAAATTAGGTGGTAAAGGAGCCATGGGTGTTTTGGGGGTCTGCCTAAGTGGAAATTGAGTTGAAAATACATTGAGGGTTCTTGGAGTGCAATGGCGCGATCTCGGCTCACTATAACCTTCACCTCCCGGGTTCAAGCAATTCTCCTGTAGCTGGAATTCTCCAAGCAATTCTCCAAGTAGCTGGGATTACAGGCATGTGCCACCATGCCTGGCTACTTTTTATATTTTTACTAGAGACGGAGTTTCACCATGATTGCCAGGCTGGTCTTGAACTCCTGACCTCAAGTGATCCACCCATCTCGGCCTCCCAAAATGCTGGCTTGAGCCACTTCACCCAGCCTGCAAAAGAAAGCTATGCAAAATTTTTTCATAATAGAGCTGTAATATTTCAGGACAGTTCAGGCTTTCTTATGTAGTAACTAATCTTAAATACTTGTTATAAAGGATAATAGCCAGTTTGTCTTAGATGTAGCAGTCTATCATGAAGTTTATGAACATTATTTTTATCAAACCACCAAGAAATTTAGAACCTACATTTCGGTTTGATTAAAGGGGTATGTGATGTGGTCCACGATCACCTGCATGTCTAGTTGTTGCTAACTTCTGGTATAGGATTGGCTTCTAGGAATATTCCTACAGCCATTGAGCTGACAGATTCAGGTATCATCATGACATATAGATTCAGAACCTGAGGGTCATGGTGGCAAGAACATATCCTCTAACACCTGAACCTGGAAGTAGTATTTGAACTGTATGGAGCCAGAAGCCAGTCCGTGGAAAATTCTCCTGATCACAAAACACGTAACATTGCAAACAGTGGATTGAGTTCTGACTGGTGCTTTATCAAAATGGAAGTTTTCCCTGTCAGGAATATGTTTAATAAGGTGGGATATACAATTATAAACATACCATACAAAAGTGTTTCCCATTGATTTTTATATAAAATTGTTAGATAGAAATTATTCTGACATTAAGAAGTGAATTGTAACATAAAACTCAGATTATCCTCAAAGAGATACTGCAGTAAGAGGAAAAGATAGATTTCTAATAAGATCTTGGATTATTTAATAATTCAATTAATGAGGAAGAGTAATTCATAGGAATACATTGCAAAAAGTTCTAAATTTCTTGGTGATTTGATAAAAATAAAGTTCATAAACTTCATAATAGACCACTGCATCTAGGACAAACTGGCTATTATCCTTTATAACAAGTATTTAAGATTAGTTACTACATAAGAAAGCCTGAACTGTCCTGAAATCTTACAGCTCTATTATGAAAAAAATTTGCATAGCTTTCTTTTTCAAATCTGACAATCCTGATTTCTTTTTTTCATAATAGAAACAGAGTCTTGCTCTGGAGTCTATCCAGGATAGGGTGCAGTGGCACAACCACAGTTCACTGCAGCCTGAAACTCCTGGGCTCAAGTGATCCTCCTGCCTCAGCCTCCCAAAATTCTGGGATTACAGGTGTGAACCACCATTCCTGGCCTATCCCAAAACTATATATGGTATTACCAAGAGCAATTTTATTTATTTATTTATTTATTTATTTATTTATTTATTTATTTATTTTTCTCTAAACGGAGTCTTGCTCTGCCACCCAGGCTGGAGTGCAGTGGAGTGATCTTGGCTCACGGCACCCTCTGCTTCCTGGGTTCAAGTGATTCTCCTGCCTCAGCCTCTCGAGTAGCTGGGATTACAGGTGTGTGCCACCAAGCCTGGCTAATTTTTTGTATTTTTAGTAGAGATGGGGTTTCACCATGATGGCCAGGCTGGACTTGAACTCCTAACTTCATGATCTGCCTGCCTCGGCCTCCCAAAGTGCTGGGATTACAGGTGCGAGCCACGGCACCCGGCCTCACGAAATTTTAAAGTTGAAACATATTTTTAAATACTATCAATAGTAATAAAAATTTTTTTCATCAACCATGCCAGAGGAAAACTGAATTATCTTTCTGCTCTCTCTATAAAAAACTGACAAAATCATTATAAAGAATCAATCAAAGAGCATGCTGCTAGAAAAAGTAAAAAAATACTATATGAATGTGCTAGGCAGTTAATTAATATAAATTACTATGTTATTTTTTCTGGATTTTAAATGATTTTTGATTTGCCAACTCTTTAATTTGCAATTTGTTATGATTCATCTTCTCATTTTAAAAATAAATTTTCAAGTATGTATCTAATTTTGCATTTATACTTTTATCTTTTTTTCTTTGTGGGAGACCCTGCCTCCAACCAATGTGAGCTTCAGGACCCATAAAATTGGATTCACCTCTGTCCACAGCACTTTTGTTTTGTTTTGTTTTTGTTTTTGTTTTTGTTTCTGTTTTTGTTTTTTGAGACGGAGTCTCACTCTGTCGCCCAGGCTGGAGGGCGATCTCCGCTCACTGCAACCTCTGCCTCCCAGGTTCAAGCGATTCTCCTGCCTCAGTCTCCCGAGTAGCTGGGATTACAGGAGCCCGCCAGTATGCCCGGCTAATTTTTTCTATTTTTAGTAAGACGGGGTTTCATCGTGTTAGCCCGGATGGTTTCCATCTCCTGACCTCGTTATCTGCCCGCCTCGGCCTGCCATAGTGCTGGGATTACAGGCGTGAGCCACTGCGCCCGGCCAGCACTGGTATTTAATTAAAGTAGTGTTGAATAATGATAATAATAATAATAACAACAACAACAACAACTACAACAACAATGGCAGCACCTTTCCTAACAGTTTGCTATGCATCAGCACTGTCCCAGGGCTTTACATGAGTTCTCTCATTTACTCCTCTACGACTATGTTGTCTCCATTTCACAGGTGAAGGAACTGAAGTCCCAGAAATGTTAGGTAACCTGCCCACGGTTGTTCAGCTGGGAGACTGCAAAGTTTGTTTCCTCTTTCTGTCTCCCTCACCTTCCCTGACTCCAGAGGGGAGAGCAATGTCCCACTTACTACGGCATGTCTTACACAAGGTGCAGCAAAGTCTCAGAAAGGGTTGAGTGACTTGCTGGGCGATGCACAGCAGGCAAATGGCAGCGTTAGACCTTCAGGTCGCAGGGCTTTCCCTCCCACACCAGCAAACACCGACCTCGGCCCAGGCCCCATCGCAGCCGCTCCCTGACGGCGAACTGAGGCCCTTTGTGGAGGGGATGCTCGGCAGGTGTGACCCAATGGCGGCCTGGGGCGGGGGAAGGGGACAGGGACGCAGGCTGGAGTCTCGCGGAGATGCCTTCAGAACTCCGGCGTCTCCAGGGGCAGCGGCAGGGACTCAGCCTCCCCCCATTTCATTAACTGGAAAATAAACTAGAGCCACAAAGGGCTGAGGGAAGCGGAGGTCCCGGGTCCAGCTGCCGCGGGGTCGAGGGGCGAGGGGCGAGGGACGAGGCGCCGGTGGCAAAAGCACGGGAGGAGGCGCCGCCCGCTGAGGCAGCCGCAAATCCCTGGCCCGCAGCCCCCAGACTGCAGCCCCTCCCCAGCCTCAGATCCGTCCACCCCCTGCCCCCAGTTAGCACCGAGGAGCCCGGGGAGCCAGTGGACTTCCCGGAGCAAGAGGGAATTTTTCCCCTCGGAATCACTCCACCCAGCTCTGTGGACACAATGGGCCGTCAGATGGCGGGGAGGGGCGGGGGCAGTTCTACATCCTCCTTGGAGCCAAACCTTCTGTTCCTTGAACAGAACAGAGGCACATGGAGAGTGTAGCCCTGGGGAAATTGGGCTGGCCCAGGGGAACATGAGATTTTAAGAGAGATAAATGAGACTTTTTGTCTTCTGCAACCCCCCCTCCATCATACACAAAGTTCCTAGCTCTTCTTTTATTTTTGGGGCGGGGAGGGGGGGACTAAGTCTGGCTCTGTCGCCAAGCTGGAGTGCAGAGGCGCGATCTTGGCTCACTGCAACCTCCGCCTCCCAGGTTCAAGCGATTCTTCAGCCTCAGCCTCCCGAGTAGCTGGGACTACAGGGGCGTGCCACCACACCCAGCTAATTTTTGTATTTTTTTTTAATTAGAGACGGGGTTCATTATGTTGGCCAGGATGATCTCGATCTCTTGACCTTGTGATCCGGCTGCCTTGGCCTTCCAAAATGCTGGGATTACAGGCATGAGGCAGCACGCCCAACCCCTAGCGCCTCTTTTTAAAGCTCCCACCCTTTTCATTTTGTCACTGGATCCCCTGAGCTGTGCTTCCCCAGTGCCATCCCAATACCACCCACCTCTGTCCTCCAAGCTCACCCCTTTCCTAGCAGAGCAGTTTCCACTGCCCTCCAGTTCCCTTCTGTATTATACTAATTTTCTAGGGCTACGGTAACAAAGTAGCACAGAGTGGGTAGCTTAAACAACAATAGTGACTGGGCACCCTGGCTCATGCCTATAATCCCAGCACTTTGGGAGGCCGAGGTAGGTGGATCATGTGAGGTCAGGAGTTTGAGACCAGCCTGGCCAACATGGTGAAACCCCGTCTCTACTAAAAATACAAAAAATTTGCTGGGCGTGGTGGTGGGCGCGTATAATCCCTGCTACTTGGGAGGCTGAGGCAGGATAATCACTTGAACCCGGGAGGTGGAGGTTGCAGTGAGCTATCATGTCATTGCACAACAGCCTGGATGACAGAGCGAGACTCTGCCTCAAAAAAACAGAAACAAACAAATAGTTGATTTTCCCCTAGCTCTGGAGGCTAGAAGTTAGTTCCAGGTCAAGGTGTTGGCAGGGCTAGTTCCTTCTGAGGCCTCCTTGACTTATAGGCGGCCTCTTCTCTCTGTGTTCTCACATGGTCTTCCCTGTATGCATACCTGTGTCCTAATTTCCTCTTCTTAGAAGAACATCAGTTAGATTAGGACCCGCTTTAATGACCTCATTTTAACTTAAAGACCCTATCCCCAAATATCGTCAATTCTGAGATACTGGGGTTAGGACTTCAACACATGAATTCTGGGAGACCCAATTCAGCCCATAACGCCTTATATGTCTAGACAGTCTGCCATCAAATCCTACAGGTCACAGGATTACCTTAGACTGGATGCTGTGACATGCACCAACACACCCTAACACCTTTCCCACTTTTCCCTCCATATTCAGGCCATCTCAGAACTACCTGGCCACACAGGTCCAAGTAAGCTGGCAAATATAACCTAGCACACAGGGTTACCAACCTCCTGCTCCCAAGAGCAAAGCTGGCCTCTGGTTTCTTACTCTGTGATTTGGGGGCTGCCTATTGTAGAATCATAGCTCTTCAGTGTCTTTGGTCCTTTAGAAATCTCTTCCCATCCCCCTCCTGCCCCCAATGTTTCAGTGCCTTTAAATCATGTATTTTGACTAGTTCAAAGTTTCCAAAAAATGACACAAAACTGAATACATCGAGGAATCTTCTTCTTACCACTTCCACCTACCCTGTTTCTTCCTCAACCCCATCCCTTATAGGGAGTAGGTTTAATTAGCTTCTGCTGTGTCTTCCCAGTGTTTCTTTGTGCAGACAGAAGCCCACGCAAATGCATATGTGTATATTCCTCCTTTCTTATACAAATGGTAGTATTCACTGATGTACCCTTTGCATTTTTCACTTAACCATATATCCAGGAGGTTTCCCCATTTCTATAGAGATGGCTTCACTTTTTTCTGTAATAAGTGCATAGCGTTTCATTATGTGGATATAAAATGATTTATTTAACCAATCCCCTGTAGACTTGGGTTGTTTCCTATGCCTGACCTCTTAAGAGGAGTATCTTGAAAACTTTAATCCACCAAGGTTTCCTAACACCTGTGAAATATCAGGGCCTGGGGGGAAGGCAGAAGGGACAACAGAAGGGATCCAAAAGTATAGGAGATGTGATCTCTGGCACTGAGTGTTTCAAATTAATGGGAAAGATATGGCTGCTCTGCTCTGAGGAGTCTTCTTTATGAAAAAGATCCCACAGAAACTCAGACCAGGCACATTTCTTGGATACTGCTTTACTGGTGCAAGACCTCTGGGACTGGTGGTATCACTGAGTTAAAGGGCTAAGATTAGAAGTAAACCTTAAAGGCCATTTTTTTTCCTGTTTGTATTAGTTATCACTGCTGTGTAACAAAATGTCACAAATATAGCAGCTTAAAACTGCTCACAGTTTTGTAGGTCAAAATTTTGGGCAGAAAGAAAGACATGGAAGCTGGAATACGGCAATGGGGAGAGGGGAGGTAGGTAATAAGTAGCCTGGTGGTCTAGAACTTATTATGCAGGGAGAAAGGGGAAGTAGTGGTGTGATCTCAGCTCACTGCAACCTCCACCTCCCAGGTTCTCCTGTCTCAGCCTCCCAAGTAGCTGGGACTACAGGTGGGCACTATCACACCTGGCTAAATTTTGTATTTTTAATAGAGATGGAGTTTCACTCTCTTGGCTAGGCTGGTCTCAAACCCCTGACCTTAAGTGACCCTCCTGCCTCGGTCTCCCAATGTGCTGGGATTACAGGCATGACCACCATGCCCAGCCTCTAAAATGTATCTTTTTCAGTGCTAATGATTGGAATGATGAAACATTCATTCTGTCTTCGTACCCTTTCCCTGTACCTAGCACAGTGCTAGCAGACATTTAATAAATATTCGTGGAATTTAAATCACTGATGAGGAGCAAAAGAGAAGGCAGAATGGTGGGTGTAGATTCAGGAAGGGAGGAGGAGCTGGGAGACAAGCCAGGGCTGGGCCTATGGGGATGGGCTAGGGGGACAAAGAGCCACCCACCATCAGTACCCCAGCCTGAGCAGACTTGGCAGCCAAGCCCAGTCTAAGTAGCACTTTCTTGCTAAGTGTTCTGTGGGGAGGTGTAATGTGTCTCTATTTAAAATTAATTTTTCAGAATTGGAAGCCCTACTCTGAAAGGCAGTGCTCCCTTGGTGGCTTCTGGCAGGATTGGAAAGCCATAACTTTGGAGAGAAACACAATAAACCAGAAATTTCCTCCCAGGTGAGCAAGAAACTGCCTCTCTCCTTCTGAACAGAGCATTTTCCAGAACTTTGCTCATCAAGTAGCTGGTTTTTGAGTCATTTCTTCTGTTTGCAAGTGAACCGCATTCTAGTCAACTGTCTGTTCTTCTCTCTGATGGATGGGACAGAGGCCTAGGCAATCAACATATAAGAGAGAACACAGAAGTAATTTCTCTCTGGCTAGGGGCTATGTTTCTGTATTTACATGTGAATGGAGTAGCGTCTGATGTTGGAAAATTTGCAGTGCTTGCTGCCAATAAAGAAACACCACTCTGTGGTGGACTTTGGAGAACTTGCTCAGTTCAACAAATGTTTACAAAGGATGTAGGTGCTAAAACCACAAAGATTCATTCATTCATTCATTCATTCAACCAATATTTATTGAGTGCCTACTACATGCTAAGTGTTGTACTAGGCACAGAAGAAACAGCAGTGATAAAAGTAGAATCCCCCAAATCTCTGCCTTTATGAAGGGGAAATAAACAGTTAATATTATAAATAAGTAAAATGCATATTATGTTAGGTAATGATAAGTACTAAGGGGACTAAGAAGAAAGTGGGGAAATAACATATTTGGAGGTGGGAAGGGTTTACCAGGAAAAGACTCACTGAAAAGGTGACATTTAATAACAACTTAAAGGAGGTGAGGGAGTTAGACATCCAAAAATCTGGAGAAAGTATTCTAGAGAGGCCTCAGCAAATGTGAAGGCTGTGAGGTAGGAGCACATTTAATGTGTTTGAGTAACGGCAAAGACGTGGAGGTGTAACTCAAGCCCAGAGGATGAGGAGAATAGTAAATGATCAGAAAGGCAGTGGTTAGAACAGTGATTAGCAGCTATACAGGTCACTGTAGAGATCTGGGCTTTTCTATTTTTTTTTAGACAAAGTCTCGCTCTGTTACCAGGGCTGGAGTGCAAGTGGTACCATTTCCGCTTACTGCAACCTCCGCCTCCTGGGTTCGAGCGATTCTCATGCCTCAACCTCCTGAATAGCTGAGTTTACGGGCACGTGTTACCATGCCTGGCTAATTTTTGTATTTTTAGTAGAAATGGGGTTTCACCATGTTGGCCAGGCTGGTCTTTAACTCCTGACCTCAGGTCATCCACCTGCCTTGGCCTCCCAAAGTGCTGGGATTATAGGAGTGAGCCACTGCTCCTGGCCGACTCTGGGCTTTTAATACCAATAAGATGTGCTACCAATGGAAGGTTTGAGCAGAGGGATGATCGCGATATGGCCTGACTTATGCTTTAACAGAAACACTTTGGCTGCCATGTCAAGGATAGAGGGCAAAGGGAAAGGGGCAAAGGCAGAGAGCCATGGGGGGGACCACTCAACCATCCGTGAAGAGTGACTTGAGTTAAGATGAGAGCGGGGGTCTGGATTTCTCTTGAAGACAGTATGGACATGATTTATTGATGATTAGACGTGAGGTAAGAGAAGAGCAAAGTCGAGGGTGATGCCTGCGATCTCAGCCTGCACAACTGGAAGGATGAAGGCAGTGCTATCTGTTGTGACAGAAAAGAAAGCAGTAGGAGCAGGTGGGGGGCACGAGGAAAGAACAGTAACTTGTTTTTCTTGACATATTAAGTTTGAGGTATCTCTTAGACACCCAAGTGGAGAAAGTTACTATATAGTTGGATAACAGAATGTAGAATTCAGGAAAGAATATTCTGAGCAGACTTGGGAGTCATTAGCATATAGATGGTATTTAAAGCCATGAGACTGAATGAGATCACCTAAGATGTGAGTGAGTGTGGATAAGAAAAGAGAAGAGGTCTGGGGATTGAAATTGGGGGTGCTCCAATCTTTGGAGGTCAGGGAGAAAAGAAGGAACCAGCAAAGGAGACATTGAAGGAGAATGGAGACAAACTCAGGGGAGGGTGGTGTCCTGGAAACCAAGGGGAGAAAGAATTTCCACGGGAAAAGAGTGGTCAGCTGTGTCAAAGACTGCAACCTTCCAGGTGGGGTAGTGGGGGCTAAGCCCTGCCTGAAGTGGGTTCGAAAAAGAATGTGAGGAAAGACATGAGAAACAATGAGTATGGACAATGGTGTGAGACATTATGCTGTATAAAGAAGGAAATAAAAGGGTGGTAACTACAGAGGGAAGTGGGGCCAAGATTTTTTCTTTAAGATTGGAGAAATAAGGATGAATATGGTATGGTTTATTCTCAAGTTGCCATAAGTCTAGCAGGAGACAGACACACAGGCAGAAGAGATGGCATAGAGCTGTTTACAGGGGTCTGTGCCAGGCTAATTTGGCTGTGTTGCTCCATCCGAATCTTATGTTAAAATGTTGCAGGCCAGGTGTGGTGGCTCATGCCTGTAACCCCAGCACTTTCGGAGGCTGAGGCAGGCAGATCACAAGGTCGAGAGATCGAGACCATCCTAGGCAACATGGTGAAACCCCGTCTCTACTAAAAATACAAAAAAATTAGCCTGGCATGATGGCACATGCCTGTAGCCCCAACTACTCAGGAGGTTGAGGGAGGAGAATTGCTTGAACCCAAGAGGTGGAGGTTGCAGTGAGCCGAGATCGTGCCACTGCACTCCAGCCTGAGTGATAGAGCAAGACCCTGTCTCACAAAAAAAAAAAAAAAAAAAAAAAAAGAAAAGAAAAGAAATGTTGGAGGTGGGCCTAGTGGGAGGTGTTTGAATCTTAGGAGTAGATCCCTCATGAATGACTTGGTGCTGTCCTTGCAGGAATGAGTGAGTTCTCCTTCTATTAGTTTACATGACATCTGGTTGTTTCAAAGAACCCAGCACCTCCTCCCTTCTATATTGCTCCCTTTCTTGCCATGTGATACACTGGCTTCCACTTTGTTTTCCACCATGATTGGAAGATTCTTGAGGCCTTACCGGAAGCAGATGCTGCCACCGTGCTTCTTATACAGCCCATAGAACTGTGAACCAAAAGATACCTCTTTTCTTTATGAATTCCCCAGCCTCAAGTATTTCTTTATAGCAATGCAAAATGGACTAACAAAAAAATTGGTACCAAAAAGTAGGGCATTGCTATAAAGATACCTGAAAATGTGGAAGCAGTTTTGGAACTGGGTAACAGGCAGAGGTTGGAAGAGTTTGGAGGGCTCAGAAGAAGACAGGAAGATGAGAGGGAGTTTGGAACATCTTAGAGATTTGTTAAGTGGTTTTGACCAAAATGCTGATAGAAATATGGAAAGTGAAGGCCAGGCTGATGAGGTCTCATAGGGATAAGGAATTTATTGAGAATTGGAGCAAAGGTCACCCTTGCTATGCCTTAAAGAACTTGGCTGCATTGTGTCTGGGCCTAGGAGCTGGGGAAGGTTGAACTTAAGAGTGATGACCTAGGGTATCTGGCAGAATTTCTAAGCAGCAAAGCATTCAAGATGCACATGGCTACTTCTAACAGCCTATTATCAGATGTGAGAACAAAATAATGACTTAAAATTGGAAGTTATAATTAAAAGGGACGCAGAGCATAAAACTTCTGAAAATTTACAACCTGGTTGGATGGTAGAGAAGGAAAGAGCATTTTCAGAAAAGGAATATAAACTGGCTGTGGAGCAACCACTTGCTAGAGGGATTAGCATGACTAAAAGGGAATCAAGTGCTAATATCCAAGACAATGGGAAAAAGGCCTCAGAGGCATTTCTGAAATCTTTAAGGCAGCCCCTCCTATCACAGGCCCAGTGGCCTAGGAGGAAAGAATGGTTTTGGGCACCAGGCCCAGGGCCCTGCTGCTCTCTGTAGCCTCAGAATACTGTCCCCACATCCTGGTCACTCAAACTCCAGCCTTGGCTCAAAGGGGCCAAGATGCAGCTCAGGCTGCCGCTTTGGAGAATGCCATTATAAGACCTGGTAGCTTCCACATGGTGTTAAGCCTGCAGGCATGCAAAGTGCAAGAATGAAGGAGTCTTGGCAGCTCCCGCCTAGATTCCAGAGGATGTATTAGAAAGCTTGTGTGCCCAGACAGAAGCCTGTTGCAGGGACAGAACCCCCACAGAGAGACTTTACTAGGGCAGTGCCAAGGGGAAATGTGGGATTGGAGCCCTGACGCAGAGTTCGCATTAGGGTACTGCCTAGTGGAGCTGTGGGAAGGAGGCCACTGTCCTCCAGACCCATTAATGGGAGAGCCACTGGCAGCATGCACCCTGAATCTGAAAAAGCCACAGACACTTAACTCCAACCTGTGAGAGCAGCCACAGGGCCTGCACTCTGCAAAACCACAGGGGTGGAGCTGTCCAAGGCCTTGAGAGCCCACTTCTTGCATCAATGTGCACAGGATGCAGGACATGGAGTCAAAGATTGTTTTGGAGCTTTAAGAGGTAAGGATTGCCCTGATGGGTTTCAGACACCTGTGATGCCTGTTGTCCCTTTCTTTTGGCTGATATCTCCCTTTCAGAGTGGAATGTTTACCCGATACTGGTATCACCATTGTATCTTGGAAGTAAATAGCTTGTTTTTGATTTTACAGATTCATAAGTAGAAGGAACCTGCCTTGAGTCTCAGATGAGACTTTGGACTTTTGATTGAGTGGGTGCTGGAATGAGCTAAGACTTGGGGACTATTGGGAAAAGATGATTATATTTTGCAATGTGAGAATACCATGAAATTTAGGGTGCCAGAGTCCAAAAGATATGATTTGGATGTTTTGTCCCCTCCAAATCTCATGGAGAAATGTGACCTATAATGTTGAAGGTGGGCCTGGTGGGAGGTGTTTCAGTCATGAAGGCAGATCCTTCATAAATGGCATGATACTGTCCTTGTGGCAATGAGTGGGTTCTCATTCTGTGAGTTCACATGAGACCTGGTTGTTTAAAACAGCCTAGCACCCTCTCCCCTCTCTCTCTTGCTCCTTCTCTTGCCATATGATATACTGACTTCCCTTTGCTTTCCACCATGATTGGAAGGTTCCTGGGGTCTTACCAGGAGCAGTTACCAGTACCATGCTTCTTATACAACCTGCAGAACCATAAGTCCAAATATACCTCTTTTCTTTATATATTACCCCGCCTCAGGTATTCCTTTATAGCAATGTGAAATGGACTAACGCAAATACTTTGAAAAGATAAGTACTAAACCAAGTCTTGAAAGATAAGTGATTTTTATCCAGGGGAAGAAAGAAGGGAATGGTATTTCAGGTAGAAGGGAGAATATAAATCAAATCCTGGAAGCCTGAAACAGCTTGTTTTGTGTGGAAATCACAAAGAGAGCAGCATTTCTCTTCTAGAACTGAACTGCCTGGGTGTGACTCCCAGACTCTCTGCAAGATATGTGACCTTGTTCACATTACTAAACCACTATGTGAATCAGTTTCCTCAATCATAAAGTGGGGAATATCATAGTGTCTGCCTCATAGGGTTGTCATGAGAAGGAAACAAATCAATTCATGTGAAGTGCTTGGGACAGTGTCTGGCACATCGTAGATGCTCAAGAAATGATAGCATTTCTTATCATTGGGTGCAGACGATGAGGCAGGAATTAGATGGAATATGAGATTGAAAATATAATTAGCTGGGTGTAGAAGGTCTTGCATGCCATACCCAGGGTTTTGACTTTGTCCTTGGGATACTGGGAGCCACTGCAGGATTGTAGGCTAAGGAACAATATGATGGGATTTGGTATTTCAAGTGGCTCACTATGGCCACCTAGTGGACGATGGTCATGGGGAGGAAATTTGGAGGCAGGTTTTAGAAGACCTGGCTATATATTCTGGCTCAACACTTACCAGTGTATGAATCATTTCCTTCTTTGAGCCTCAATTTAATAATCTGGGAAGTAGGAATTGTAAAACATATTCAAAGGGCTGTGGTGAGGAGTAAGTTATACAACAGAATGAACTTCCCTAACCCAGGACATGACACATATATATAGGTTTGCAACAAATATTTGTTTTGATTTTAATATCAAAAGTCTTACAAGAGAGGAGCAAAAAGTCTCACAGTTTCCCCATCTTTATGCTCTGTCCCACCAGGCCAGCTCTCCTTGCTTCTATAAATGTGCTAGAAACAGTTGAACTGGCTCACAGACCTACATGGTAAGTATCATCCTTACTCTCTCCTACTTCACTCTTCTCACCTCCATAGCTGTCCAGTTCACCCTGACTCAGTGGTCAGAACCCTGATCTCTTTCTGAAGCATCTGCCAGATCCAAGGCTAAGACCACATCCACCAGCCTGGAAAGTGGGTAAGGAAAACTTCTGATGTAACAAGTCTTTTCTTTGTCTGCTGATTGTCATCAGAGAGCTGTTGTTTTTCAATTGACCCTCACCACATTCAACACCTGTTGTTTTACACAATCATTTTGCAGCACCTCTGTCTTATCTCCCCTAATAGTCTGCACATTTCTAGAAGGCACAGACTGCACAGTAAACATGTCTTAGGACCTGCCTCTTGCTCACAGCAGAGGCTTGCCGGGGAATGAATCGAATGAAGAGTTGACTGATGCTCACGCAGTGCTGAAAGCCTGCCAAGCTGTGAATAAGTGTGAGTTGGTTTGATTATGAAAGATGGGAAATCATGTCTTCTTTTCCAGAGTGGAACATAAAGCTTCCCAGCCTCCTCAGGCTTGCTCAGGCAGAGCGGGCAGAGCTGTGACCTGTGGGCCCAGAATTGTACCCTTGATAATCTAAATGACAATCAGCTTATTAAGTCTCACAGTCCCCTGTGCAAGCTGATGAAGGACAGTGGGCTCCTCAGTGGTCAACAACAGTTCAGGGATCTCCTCTCAACAATGAATCTGTGCCTCTACAAGGCAGTTTGAAACACACACAGAAAAGCAGCCGATTTACACAATCTTCTTCCTGCTGTTCCCTTGGCACACATTTTGTGCTGACGTGACAGCCACAGGAACAGATGTCTCTTTGGCCTCTGGGAAGGCAGAGGGAACCCAGGCCACATCTGAAGCTCCTCCCCTTCTTTCCGGGCCACCTGGAACCCAGGCCATGAGTCATGTAGGACCAGTTCAGGGATATGGTCCAGGAAGGCTGCAAGGCGTGGGGGTGATGACAGTTGGAGACAAGAATCAAAGGCGTTGGCACGGAAGGGGAAGTTGAAGGATTCTCTGGCCCAGCTCTCGGGTCATTAAATAGTATTATTGCTCTGTTTTTGTAGTGAAGTAACTGAGGCCTGGGGTGTGTGAGTGACCTGAGCGACGCAAACGCTCCATGTGTGTAGAGAAGAGAGAAGACGGTGGTAGCTCAGGCCTGCTGCAGTGCCCATCACTGCCACCTACTTCTGACTAAAGATGTTGGTGGTGGTGATGGAGAGAGGATATTGGAGAGGATATTGTTACCTCAGACCAGGTTAACCAGTAAAGGTGAGTGTGCATATGTGTTTGTGTGTGTGACCTGCTCTTCAATACTCAACTTCAGAGGTCCACTTCTACAGGATACCACTGCTGCTGTCACACCTAATGATAATAATAATGGTAATAACAAAGGCTAACAGAGCGACTAATATGTGCCAGACATGGTGCTCAGTGCATTACACAGATTATCACATTTAATACTCTCAGAGGTTGTTCTTATTATCTTACCCTGTTCCATAGCTGAAGAAAACAAAAGATAAGTTTAGGAACTTGACCACAGATGTACACTAGAGTCTTGGTTAGATTGGGTTGCTATGACAAATACCATAGACAGGGTGGCTTACAAAACAGAAATGTATCTCTCACAGTTCTGGAGACTGAAAGTCCATAATTAGGGTGCTAGCAGATGGGGTTCTGAGCTGCTCTTCAGAGCTTCTGCACATGGGGTCCTGAGCCCCTCTTCTGAGCTTCAGCAGATGGGTCCTGAGCCCCTCTTCTGAGCTTCAGCAGATGGGTTCTGAGCTTCTCGCTGGGTCTCTTGCTGTGTCCTCACATGGTGGAGAGAGAGAGATAGATTATCTCTTTTGTGTATTTTAGGGCACTAATCCCATTTGTGAGGGATGCACCCTTATGACCTAATCACCTCCCAAAGGCTCCACCTCTAAATACCATTACATTGGGGAATGCATGCATTCAGTCCACAGCAATTCCTAGATTCACAGGACCAGAATTTGCATGTGAGGTAGTCATTAGGATTGTTCACAAATCCTTTTTTTCCCTCTCTTTCCCAGGTTAGAATTTTCTGTCTCAGTTGAATTAAAGCATGACTATGGGACTTTGGCCAATAAAATGTGAGTGGAAGTGTCACTTCTGGCCAGAAGTTTTAGGAACCAAGTTATGCTCTGCCATGTTCTCTTTTCCCTTGGTCACAGCGACCGGCAATAACCTAGGTGATGTTGTGCTATCAGCCTGGGTCCTAGGGGGAGGAAGATGATGGGGTTGAACAGAGCCCTCAACTGACCCTCAAGATTGCATAGTGAGAAATAAGCCTTTGTGGTTGTAAGACACTGAAGTTGTAGGACTGTTCACTATCACAGCAACAGGGCTCAGCCCATTTGGACTGAATTGGAGTGAGGCTTTGTTAGCACAAAGTGAAACTCAAACCCCATACTTTGATACTTTGCCATCTCCTCAATTTCTCCACCTGTCCTAGATATTCCTCCAGTGGCCTCAAGTAGCATTCTACTATGGCATCAGTTACTTTGCATGTCCAGTCTTCTTTCATTTATGTGACCAAGCCCAAAGGGGCACACTTCTGTGTCTTTGGGGTCTAAGCATCTAACACAGAGCCTAGGACAGAGGACATGCTAAGTACATGCTCACTGAATGGATGCCTGTAAGAGAAGGATTCTGGCACTGCAGTGTTGCTCTGCAGGACAAACTCCAAGTGGCCCAGAAGTTCAGCTCACCTCGGACCCCACATTTTTGTCAGATGAGGCAGGAGACTTGTTGTTTCCAGTATCCTCATGCCTGGGGACTCAGCCAGGGGTTGGCACCTGGGGTGTCTGCCCAGCTGACTAGCAGAATTTGTTTCACCCTGTGCAGACCTCAGCAGTAAATCAGCTGGTGTGAGGAATTTACCCCAGAGAGTGATCCAGCAGCAGTGGCATGAATGAGTAATTTACAAAGCCCATTAAGGCGGCACAGAATTACTTATTTATGGGAACTTTTTGACAGATCTGCGGCTTAATCATTTATCCCTGTGAACATTTAGCCAGGGTCATTGGTAAATAATTCACTTATTACACACTCTGGAGTGGTTTATGGTACTGTGACTTATGATCTCACATGAGTTCGCAGCCGGGGAATTGGAATGTGAAGGCCGGGGAGGGGAGGGGGAGGTGGAGGCCCTGGATGCAGGCCCCAGTAGAAGGGCCGTTTGCTCTTAGTCAGCTTGATATTACAGCACAGGAGGATTTTAGTCCCCAGTCTAACCTTTGGGGAGACAGTGAGGGGAGGAAATAGGTATTAAGAGAATGGTCTGAGAATGCTAGGTCTTAGCTCCAGACAGAGTGAGGACAGACTCCAGCTTCACTAGCTCTCAAGGGCCTAATGGGGAAATCTGAATGCCCCAACCTGACATTCGAGATCCTCCAAGAACTGTCCCCATTCCTTTCCAGTCTTATCATTATTACTTATCTCAGCAGCAGCCACCCGGGCTGAGATCTAGCATACCTCCCCCTTCTCCAAGCATTTCCTTGTGGCGTTCCTCCTGCCTGCCTGTCCTTCTCTTCTTATTGTCTAACTGCTACTTAATATTCAGCTTTCAGCTCAAAGCCCACATCCTGCATGAAGCCTTCTTACACTACTTCAGCTACGCTCACCACCTCCATGAAGTTCTTGAAAACTTGCAAAGTGCCATGCACACATGAAGCACATTACACATGCCATTGATTAGCCGGCTTCCCCCGCTAGACCAGGTGTTCCTTTAGCACCGTGTTCAGATCCCAATGAACACGGTCCCATGAAAGCCAGCCCAGAGCCTGTCCCACAGTCAGTTAAATGAACATGGGCTATTGTTGATGATGAGGATAATATGAAGATGCTAATGAAGGTGGTTGTCAGGCTGACTTCCTCAGCATCCCACCACGGCCTCTCTTCTCTGTCCCACATGTTCCCCAGGCCCCAAAGACAGTGGAAGCAAGTGGTCACATCTCTAAGGTTCTTCGAGATTCTAACTGATACCATAAGTGGAGAGAGGCACTTATGTTGGGATGGAGGAGGAGTGCATTTGGGCCTGTTCACCAGAGACGAGTCAAGTTGAAGGGGTAAGGAAATCCAGGTGCAAGCACCAAGCCCCACCCTCTTATTGAAGATCCATCCCAAGTCACACCTGTCTTGCCCATAGCCTTCCAGGAAGACCCCACAGATTCCAAATGTGTTTCCCAGACCTCTAGTTTAAGATTAGCTTGACTTCTTAAGGTTGAGGCCAGTTAAATAAGGTCTTCTACCTTTGTATCAATACCAATTGTTGCCCAGATGGTAGAAAGATTTAGTAAGATGGCTTCCTTTTCCCACTGGAGTTTTTAGATCTCCAGTAGGAAGACACAGGAGATAATTTACTGTCTTGCCCACCAGAAAATCCTTCATAAAGTCTAGTCTCAAGCAGTTTTGCTGTAATGGTCAAGAAGAAGCATAGGATATTGAGGAACTTGTATTCCAGGAAGGGAAATCCTGGGCTTGCCTGAGATAAGTTGGGAGATGAGAAAAGATAGAAGCAAAGTCGTTCCTAAGCACAGTGCTCTGTTCTTCCCTGGGTCTTAGGGAATTTTGAATAGGTTTCTAATCACTGTCTAGAGTGGTCAGAGCCATATGGTTTGTTACCATATTCGCATGTTTTTATGTGCTCCCATAACAACCATGTCAAGTAGGTATTCTTGAGAGCTTCTCTTACTGACTGAATTGTGTCCTCCCTGAATCCATATGTTGAAGACCTAGCCCCCAGTGTGACTATTTGGAGACACAACCTTTAAAAGGTAATTAAGGTGAACCCAGTTCATAGGGGTAGAGCCTTAATCCTTACAGGACTGGTGTCCTTAAAAGAAGAGAATAGGTCGGGCGCGGTGGCTCAAGCCTGTAATCCCAGCACTTTGGGAGGCCCAGACGGGCGGATCACAAGGTCAGGAGATCGAGACCATCCTGGCTAACATGGTGAAACCCTGTCTCTATTAAAAAATACAAAAAACTAGCCGGACGAGGTGGCAGGCGCCTGTAGTCCCAGCTATTCGGGAGGCTGAGGCAGGAGAATGGCATAAACGCGGGAGGTGGAGCTTGCAGTGGCCGGATCTTGGCTCACTGGGCGACACAGCAAGACTCTGTCTCAAAAAAAAAAAAAAAAAAAAAAAAAGGAGAATAGACATCAGATCTCTCTCTCTCTCTCCCTGTCTCTTTCTCTCCCACTTTCTCTCTCTCTCTCTCTCTCTCTCTCTCTCTTTCTCTCTCTCTCTCTCTCACACACACACACACACACACACACTCCTTCTTTTGCTTTTCATGCATACAAAGGAAAGGCCATGTGAGGACATAGCAGGAAGGCAGCTGCCTGCAAGGCAGGAAGAGAGGAACCAGAAACTAACATGCTGGTACCCTAATCTTGGACTTCCAGCCTTCAGAATTATAAGGAAATAAGTTTCTGTTGTTTAAGCCACCTGGCCTATGGCGTTCTGTTACTGCAGCCCAAGCTGATGAGACAGCTTCCTTTTACAGGTGAGAAAATCAAGGCTCACAGCAGAGAAATGGCTTGTCCAAAGTCATCCAAATAACAGGTGGCAGGATTTGAAATGAGGACTGGATGCTAGCATGGATGGACCAGATCCTGCAGACTCCATCCCAGGATGGAACTTGGAGTCTAGACCCTGCATCTGGCAGTCTCCCTGCTAGCTCTCCTGCTGTGGGTTCCTGTTACAGCTTCTCCCTCAACTCTGCGCTCCCACTCCAAACATCCTACACTTTGGGTTGCTTCTCCCCTTCTCTTCGCTCAGTGCGCCGCAGGTTTTGTGGTTCTGTGGTGTGGTGCTGCCATCTGCTGGCGGGAGGCACCAGCTGCCCTAACTGCCAGGGAAAGATTTTCTTTTTATTTTATTTTATTTTATTTTATTTTATTTTATTTTATTTTATTTTATTTTATTTTATTTATTGAGACAGAGCCTCCCTCTGTCGCCCAGGCTGGAGTGCAGTGGCACGATCTTGGCTCACTGCAACCTCTGCTTCCGGGTTCAAGCGATTCTCCAACCTCAGCCTCCTCAGTAGCTGGGAGTACAGGTGCACACCACCACACCTGGCTAATTTTTGTAATTTTAGTAGAGATGGGGTTTCACCATGTTGGCCAGGCTGATCTTGAACTCCTGACCTCAAAAGATTGCCCACCTCGGCCTCCCAAAGTGCTGGGGTTACAGGCATGAGCCACAACCCGGCCCGGGATTTTCTTTACTGTGTCTCTCTCTTACTTTCACATACCATCCACCTCTCCCTCCTAAGTCCAATCCCTTTCACTCTCTCCTGTAGGCAGGTGGCTAATATGGTAGGCTCCTGGAGGAAAAATAAAATAAAATAAAATAAAAGGAAGCAGGTACAGAGAACTACCTTTAATTTGAGAAGAAAATGGATTACAAAAGAGAAAGGACGGTTGATTCCCAAGGAGTGAAGTCCCCACAGAGTGCCAAAACAGACCTTTCCAGCCTAGGTCAGAGAGCTGGGGGAGATCTGAGGCAGTGGGCATGGTGCCCTTTGGCTTTGATCACAAACAGAAGCACCGAAGACCTCCCTGCATGTCCTATGGAGGTGGCAGGAGCTCCTGGAAAGCCTGTAGGAAAAGGCTACTAGGAATAAAATTCTATCTATCTACCTATCTGTCTGTCTGTCTGTCTATCTATCTATCTATCTATCTATCTATCTATCTATCTATCTACCTACCTACCTACCTACCTACCTACCTATGAGACAGCACTGTGTGTCATCCAGGGTGGAGTGTAGCGGCACAATCACAGCTCACTGCAGGCTCGACCTCCCAGGCTCATGCCATTATCCTGCCTTAGTCCCCTGAGTGCCTGGGACTATAGGTGTCATGCCTGGCTAATATAAAAAGTATTTTTGTAGAGATGGGGTTTTTGTTACGTAACCCAGGCTGGTCTCGAACTCCTGGGCTAAGGTGATTCTCCTGCCTTGGCCTCCCAAAGTGCTGGGACTGTAGGCATGAGCCATCATGCCCAGCCTACTGTCCCTTTATTCCAGAGAATGAGGGTGATCTTGCTGACTGGTTTCTGTTAGTTATTCTCCCATAGTGACACGTGCAGTAAATAATCCCACCTCCTTTGACAGATGTGGAAACTGAGTCTCAGAGTGGTTTATCAATCCACAGATTAGTGTGGATGAATGATATCATACTTTGGGGGTGTGGCTACTGAGCCAGGAATGTACTTCAAGGGCATCTGAAAGTTCTGACTCATCTCATGCCAATGTGTGAAATATTAAACTCAGTGCTTAGGAGGGATCTCACTTTCTTCTCTCCACACAAACCCTAGCTTCAGTGTCTCTCTGTGAGGTCACCCAGAGTCTGGTTCATATGGCTAAGAGCCACATATTACAGGCACAGCCACAGTCAGCACCTGGCTTCTCTCTGGTGTCACCAAGGCTCAAGGCAGGAGAAGCAGATGGGTGAACGGGAGCCAGGAGAAGTGTGCAGGGAGGGGAATGGCCAAGCGGACCGAGCATAAAGGAAGGAAAGGTCATATAGAAGGGAAAAAGTACAGATATAAAATACAAAGATCAGAGGACTTTGACTTTGCAGTTACCAAGCTGTGTGTCTTCAGGGAATTCTTCTTCAATCTGTAAACTGGGCATAATACAGTCATGCTTGCCTCACACATCTATTTTGAAAATTAAGTGAGATAACATGAGTGAAACCACCAGTCCCAGTGTTCAACTCACGGTCAGCACTGACTTTTATAAAGCACTGACTTTAATATTTCACACTTTGGCATGAGATGAGTCAGAACTTTCAGATGCCCTTGAAGTACATTCCTGGCTCAGTAGCCACACCCCCAAAGTGTGATATCATTCATCCACACTAATCTGTGGATTGATAAACCACTCTGAGACTCCCTAGGAAGTGTTTGTTGAATCTGAAACCATGAAAGGGAGAGGGCTGATTCATTGTACCCTCATGTCCTGGGACTGCTGACCTATATTAACATGAATATGCTGGCAGCCACTCGTCACATGCACCACAACACCTCCTGAAGGCTCTGACCCAGTCCTAGCATTCCAGAAGCCAGGAGGTGGTCTTGCTCCCTCCAGCTTTGCCCTTCACAGGCACAGCTTTGCCACATTCCTCTAAATGCATCAGCATTGCAGAAGCCATGTCTTGTATGCCAGAATGGAGCAGATTCCAATTAGGAGCCACAGGGAGTCACATGCCTTCAAATGGAAGGGGGTAATTTTGATAATTTTTTTGTTTATTTTGTTTTGAGATGGCATTTAGCTTTTGTCGTCCAGGCTGGAGTGCAATGACATGATCTTGACTCACTGCAACCTCCGCCTCCTGGGTTCAAGCAATTCTCCTGCCTCAGCCTCCCGAGTAGCTGGGATTACAAGCTCCCGCCACCACACCCAGATAATTTTTGTATTTTTAGTAGAAACGGGGTTTCCCCATGTTGGCCAGGCTAATCTTCAACTCCTGACTTCAGGTGATCCACCTGCCTCATCCTCCCAAAATGCTGGGATTATAGGCATGAGCCACTGCGCCTGGCCAATTTTGGTAATTTTGTTTCCTGGGAAGGACAATACATTTACATGTCTTTGCAACATGACTAAAGAGCCTTGAATTTAGAGTCAGGAATCTGGCTTATAGTCCAGTGTCTTGATCACTACCTGTATCACTACCTGGGCAAACTAGGACAAGTTGGTTACCCTGTCTCTAAGTCTCGTTTTCTCTAATACTCCATGTTTCAATCACTAGCCCATCCAATTTTACCTCTTGGAAATGCTTTCTGTTGCAAGAAATAGAATACTCAGCTAACATTAGCTTTTGACAAAAGAGTATTTATTGTTTATGTACAACCATTTTGGACACAGGCAGTCTATGTCATCTCAACAGCATCATCAAGGACCCAGGCTCTGTTGTCATCTTTAGCATCTTGATCCTCACGACTGCCACCTGAGGTCACAAGATAGCTACTGCAACTCCAGTGTCACACAACTATTAAAGGCAGAAAGAAGGAAGGAGATGGCATCAAATGCTCCTGTTACTTATGTCAGGAAAGCAAAAGATTTTCCAGAAAATCCCTAGCTGATATCTCCTTTGCTTTCATTGTCTAGAATTCTGTCAGATGAGAACTTCCAGCTGCCAGAGAAGCTTTCTAATCTCTAAGTGGGAGGCAGCAAGGGAGATCCCACAATTTTTTCATGTGCCTCCCTGATGAGCATATATTCCCTAGTGTTGCTTTCCTGAGAGCGAGGATGAGCCAGTGAGTAGCTTTTGATAAAGAGGGAGGAAAAAGCCCTGAAAAAATTTAGGCCTTCCCCTCGGAGGTTAGACAGGGGTGGATATAATATGAATACCCTGGACACCATGAGTCTCAGGGCCCTGAGGTTTGGAGTACTGAACAGAGGAGTGTGAAGGTCTGGAAGGTTGCATTGTGTTTTGCCTAGCTTTATTATCCTCACAACTTAAGAGTGTATCTAGGGCAGACTCCCCACCTGTTCAGCTAGCTGGAGCATCAGGGATTCTAATGTGTGTTTATCTCTATGGAGCCCCAGAAAGCCTGATAGTGATATCCTCTTCTTTCCTCCTTCTCCTGAGGGGCTCTGGAACCTCTAGGTGCCCAGACCTGTGCAATGTACAGATGTTGCTGAGTCCTGTAAATGACACGATCGTACCTCCTCCCAGGAGCTTCACTACTTCCTGACCCCATTGAAGTGGCCATATAGATTCATCCCATTCCTGAACAACTGTGCCTGTGGAATCTTGATAAAGTAGGACATTATTTTTTTTTCATAATAAGCATAACTATCATTTACTGACTTACAGCAAAACAGTTCAGAGATGACCAGCCCAGAGTTACACAGTGACAGAGCCAAGATTCCACCTAGGTCAGTCTGATTCCACTGGCCTTACCTTTCTCTTTTCCTTTCGTTTTGTTCTTTTTCTTTTCTTTTCCCTTCTCTTCTCTTCTCTTCTCTTCTCTTCTCTTCTCTTCTCTTCTCTTTTCTCCTCTCCTCTCCCCTCCCCTCCTCCTTCCTTCCTTCCTTCCGCTTCCCCATCGTTATTCTTTCTTTCTTTCTTCTTTCTTTCTTCGTTCTTTCTTTCTTTTATTCTTTTATTGCTTTCTCTCTGCTTTCTCGCTCTTCTCTCTCTCTCTTTCTCTCTTTCTTTATTTCTTCTTCTTTCTTCTTCTTTTTTCTTTCTGTCTTCTTTCTTTTCTCTTTCTTTCTTCTTTCTTTCCCTTCCTTCCTTCCTTCCTTCCTTCCTTCCTTCCTTCCTTCCTTCCTTCCTTCCTTCCTTCCTTCCTTCCTTCCTTCCTTCCTTCCTTCCTTCCTTCCTTCCTTCCTTCTCAGGGTCTCACTTAGTGCCTGGGCTGGAATGGAGTGGTGCGATCTCTGCTCATTATACTCTCAGCTGCCCAGGCTGAAGCGATCCTTCCACCGCAGCCTACCAAGCAGCTGGGATCACAGGCACACACCACCACACCAGGCTCATGTTGTTTACTTTTGGAGAGACAAGGTCTCACTATGCTGCCCAAATTGGTATTGAACCACTGGGTTCAAGCAATTCTGACTTGACTTCCCAAAGTGCTGGGATTACAGGTGTGAGCCATCACACCCTGTCAACTTTATCTTTCTTGTTGCAGCAGTCTGATTTCTGAGTGGTTTTCCTAGACTTTGTGCAATATCCAGCATACAATATATGCATGGGATTGCTAATTTCCTCCATTGGTTTATTTCCATTTCCTGGTTCCTGAAGAACTCAACTTTTTGTACAAAAAGACTAATATCCCCAATACTGTTCAGAATAGTGGCTAGCACCTAGTAATGCACATTTGTGGAATGACTGTTACATAAAGATGTTTCTGATTTCTCAGACCTTCTAGATACTTGGATTAATAGAAAAAAAGGCCTGTCTACTTGTGGGTCTGTCATTCTTAGAGATTACTAACTTAATTATCTATTTTTATAGTGAGAGGCTGAGACAAGGGGAGATGAAAGGTTATGTCCAAAGCTTATACAGTCGATTCAGGAAGGACCTCTACTCTAGCGCCTCAAGCAGGTACAGCCAGAACAAACACCTCTTCCCTACATGAAGCTAGGGAGGTGACAAGTAAACCTAAATGTTTTCAGGTCGGACCGTAACATCCACAGGTGGATCCCAGTTTCCTGTTGGGGGACTTTGCCTCACTTACTGAAAGGGTAAAGAAATCTAGCTTTCTTTTGGAATAAAACATCAGGTTGAATCACAGTTTTACTGGTAACTAGCTTGATGCTCTCAGCTAAGTTGTTTACCCTGATTAGGTCTCCGTGTTCTTTGCTGTAAAGTGGAAAAATGAAAGTGTTTATTTACCTTGTGCGATTGCTGTGAGGAGTAAACAAAGAGCTCCATGTGAAGTGTTTTAGCACAAATGCATACCCAGAGTGAGCATTCAGTACATTGTAGTTGCAGTCATTACTGTCATAATTAGACTGTGGTGTGCTGAAGAATATTTGACTTTGTCACTTTCCCACGTTGTTTTACTTCTTGCTGTGGGAGGGGCTCTGCAGCTGTAGAAGGTCGCTGACGTCTGAGGTTAGATTTTGCCCATCTCCTCTGTCTCTTTTGACACATTCTTCTGCCTGTTTCCGTCCTTCCAACCCTCCCGGAACCTTCCACTTGGCCCAGATGAGCAGTTTGATGGGTCATAGGGCTGGCCTGCCGGAATGCCCTGACATTCTGCTGTTGAAATGGGTGACCCTTCATTACTTCTGGGCAGAGGCTGGCCTGTCAGTCAGCTGGTAATTAACAGAGCCTGGAGATGAGTTGCCAGAGAAAGGGCTCTGGCCACTGCCTCCCCCACAATGCTTTTCTGATGTGCTATGGCTGGTAAAGCCAATGGTTAAACATCCAGGAATTTGGCAAGCCAGCTGTTAAGCTGCTGAATATCCAGGAATTTTGTGAGCCAGTTGTTAAACTGTTGGTAGCTTGAAATCAATCGTGGTGGGAGTCTTTACGCCATGGAACCATCAGCAGACACAACAAATCAGGACACTGTCTCACCCTGCAGCGCATTGACCTGCACATCACTGAGCAAACTGTCTTCTCCTAAAACTCACTAACTGAGGGAAAGATTACAGGATTCTGGGCTTGACATGTGGTTAAAACCCACAATTTAAGAAAATTAATTCTTTTAGTTATAAAAGTAATGCAAGCTTGTTATGACACATTGAAATAATATAGGACAAAAAACCTGAAAAGTAAAGGTCTCTGTCCATATATCTCTCCTCCTTGCAGAGATATCCACTCATTTTTGTTTGTTTCTCTCTTGAACTCTTTTGTAGAGATAGAAAAATAGCTATTTTATATGTCTACTGGTTTATTGGATGGGGCTGAACTTGAAAGAAGAAGCCACTTTATTTTTTCTCTTACCTCTGCTCCTGCTATCCATCATGCTGCAGAGAATTCCTCTGACTTGCCCCTGAGGGCTGGCTTGAGCAGACTCAATAGCTTTCTGGCCATTTCTAGGCATTGGAAAAATAGTGCAGTCAGTTCAATTTAAAACTTGAATCTCACATCCATTTCAAAGCCCCTCTTATCCCCCCAATGTTAGGCCCGAACTGTGGCCCAGAAACCTGGGTGGGGTCACTCATTCTCCTTCTATCTCCTCCCACTTAGAGCAGAGAAAAATACATAAAGCTCTTTTTATTAGGGGCTGCCCTCTGTAGCTCTGTCTTTGCTTGGTGGTTGACCTACATGCCCTCTAGCAAGGCAGCAAGTTCTTGGGAGGTCTACCACTCCAGGTCTTCTAATTGCTGTTTCCTGCTGGCTGACCTCTTGTAACCCTTTCTCAAGTCCAGTCCCTACAGGTACAATCTATAGCCATTTACTGGTGGTGTCTCGTCTCCAAGCAGGCAGGCTTCTTGGGTGGAATCTCATCAAAACAGCTTTAGTGTCACTACTTCCCACAACATCCACTTGGCTCTCAGGAAATTCAGGCATCTTTGCCCTACCAAATGGTAGGAATACAGCTTACCCATCGGCCAACCCCTCTCTTCTCATCTTCTGTTCATGTGTAGCTCCAGCCAAAGGTAAGTAGGCAGCTGTCACTTGCCCAGAACTCTCCCCTAGTTGTGCAGTGGTGCACCCAGGTGAGCTGTGGGTTGCTGCAGCTGAGGAGGAAGTAACCAGCCTCTATTCCTGTAGGCACCTCCTGTCTCAGCCAGTGATTCTTTTGGGACTTCCCTCTGTTGTGGTTTAAGATGGAGAGAAGCCCCCTACTTCCCCTTCCCCTCACACGACTCTATCACATGAGTAACCTAAACGTCCCTTTAAATGTATAGCCTCCCCTATAAGGTGGGGGTTGGAACTGGGTAAGGGCTGCAGGACAGGTTTTGTCCTCTTTTCATAAATTCAACAAGTTGTGTTTTGTACTTTTCTTTAGAATGTAGGAGGATTTACTACCTACTCTTTACAGTTTTGGCATTCAATCTGAAATTTAAAGACAGTCTACATACATAATTGTATTAAGCAAATAAGATTATTATATGCATATTGTTCTATCATTTGCTTTTCTTTCTAAGCAAAATACTGTATTTCTTTTTTTTTTTTTTTTTGAGACAGAGTCTCGCTCTGTCGCCCAGGCTGGAGTGCAGTGGCGCGATCTCTGCTCACTGCAAGCTCCGCCACCTCCCGAGTTCACGCCGTTCTCCTGCCTCAGCCTCCCTAGAAGCTGGGACTACAGGCACCCGCCACCACGCCTGGCTAATTTTTTTGTATTTTTAGTAGAGACAGGGTTTCACTATGTTCACCAGGATGATCTCGATCTCCTGACCTCGTGATCCGCCCACCTTGGCCTCCCAAAGTGCTGGGATTACAGGTGTGAGCCACCGTGCCTGGCTAAAATACTATATTTCAGGCATATTTCTTTGTCATTGTATATAGATCTACCTCTACCTCTTTTTAAAAATGTATCTTACTTTTCCTCACATATTACTTTTTTGTTATCTTGTATTCATGACCATTTCTTCTTCTTCTTCTTCTTCTTCTTCTTCTTCTTCTTCTTCTTCTTCTTCTTCTTCTTCTTCTTCTTTTATTATACTTTAAGTTCTAAGGTACATGTGCATAACGTGCAGGTTTGTTACATATGTATATTTGTGCCATGCCATGTTGGTGTGCTGCACCCATCAACTCGTCAGCACCCATCTTTTTTTTTTTTTTTTTTTTTTTTTTTGAGACAGAGTCTTGCTCTGTCTCCCAGGCTGGAGTGCAATGGCATGATCTTGGCTCACGGCAACCTCCGCCTCCCGTGTTCCACTGATTCTCCTGTCTCAACTTCCTGAGTAGCTGGGATTACAGCTATGTGCCATGGCGCCCTCTAATTTTTGTATTTTTAGTAGAGATGGGGTTTCACTATGTTGGCCAGCCTGGTCTCAAACTCCTGATCTCAGGTGATTGGCCCGCCTTGGCCTCCCAGAGTGCTGGTATTACAGGCATGAGCCGCTGCCCCCGGCCCATAATCATTTCTTAAACTAGAGATTTTAGAACTGCCTAGAACAGCAAGCAATGCTTCCTCTTTATGATTTTGCATTTCCTTATTTTCACTGGGTGTCTTCAGAAAGGTTGGGAAACTTGAGTGTGCCTGTGTCCTTTGGAGGTGGGGTAGATCTTTTTACTCAAGCAGCACAAACTTTTCGAAATGGCTCAGTATTTCCACTATACATATATCACCATGTGCGTGTATGATGATCTACTGAATTAACCCGCATTCATGGACATTTAACTGTTACCAATTCTTCCCAATTATAGATAACATTGTACTGAACATCTATCTTATATTCTTGTGCACTAACTCATTGGTTTTTAAGTAAGCAAAACATTATAAGATGTGATCCTTTCCCCTAAGACATGTTTCCAGAAACCCCTTTTGTAATCAGAATGCAGAGAGAAAGGCTAGGATTAGGACAAATAGGTTCCCAGAAGGGACCTTTGAAGGATGGCGACTTTGTTAACCTTCCTTTCTACCAGGAATTCCTCTAGAGTTGGCACCTCATGGGCTCTGAGTGTGGCCATGGTCTATTGATCAGAGGCCTGAACAAGACCCAGTGAGGGGCATTCAGCAGGTACTCAATAAATGTTTGTTTAACCTGAAGCACATTAGCCATCCTTATATAATGGCAGGCAGCCCAGGAACAGTTGTGCACATAATTACAACTCAGTCAGATTGACTGGGTTGTAACTTGTAAATTGGGCTTGCTTTCTACATCTTCCTGTTCACTGAGTTAGGCCTTCACAGATCACTATGCCTGACAGTCGTATGACCTCATGAAGGACTGTTTTTTTGGGGGTTTTTCTTGAGACAGAGGCTCCTTCTGTCATCCAGGCTGGAGTGCAGTGGTGTGATCATGGCTCACTGCAGCCTTAACCTCCTGGGCCCAAGCAATCCTCCCACCTCAGCCTCCGGAGTAGCTGAGATTATAGGCATGTACTACCGTGGCTGACTAATTTTTTTTATTTTTTGTAGAGTCAGGGTCTTGCTATGTTGCCCAGACTGGTCTCAAACTTCTGGACTCCAGCGATCCTCCCATCTTGGCCTCTCAAAGTACTAGGATTACAGGTGTGAACCACTGCAATGCAACCCCATGAAGTACTCTTGGCCCAGACCATAAATCCTTAGGGTACAAGGGTGGAGGCAGCCATACAAAATATGACCAGAATTCTACTTTTTGAGGCTATACCTGCACCGAGTCACATTTAAAGAAATGGTAGGCTAGTAGAAAAATCTAACTGAAAGCATTTCAAATGTTTAATCAGAAGAGACTTGTTATTATGGTGCAGTCCACCTTAGACACTCCTCTTAGTTTCAGTCTCTCTTCTTTGCCAGGCAGAAGGTCCAGAACAAATTCTTCCATCTCCTCTAATTTTCACAAACTCTCCTTTACCCTATCCACTGAGTTCTCCTATGTATGTCTCTCCCTTTTAGACGTCTTCCTATACTCTGTTCCCTGGGAGGTATTGGTCACCCTCCCTGTCCACACAAACTATTGCCATTTCTCTCACAACCTTCAGTGCCTTTGGCAATTTCAGGGAATAAAACTTCCTATCACTTTACACACGGAGTCTAATTCCCCAGGCTGCCACATGTTGCATTGCAGATCTTTCTCAGCGTCTCTGGCAGAGAGTCTCATTGGACTCTTTCTCCGAATCCGGCTGTAAAAGAATCAGAAACACACCCAAGGCAATGATTTTGACCATTCCAAAGTCTGGCATTGGTGCCGTCATTTCTGAATTCTTGGGACTGTCTCCCTCCCAGGAGAGGGAGGACCAATGGTACTCAAGTCTCTGGTTTTAGGTTTTGTGTTGTTGCACTGAATTTCTACTTCTGGTCAGTGTCATCTCTGCATCTCTGCCTAGATAACTCAACTCATACTCAGTTCAGGTGCCATCTACCCAGGAAGTTAATCTTGAATATCCACATAGAACAATGACTGATCTCTGGGATCTTGAAAGTACTGTGTTTACCTCCACAACACTTTTTTTTTGGAGACACAGTTTCACTCTGTCACCCAGGCAGGCATGCAGTGGTGCAATCTTGGCTCACTGCAACCTCCACCTTCCAGGTTCAAGCGATTCTCCTGCCTCAGACTCCCGAGTAGCAGGGACCACAGGCATGCACCACCATGCCTAGCTGTTTTTTTTTTTTAGTAGAGATGGGATTTCGTCATGTTGGCCAGGCTGGTCTCAAACTCCTGACCTCAGGTGATCTGCCTGCCTTGGCCTCCCAAAATGCTAATTACAGGTGTGAGTCACTGCACCCGGCCCTAAAATAAAATTTTTCCCCTACTAGAAAAGTAATAAATACTAATTACAGAAATATTGGAAATACTGAAAAGCGGGGAAAACAGCACTCTTTTCTCAGCAGTTGAAAATAAGCAAAATTAATATTTCAGTGTATTTCTTACCAGTCTATTTACTGTACAAATTTTAATTTAATTTAATTGTGCTCATGTGGTAAACATAAAATTGTACATGTTGATATATATGAATACACTAACTAGTCAAGCATATTAGAGAAAACACCTATAAATACAGAACAAAATACAAAAGAAGAAAAAGTAGCATTTTATAATTCCACTCCAAGAAACAACCTAGTTACATTTTAGTATATTTTCATAAAACCCCAAAAATTACCTGTTTGCATAATCTCACACTATGTGTCTTGAATTTTAATCATAGTTAACAAAGGAACACTTGTAAAATTTAGTTGGCAGATTTTACGTAAAGGTTTTAGTGACATGCATTTTCCACCTGGTGGTTTATTAGTCTTGTTTAATTAAAAAATGATTTAGGCTATACTGATTGGCTTTGAAGATATAGAAAGTCATTAATAATATTCTTTAGCAATGAAAATAGTAATTATGCTCTTTTGTGCACTTCTGCCTTGAGAAATGGAAGAAAGCCGGGGGGGGGGGGGGGAACAAAGATTTTTAGTTTAATAACTATCTTGGCTTGGCATCCCAACTATACAAATTGTTTGGCCATGCTAATCAAAGTTGGAACAGACCCCGTTAATGTTTTACGTGGTCTTTTATCAAATTGGCAAGAGATTATCTGTAAACTGCTTTTTTTTTTTTTTTTTTCCGGTGGGAGGGGGAAGCACAATCAAAATAGAATCTGTAGGAAAGCAGAAGACAATCTTGGGAACTAAACAGGGCCAGACTTTGACCTCAGGCTGGCAAAGCTACTTGATAGCACATTGTTCCATTGTTTCTCTTGGTTTTGAGTCTAATTTTAGTAAGGGAAGATCCATCAGTCTTTCATTTCATGACATCTCCGTTCTCTACTTTTAAACTTTATTTTCTCTCTTTGTTGACTGGAGAATATGTTCAAGTGATTTGTTTCAAGATTAGCCCATGCATGACAGGTGTATGTTCTGAACCCTTTCATTTCTGATGTTTGCTTTTTTCTTTCTTTCCCACATAAAGGGAGTAATTTGGTTGGGTACACATTCTTGGGGGGTAACTCTTTTCCCGCAGTACTCTAGATCCTTTCCATTGAAAACTAAGTGCAGAGAAATCTGAAGTCAGCCTTCAAGAGAGATCTTTTGGTGAAAAGATTGATGATTTGGGTGGTGGGTGGGCATCACTGTCACTTCTCAGAAGGCAGCTCCCACATAGTAGAAGTGGATGTCCAGGTCTCTGGTATAGATTTAGCATTTTGTAACTGGGTGAGGGGAGTGTGATGTGGAGGTACGAAAATGACTTTTTCTATTTACTTTCAGATAAGCCACTTGCTCTGTTTTTTCCAACATACCCAAGGTGTCCCTCTCTTCTGTTTTTTTTTTTTTTTTTTTTTTTTTTTTTTCCTTTCTTTTTTCAGTTCAGTTCTAATGACCTTAAAGTTCATGGAAATTCCTTTTGCCTCTGACAATAGTTGATTTTTAAAAGTCCTCATTTTTAGTGTCATTATTAGGTTTGTCTTTTCCTGGAACTTTATAGATAGTTCATGTGAAACTTTAAGAGATAAGGCTAGGAGTGGTTAGCCAAATATTATTTTAATTCATAAGTTTAGCTATGACATTCAGTAGGTTTAATCAACCTTCCATAAAGCTGTCATTTGGTTTCAGAGGGAAGGCTGCTCAGAGCTACAAGGAGAAATGAGTTTTGAGCCGTGTAATGGTTGGGGCAAGAACATGTGTTGGTTGTTAGAGCCAGGGTTGCTAGACTCTGTTCTATCTCACTGTTTTTTCTATTGTATTCCATCTCACTGGATGGTCTGTTAGGAAGAAACATAAATAGCACCTCAGCTGACAGGGTGATTTCTCTCTGTTATTGTCCTTAAGTAGAAGATGGTTCTATGTGGCTTACAGGTTCAGCACACAAACCATGTCAGTAATGGTGTGAGTGCAACAGCGTTAAAGCCACAATGGAAAGAGGGCTTGTGTCAGTTTAGGTCCTCTGGGAAGCAGATACTAAAGACGGAATTGTAAGGCCAAGAGATTTTGAAAGATGGGAGATAGGGAACAAAAGGAGTCAGGGAAAGTCTTCCGATAGTGATACAGGTCTGATGCCTGTAAAATGAGATGGGGAGGCAAGAGGGTTGGGAAAGAAGAGAGTTTGACCCTGATGCAGCTCTGAGGAAGTATCATCCAGCCCAGTGGGAAGCTCCAGGGAGGTTGCCAGTAGAGGAGTCTATGTTAGGAGAATGGCCATGTGGAGCAGAAAGTACCCCTGCTGTCCTGCTGTGCTCAGTGGCTGAAGCTGCCTGGGGAGACTTTAGCTTTCGTTCAAACATTGCAGCAGATCCTGAAGGTGGTGCAGCTGGAGGCTGATAGCTAAGTGCACTCCTAGAGCAGAGTCTTCCTTGAAGGGAGATCTGACTAGTGCACCTTTATGGCTGCCACAAAGCCCCTTCCACACTCTCCAGGAGGGACCAAGAATATTACCCATCCTAAGCAGATGATGCACAAGGTAACTTAGCTCCTGTGGCTGGATGAAAACAGAGCAGGTCCATTCATATGAGATCCCCAGCAACTGCTCTTTGGCAAAGCTGAATGGGCAACCCTGAGCAGATTGTCTCCAGGGGTTGTGACCTTCAGTTTCAGGTGATTTTGAATGTGTACTTGAATGTGCCCCCAGAACAGCATGGAACCCAGCCTAAGGGTCAACTTAATTTGAGCAAACATTTCATCTCTCCATCAACAATTATCGAATAGCTACAATGAGGCAGATCTTGTACTAGTTATAGGTAATATAGGAGAGAACAAGAGGAAGCTTCTGTCCACGGTTTGCCTGTAATCTAGTGATGGAGAAATATTATTAAAAACTGAGAACGGTGATAAGCACAACTAGCCTTTGCGAACAATATTAGGGATCAGACAGGAAAGGGAAGTTAAAAGAGGAAAGAGGGCTCCTCCTACAAACTTCATCTGTTCCCTCTTTGGAAATAAAGTATGAAAAACATGAGTCTTGGGTCTTGAAAGGTCCCAGAGGCGAGTGGTCCGGGATCTAGTCTCTGGTCCGTCTCACTGACTCCCATTAGAGTTCGGCGTGGGGCATCATGATGGGCAGAGGGAGCAGAACAGACAGGTATCTGGGTCTCTCTCTACTTCACCCTGGTTAGGGATGGAGAAGAATGGGGTGAAATTAGTAGAGAGATTTACAGAACACAGCAGGTCTCCTTCCACTGACCTCTTTCTTGGCTTCTGCATCATAGAACTATTCCCTTTTCCTTCCCTCAGTCCTCTAACATGGATGATCGGGGTTGGACTGGTCTAGGTAAGGAAACATGGTCTCCTGTCTACAAGTCATTGACTAGTTGTGCTGTATCTGGACCAGGGTTGCTGGGGAGACTCTTCCTTCCTTCCTTCCTTCCTTCCTTCCTTCCTTCCTTCCTTCCTTCCTTCCTTCCTTCCTTCCTTCCTTCCTTCCTTCTTTTCTTTCTTTCCTTCTTTCTTTTTCTTTCTTTCCCTCCCTCCCTTCCTTCCTTCCTTCCTTCCTTCCTTCCTTCCTTCCTTCCTTCCTTCCTTCCTTCCTTCCTTCCTTCCTTCCTTCCTTCCTTCCTTCCTTCTTTCCTTCCCCCTCACCTCCCCTCCCCCTCTCCACCCCATCCCTCTCCTCCATTCCCCACCCCTCCCCTCCCCTTTCTTTTTTTTGACTGAGTTTCACTCTTGTTGCCCAGGCTGAAGTGCCATGGTGCGATCTCGGCTTACTGCAACCTCCGCCTCCCAGGTTCAAGTGATTCTCCTGCCTCAGCTTCCCAAGTAACTGGGATTACACTGGGATTACAGGCATGCACCACCACATCCAGCTAATTTTTTTATTTAGTAGAGATGGGGTTCCACAATGTTGGTCAGGCTGGTCTTGAATGCCTGACCTCAGGTAATCCAACTGCCTCTGCCTCTCAAAGTGCTGGAATTACAGGCGTGAGCCACTGCACCCAGCTGATGTTATTTTTCAATCATTCTCTCCTTTCACCATTAATTCCTTTTTTATAGCATTTTAAAAATTATTAGGTCTGGTGCGGTGGCTCACACCTGTAATCCCAGCACTTTGGGAGGCCGAGGAGGGTGGATCACGAGGTAGGGAGTTCAAGATCAGCCTGGCCAAGATGGTGAAACTCTGTCTCTACTTAAAATAAAAATAAAAATAAAAAATTAGCTTGGTGTGGTGGTGGGCACCTGTAATCACAGCTACTTGGGAGGCTGAGGCAGAGAATTGCTTAAACTCGGGAGGCAGAGGATGCAGTGAGCCGAGATCATGCCACTGCACTCCAGCCTGGGTGACAGAGCAAAACTCTGTCTCAAAAAAAAAAAAAAAAAAAAAAAGAAAAAAGAAAAAGAAAAAGAAAAAAAAATCAACAGAAATAAACTCTGATGAGTGACATCAATATCACTTGTCCTTATTCTTGTCCTGAGAACCTCAGCAGGGCCAGAGTTATTAGGAGACCCCTTGAGTCCTCACTTGCATGGTGCCTTCCTCATATCTTCCTTCCTCCTTGGGTCCAGTTCTGGAAGTTTAGCCCCAAAGGAACCATTATCATTATTGCACACTGGCTGCAGCTCCACTGGGGTGGATGAGAACTGGGAGCCATCTCAGGCTGAGAGGATGCCTTGACAACAAGAAAAACAAAAGATTTTCACTGAGACAGTAAGTGAGACTGGAATAGAAGCTGGGAAGAAAAGGGGGTGGGAAAGAGAATCTCAGAAACTCAGTAGTCAGGAAAACAAAGGCCTTTCATGGATTCCTTAATGAGATGACACAATTTATATGGGACATTTGAACATGGATCTTACAGTGGGGAGGAACAGGAAGAGGGTGGGAGTAATCTCAGCTTGAAGAGTAGATAGGCAACTGGATACAGGGCTAAAGGGTGCTCATCACTCAGTGACCACAAATCTCCATCTTGTTTGACCTTAAAAGTAATCTGGATGCAGCAATAGGTGGTGAAGCCCGCTCAGCCAAAGAGCTCAGGCTGGGACTGGCTGAATTCTTACAGCTCACACTGCAACACTGATGGTCTCTCTCTGTTTACACCAGGGATCGAAACAGCAGGAATGTGTCTGTGTCAGCAGAGGGCACTCCTTACTAACAGGCTGGGCTTGCTCTGAAAGACTGGGCTAATGAAGGAAGGCTCAGCCTCAATCAGGAAGAACCAAATTAGCCCTTCTTCATAGCCAGAGGGGTCCTGGCTGCCTTACTCAGAGCTGGGACAACAGCCACCCATGTGGTGCTCCTGGCAGGACTGCCTGATGCTGGAAGAGCAGCAGACATGGGATCTTGTCTGTTGGTGTGTCATTCATCCTCTGAATATTTATTGAGTGCTGAGTGTGTTAGCATTCCTCTAGGTCTGGGGACACAGAAGAGATGAATGAGGAGGCAGTATTTTGTGGTGATTAAGAGAGTGTGACCCGGAATATTCTGCCTGGGCTAGAGTCACAGATTTGCTGCTTCTTGTGTAAACCTGGGCAATTGACTGAAGCTGCTTAATCTGCACTGTCTTCATCTATAAGATGGCAAAGATGATAAAAACACTGTCGCAGGATTATTCTGAGGGTTAAATAAATTAATACAAATAAAGTGCCTTGAACACTTTCTGGCATATGTTAAGTTCTCATTAATGCTGGCTACTATTCTTTTCCTACGAAGGGCATATGAGAGTCAGTCAACAAATATCTGCTGGGATTCTGCTATATTCCAGGGCCTCTGTCAGGTGCTGGGGATGGTGTGGTGATGGCAGATGTGACAGTACCTATACAGAGCTTATAATCCAGATGACTGATTAGAAAGTATCTTAAATGCTGGAAAGCACTTTGGGATGTTACAGGAGCTAGTGTTGGCTCTGCTCCTACAAAACAATGTGAGCTTGGGACAGTCAGTTCATCTCTCTGGCCTTCACTTTCTTCATCTAGAGAGGGAAGGGTCCTTGATGGTGGTATTGCAAGCTGGTAGCCATGGTGATAATAGGACCCTCAGATCCACCTGGAAATTCAAAGGGTCTATCACGGGGAGGTTTCACTGATTCACAAGCCCCTGAAACATCTTTCTTGTCCCCTCCCCCCATGTATCAGTAGGACTTATGGTCTATCATGATGCTTTTGGGGTTAGTGTTGTCTTTCTACCCACAAAGGTGGTGATCCTTGACGAAGTTAGTCTCTAAGATTCCTTCCAGCTTTAATATTCAGAGCCTATGAAAACTTCTTCCCTTTGGACCTGCTAGCAGATCTAGAGTCCGCCTTGTTCCTTCTCTGTCAAAACACAATTGCTACTTGCATGGTGACTTCAGTTGAGCAGCTGTGAGTTGCTAGATCTTATGGTCATACGGGCCCTCCACAATGACAGGTGCTGGGGGAGGAGAGTTTCACAATAGAGGACCCTTGGATTCTGGCTGTCAAAGCCCAGCTAAGGATGAGACTGGCAGTCTGTTTCTGAATAACAAGTGAACAATTAGTTGCACACAGAAAGCCTTGAATGGGCAATGACAGCCTGGCTGCTGTTTTCAGAATTTCTGGTTGATTTGATCCTTGTCTGACTTGAAAACCACACTTCTCTGAATCATCCTCCTGAAGCAGAACAAAGCTCTGCAATGACATTTGTGTAAAAAAAAAAAAAAAAAGTGAGGTAGGAAAATGGTCTTGTTGAGTCTTGTTACGGAAAGACACTGGTATCCGCCCTTCACTCATGAAGGATGTATATGAACTTGTTGGAGAGGTCAATTCTTCCAAAGATTTGTCATACACCTGATAGATCAATTGCTTTGATTAAATACATGATGTAAAAATTAATTCTCTGGGATTTCTGACTCTTCTTGGTTATGGATAGGGGACTGTGGTGCCCACTGTTTGCTGCCCTGTCCCAAAAGCTGCCCTGTCCCAAAACCGCACTGTTGTTTGAGTCCAATGCCTGACTGCCCAGCCAAGTCAGGGAATCTTCCAAGTGTGTGTTGTGCTAGTGCCTTTCTCCCACAGATGAAATATGGGTTAACGTGGGTTAGTATGTGAAGACTGTGACTGCGGCTCATGGACTCTGCAGTGCCAGCCTGGGCATGGGAAAAGTATGGAGGGTGGGAAGCCTCTCTTCCATATTCCCAATCCCCTCATCAGTTTGTTTACTCTTCAGATGCTCCTTCATACACCCACCAACAGGATCATCAGAAAATAAGATTAAGCAACCTCAGTGGCTTCCTGGCACTAACAAAATAACTCCTTCCTGAAGCATTCAGTGCCCTTTACAGTCAAGGTCCAATGTTCCAGTGTCTCTTTCAAGCCATTCTAGTGTTTCTATATCAATTTACTCACTAATCTCTAAACACATTGTGATGTCTCATATGCCTGTGGCTTTTTTCCTCCCCTTCCAAAGTGGTAAGATCCTGTTCCTGTCTGCCATAGACTGAACTTTTCTTAAGTTGCCCAATTAAAAATGTACCTCTTGGGGAGGCTAGAGAGAGCAGTGGTTATCAATGTGGAGAACAGGCCTGAGTGTGAACCCTAGCCCCATCATCTTGGGTTGGGAGACTTTGAATAGGTTTCCAGTTTCTGACTTTATAAAAGGGAGAGAACATTATCATCCTTAGAGGGTAGTTCTGAGTATTGAATATTAATATGATAATGCTTGTAAAGTTGCTCAGTTCACTGTGGGCACATAGCAAGCCCCAAGAGAGCTATTCTTAGTAATTTTGTAGAACCTTGTCTTAGTCAGTTCAGGCTGCTATAACAAACTCCCAAACTCCCACTGAGTGGGTGGTTTATATACAACAAACATTTATATCTCGCCATTCCAGAGAATGAGAAGGCCAAGATCAAGGGGCTAGGAGATTCCGTGTGAGAACCTGATTTTTGGTTCATAGACAACCATTTTCTTGCTATGTCCTTACCTAGTGGACAGGAGAAGGGAACTCTCTGGGATTTCTTTTATAAAGTTACTAACACCGTTCATGAGGGCTCCCCACTCATGACCTAAACACCTTCCGAAGTCCCCATTCCCTGATACTGTCACTCTGGGGGTTAGAATTTCAACATACAAATTCAGGGGAAACACAAGCATTCAATCAATAGTGAACTTCAGTAAAACTTACCATCTATAATGATAGACTGTACCTTCATCACAGCAGCAAATGTATTCTTCAAAGAGGACTCTACATATGTGTCTCATACCAGATTTCTGCAGTTTCCTCAGAGTAAAGGACTATGTCTGATTAATCTTTCTCCCACTATGCCTTATGTCAAGCTTGTTATATAACAGAGGTTTAATGACAACTGCTGCAAGGGATTTATGGTTGATAGTTCTGAACATTCCAGCGGAAGTTTAGCACTGTTCCACCAGCACTGAAAATATTGCTTTCCCTTTGGGTGTCCATTCAGGTGCAGTTTGCTTGCAGAATTTCGAAGAGCAAAGATCTGTTTAAGAAAGCCTTTCTTTCTTTCTTTGTACAGGAAGAGGGCAGGTCTATTCAGGGGAGCTCTGAGGTGTCAGAGACCACAGTTGACTCAACTCTCTGATCTCCTGAGAGAGAGCTTCAGCCTCTATGCTGGTGAGAACACTTTTCTAGGAGTGACAATGGTAAAGGAAAGTGAGGAGAAATGTGATGAAGGAAAATTATGAGAGCCTACAATAAGGAGGTAATAAGATGCTGTTCTTACTGACTGGCAGTAAAGAAGGGGAAGTGAGAGAATGTTGAAATCTATGACAGAAATAGGACATGAGGAAGGGAACTAGTTCTGTGGAAGAAGAGATTTTTGATTTTAGATGGATTGAGTTGAAGTAACCATGGAACAGAAATCTCTAGTAGTGGAAAAGTTTTAAACCTGAAGCTCGGGATGGAGCTCTAATAAGCACCATGCATTGTGACTGTAGTTAACAATTGTATTGCATACTTGAAATGTGATAAAAACATAGCTCTTAAGTGTTCTAACCACAAAAAAAGAAGAAAAAAATGATAACTATGTAAGGTGACATAATATGTTAACTACTTTCATTTGATTACTGTTTGATGGTGATTATTTCACAATGTACATGTACATTAAAACATCAAGTTGCCCACCTTACATATATACAATTTTTATTTGTCAATATACTTTGATAAAGCTCTTTTTAAAAAAACCAACCTGGAGCCCAGAAGAGGAGATACAGATTTTTGAATTATTTTCTTGAAAGCCATAGTTAAAGCTTTGTAGTGATGTGATTCTTGGGAGTAGAAAAGTTAGAGGGAAGAATGAAGGGACAAAGAAGCCCAAGGAGGACAGAGCAAATATGGGGTCGGAGTGAGATTGAGCCCTGACTGTGGGAGCTGAGGAGAAAAGTCACTAGGAAAGTTGAGGATGCAAACTAAGTCAATCACTGCAGAGAAGGAAATCATGGGGCCTGTATCAGACTCCTGTAGTCAGATGTTAGGTGCTCATGAGTAAGCTTTAAATTGGCCAACGAAGACATAATAGAAGAGGCCTGTTATGGGCTGAGTTTTATGCTCCCAAAATTCATGTGTTGAAGTCCTAATACCCCACTTTCTCAGAATGTGACTGTATTTGGGGATAAGGTCTTTAAAGAGGAGATTAAGTTAAAATGAAGTCATTAAAGTGGGCCCTAATCCAATATGATTGATATCTTGATAAAAAGAGGAGATTAAGACACAGATACTCACAGAGGGAAGACCACATGAAGACACTGGGAGAAGGTGACCATCAACAAGCCAAAAAGAGAGGCCTCTGAAGAAACTGTCAACCTAAATAACAAATAGAGATTTCTAAAAGTACTGAATTTAGTCGGGAATAAGCAGAAGGACTGCAATGTGGAACACGTGTGCCATAGTAAACTCTGGGCGTATTTGAGAAGGTTGAGGCAAGGGGAGGCTTTTAAAGGCAAAAGGAGGAGTATACGTACATCACAGGAGCTGACACCAGTTCATTAATGGAGACAGTGTGTCAGGCAAGTGTTCCTGTGGATCTTGCTGGCTGTCCCTGTGACTCATGTAGCAAGCTGCAGTTTAGAAAGTCCTTCCCAAAAACTCTGTGACAGGTATACGTGCATAAGAGCCCTCCAGAGAGTCTTTGTGCTAGTTCTTGTCACAGACATGTGTATGAAGGTCTTCCATTCCTAACCTCTTGACTTTTTGTTTGGGTGACCTAAGTGACTTCATTTTGATAATGACAACTTTCACAAAACCAACCCTGCCAACATCTTGATCTTAAACTTTCAGTCTCCAGAATTGTGAGAAAAAAAATTTATATTGTTTAAGCCAGCCTATCTCTGGTGCTTTGTTATGGCAGCTCTAGCAATTAGATAAAATACCAAACATAATTTACCCATCATTTTTATTCTGGAATCCAAAGAAAATAGGAATATCAGTAGCAGAGAGGAAGATCATAATGAACATGGCCACATTTCTTCACGGGGGCAGCAATCAATGCAGGGGGCCTGTAAGACCAAGGCAGTAGTTTTCAGTTTGTCTGAATACTGTAATAACCTGAGGGTTAACTTGAAGGAAAAAATCTTGATGCTCCAGCATCACCCCAGACTCCTAGAGTATTTGGAAGTAGAACTCCGACATCAGGACTTCAAAAAATTCCTCAGGTGATTCCAATGTGCAGCAAAATTGAGAACCAGCAACCTAAAGAAAAATGCATCCACCAAAGGCCAGAGGAAACAGAGTTTGTGGAAGTCCATCAGGCAGCAAAGGCCCAGCCACACTGGGAAGTCCACAAGGAGCAGAAGCCTATGAGATGCAGACTTCTAAGGGCTCTTTTGGTGGGCTTGAGGACTGCACACAGAAGACCATGACTTGGTCTTGCGTGATACAGGATATGCACCTTTTGTTGTCCCCCAGAATGTGGTGAAGTCCTGAGAAGCTGTCAGGAGGAAAGGATATGAGGTATGGATAGAGCAATAAAGATATTATTCAATCCTTGCTACCCTCTAGGAGAGCCAAAAATTTGTGGAAAAGAAAGGGAAAAAATACTTAGTAAGGGAAGTTTATGTGTTTACATTTAAGTCCATCTCCTATTCAACGAAATAGGAATTAATATGCTCATGTCATAAAAGAGAAAGCTGAGGGGCTCTGCAAGATTTGTAAATTTTCTTAAAGACATATATCTGGCAGAGTTATATGTTGAACCCAAGTCTATCTGACTATTATATTTCATGATATTGCCATCACATCATGCTTTCTCCCAGTGAAAGTATGAGTAGCGGTAGGAATGTTTAACCATTTCTCACAATTATGTAATGCCAAATCCCTACAATAAATCCCTTATTATTTATATTGCCTATTAAGTCTGTTTCTTTTATTGAGATCAGACTGACATAGGAAGCATGGTTAGGGAAACTGTTTTTTTTTTTGTTTTTTTTTTTTTTTTTTTTTTTTTTTTGATACAGTCTTGCTTGGTCACCTGGGGTGGGGCTGCAGTGGCACAATCAGGCCACTGCAGCTTCGACCTCCCAGGCTTAAGATCCTTATGGAAACTTTGTGAGAGCACAAAGTAGAACCACCATGCTGAGAAATCCTGTTCCTAGATATCCCACACCCAGGTACCTCATCAGAAACACTGTTACATATTCTGGAATCAGCCATTTTGAGCCACAAGGTTGGAGTGTATATTTCAGTTCAGTGGCTTATGGCCCATGGCAGGTGAACAGCCAATTAGTGACAAAGAGTGCCACCACCTCACTGTGCTGGGTGCTGGGGCCATTGCTGGCCTCACAGGAGTAGTTTTCAGAATGCTCTGTAGTCAGAAAGAGGTTGAAAGATGCTTCTCTTCCAGAGAGGGCTGAGCCCAAGGGCACTGCCCTGTGATAAAAGCAGTTCAGGGGCTCACGCCTATAATCCTAGCACTTTGGTAGGCCGAGGCAAGTGGACTGCCTGAGCTCAGGAGTTCGAGACCACCCTGGGCAATATAGCGAAGCCCCATCTCTACTAAAATACAAAAAGTTAGCCGAGTATGGTGGCAGGTGCCTGTAATCCCAGCTATTCGGGAGGCTGAGGCACGAGAATCACTTCAGCCAGAGAGGTGGAGGTTGCAGTGAGCCAAGACCTTGCCACTGCACTCCAGCCTGGGCAACAGGGTGAGACTCTGTCTCCAAAAGTAAAAACAAAATTAAAAAAACATGGTTCAGGATTGGGAGATCCTCTTTAGGCCTTACAGCGAAGCTCTACCATTTCCTCCATGTCAGCCTGGACCTCAGGAGCTCTGAGGGTTGGGGGTAGTCAGACACTAGAAATGGCAGAGAAAAAGGGACTGTCAGAGAAGGCCCCTGCTGCTTCCACCATCCTCCCATCTGTCTATCTACTCAAGGAGGCAAGAACGGCCCATTCTCATATCTAACATCCCCACATTTCTGCTCTTATGTTCAGAGGAATCATCCCCAGAGCTGTTTTGAAGAATTTTGAGCAACATTCCATACACCTGTCCTGAATCCTGAGTTCCCATAAATTCCTCATGGTTTTCCTTCTAGGACCCTGTAGTACTTTCATCATCACCACCACCAAAAGCAATAGCAACACCATGGAGCTGGCAAGTTATCTCCCAGGCTCTGCCACATAAAGTGGCTAATTGTGCTCCCTAGAGTTGGCTTCTGGGTCCTCTTGAAACATTCTCATGATGCCTCTGGGGATATTGACCATACTTTGAGATTTGCTGGTTGAGAGGAATGAAGGTAAATATCCTTCTCATGTTGATATTTACCTGCCCACTAAACATACAGCCTTGGCTGTTGACAGCTGAAGAGCATCACCCCCCACTCACAACAGAGGTCATCTGTTTCCTCTCTGGGAATGTTTAGTGCTCTTTCCCAAACGTTCCCTGTGCCTTCTCTGTATCAGGAGAATGTGGTGTCCCCTGGGACCTTAGACACCAAGGAGACAAAGAAGAGCATTATTCAATCACTCACCCTACTCTAGGGAGGGAAAAGGGCTGGGACTCAGGGTCAATGTAAATATGGGAACCCCTGAGTGAACACAAGATATCACAGGCTGTGTTTCCAGGAAGGCAGATTCTGAGATAGAAATGAACATGTAGGAAATCTATTATGGAGTGATCTCTGTATCACAAACTGTGGAAAGGAAGGAAACAACTTTGTGTAGAAGGAGAAGCTGGGCTTTGATGCAGTCTCCACGAAAGTCTCAGCCAACCCCTAGACGGCCTGAGTTTAGGATAATCTTTCAAAGCAGTCCTGAGTTGAGATTTAGGAGCCCTGCCTTTATACCCTAGTGTGGACAGTCACTGGATACAATGCTCTGGAAAGGGAGGATGACTCTGGATGGAGTGGCCAAAGTCTTTGCTAAGAGGCTAATAACAGGATTATCTGCTGGCAGCAATTCTAGCAGCTGGGGGAGTAAGTCCATTCCTGACAGGAGATCTGAGTGGTGCATCACAGAATCCACTACGTAAAATGGGAGTCAATTTTGAGCATATTTCTGTGGAGGAGGGCAAAATCCCTGCCTCCTCATGCAGGAACATGTGGCCTCCAGATGCAGATAACTTTGGGAACTCAGAAAGGTTAGGGTGGGCGAATCCTGAGACATCATAGGGCATGTGTCTGAGGGCTCACTGGGTAGCTCTGAGGGAGGATACTGGAGCATATTAACCCTGACTTGAAGGTCACTATTGAAGATCATAAATCAGCTTTTCTTCTAATGTTTACAGACTTATCTCAAGTTTAATAGTTTCCCTGACACTGTCTTCTCTCTGCTCCAGCCTATACTAATCTCTCTCTTTTGCACTGTTCCAGGTTTGTAGACCATGTTTCCCAGTTGTTTATCAGCTCCGTGTCAGAAGAGATCAGTTCACTAACCCTGCTGACTTCCCCTACAACCTCTACGGCTAGCTAATGGGCGCCCCATAATTACCTAGTGTAAATATTTGGTGGTTTTACCAACTGAAAGAACAAGGATACAGAGATGTAGAGGCCTTATACAGCTTGGGATTTATGGAATATCATGATAATCGTCCCAGTTGTTTGCACCATTGGGAAATAGGGGAGACCAGGATGACTGATGGACCTAGCTGCTTTCAAGAGGAACCCTGTTTCTAGGAACAAAAGGGAAAAGCAGAGAAAAACATCGATCCCCTTCCTTTCTGCTTAGTCTTCAAACTGGCAGACAGGTCCCTCTGACACTCACTATTTACTTGAATCTGGGGTTGTTGACTTTCTTCCTATACTCTGAGACCTTCGTATTCTCCCTCTGACATCAGTACACACAGAACCTTTAATTTTTTCCTGTCTCCAGAGTGTGAAGCTCTTGGGCTTGCATTAGCTTTGCTCTAGAGCTCTGCCATTTCTAAAAAAGCAGAAATGAAGCTGAGTCTCTCATATCTGGAAGAATTTGGTCCCTGAACTCTCCTCCATGGGATACTAGTATCTGGCTTTTGGGATAGAAGGTTGAATAAGCTCTAGAGAAGATTCAAATACATTTCCCAGGGTAATAAGCTCAAATTTCTGGTAAGAAGTGCATTGTGTTCTCAGCACTACAACATGGGACATACAGCCCGTGGAACACAAAGACCCTTGGCCCACATATCTCTTTAGGAGACTAGTCTGGCAGAGTGCTAATCAAAGAGCTTTCTCTCATCAGCACTTTCTCTTTCTCTATAAACCAGTCCACTCCCTCTTCCAGCCCAGGCCCATAAAGAGAGTTAGCCTTGCCCTAAGCTTTAAGCCTCATTGTTTAGAAGGTGTTGAGATTCTGAGATGTCCTGCAGTGGTACTTGAGTACGTTACTGGAGTCTGTGATTGACTTGTCAAAGCCTGAGTATTTTTTTTTTTTTTTTTTTGCTAAAATAAAAACTCTTTCTTTCATCTTAAGGAAGTCAGAGCAGTTCATAACTTTTTCTCCCTACCCAAGCATCCAGGTATCACAGAGCTGCGGTGTCTCCATCGGAGATAGACTGTGTGGTCCTGAGATCAATCTGTTCACTTTTTTCAAGTTCTTATTTGAGTCTATAGGAGAAGAAGCCATAGCCCTAAACATGCCTGAAGATGTTCTGCTTCCACATTAGCCACAGGAACCATCTGCCTGACCACTTCTCTGTCTGGAGACCCATCTGCCTGACCACTTTTCATGGGATGCCACAACTCCCATGGACACTTATGCTTTTCCCTCTCCAAGTTCATTCTTTATTCAGAAGTGGGTTTTTTCTTGAGTTTCCTCTTTTACTTGGAGGAACAGGCAAATATGCAGGGTTCTTCAGGGATTAATCTGCATTCTCTAGTAAGACTCACTTGAATTCTATTTGAAAGAGATTCTTTATTCCATCATCCCTCCCTATCCTCACTGTCCCAACATATTCTCTTTTATTTAGGGGAGAGAAATTCTTTGCATGTTGTATTGACCCTGGGCTTCTTTGCCCTCAGATCCATTTTCCACCTTCCCCTTGTTCTGCTCTTTGTCACAGGGGATAATAATGGAGTGCTTCTGTGCATGCCAACAGTTTGGTTTACTAAGTCAAATAATACCACTTCATTTAGAATGAATTTAGAATTTAGACAGTTAAGGTCACATGCAACTTTGCGGCCCATGGCCAAGGGTTCAGTCTCTTTTAGGACTTAGTAGCAAGTCAGAAGCTAGTTTTCAAAAGGAGACCAGTTATCTACAAAAGTGGATATGGCTGTGCTACAAAACATGTCCTTCACTCTGGGAAATATGTTTTGATATATCTAAGAACACTGGATAACCAGAAATTTCACCAAAATTGGATTTATTTACCACTCCCTGGGATGTATATGTCCTACCAAGATGTCTAGAGTTTCTGCTTTGTGCTCAGTTGATCTAATCTGTATGATGCCATTGATATAGTGGATGAGTGTGCGATGTCCTATGAAGAGGAGAAACTCATCAAGATCTTTGTGATTGTATGACACAGGGCTGAAAATCTGATATAGCTCAAAGTTAGGACAATAAAGTGTATCGTAAATGCTTCTGGTGGTCTCAATTAACAGGAATTGAGGTTAAAAAAAGGCATTTTCCAGGTCAAAAGCTGCATGGTGAGTGCTAGTAGCAAGACGATTTGCTCTATCAAACAAAACCACATCTGGAGCAGCCACCACAATTGCTGTTCTTCAAAATACACCTGTCATTTGCACAAACCAAATAAGTGAGTTGAATGGAGGATGTGATAGAAATCAATCCCTGCGTATCTTTCAAATTAATCTATAAATGTAATAAAATCACAATAAAAAGTTCACCTGGATCTTTTTTAGCCATTTAATATACTTACCCTAAAATTTTACAGAATAATACAAATCTATGAAAGGCCAGGTTAACTTTGATAAAAAAAGAACAAAGAGTGGTTTTATATTATCAGATACTAAGGTAGATCAGAAGTCCAGGGCAATTAAGTGAGTACAATGTATGTGTAAGATCAAATAAATAAATCAATGGAACAGAGTAATCATAAATAGACCTTGGGTGCTCACACACACACACACACACACAAACTTAAGGTTGACATCACAAAATAATGGGGAGTGCATGGCCTATTTAGTACATGGTGCTAGATTACTCTAAGGAGAAAACAATTTGGACTTATACCTAATATCAAATGTAAAGTTGGACTCCAAAAGATCCAATGCATAAAAAGTAAAACTATAAAATTAAGAGAAGAAAATTGAAGATATCATTGCGATTTTGGAGTCAAGGACTAATCAAAACTCTAAAAATATATGTTAAAAGCAAAAATTGGATGAGTTTTATAGCATATATATGTATATATTTTTGCTTTGTTTTGTTTTGTTTTTGTTTTTGTTTTTTTTTTGAGATGGAGTCTCACTCTGTTACCAGGCTGGAGTGCAGTGGCATGATCTCGGCTCGCTGCAACCTCCGCCTCCTGGGTTCAAGTGATTCTCCTGCCTTAGCCTCCTGAGTAGCTGAGACTACAGGCGTGCACCACCACACCTGGCTAATTTTTCTATTTTTAGTAGGGACGGGGTTTCATCAGATTGGCCAGGATGGTCTTGAACTCCTCACCTCGTGATCCACCCACCTTGGCCTCCCAAAGTGCTGGGATTACAGGCGTGAGCCACCGCACCAGGCTTATAGCTTAATTTAAAAAAAAATCTGCTCAATAAAAGACACTATGGACAAAGTTGACTGATGGTAGAGTAGGAGGTAATGTTTGCAAAGTCTAAAACAAGCAAGAAACTTATATAGAAAAAGCAGTAGTTCCTATATGCCAAATAGGAAAAACCAGAAATTATATTAACAAAATGAGCAAAGGACACAACATGGTTATTTCATAGAGGAGGAAACTCAAGAGGCTAACAAACACATGCAAAGATGCTTATGCTTATTGATAATTAGAAAAATGGAAACAAAACACCAATCAGATCTCTGAGATCTCTCTTTATCCTCATCTGATTGGCAAAGTTAGAACACTAAACGGTTGAGTGGGATGTGGGGTTAGGGAATGTTCTTGCCCTGTTGGGGTCACTAGTAACTTTGGGGACCACTCGGCATTACTTGTTCCATCAATCACTCTCTTAGGTATATATCGAGATATTCTCACACAGGTCTATGATGGGACATTAAAAAGCAAGTGTCAGTGTTTGTAGTAGTAACAAGTTGGGGACAATCTAGGTATCTATCACTGGGATTAGATAAGGGTAGCATGGTGGAATAACCTGCAGAAGTTAGGAGCAATGGGCTAGATGTACACATAACAACATGGATGGGTCAAAACATAGTGCCAAGAGAAAAATGCCCAGTAACATATGTAAATTACAAAGGCTCAAGGAAAACGATACATGTATGTGGAGGAAATACACCAACACATGAAAATGATTGGGAGGCTGGGAAATAGAAATAGTAAGTAAAGACACAAGGAAATAAATAAACCAGAGAAAAAATTCATGTGGACCAACAAAGTGAGTGAGTCATGAATTGAGGGATTAACTCTGTGTCTGAGGTTACAAAATGAAGAGTAAGAAAAACAAAACAAACAAAGAACAAAGGAAGCATTAAGAAGAGAACAGATAACACAGAATATAAAGGCAAGCACACTTAATAAAATAAAATAATTTTATATTCAGTACAAAAACAAAACTCAACTCTGCATTATGTATAAGGGGCATATCTCAAAGAAAGTGGCTCAGGAAAGTTAAAAGTAAAAGAATGGAAGGCTGGGCATGGTGGCTCACACCTGTAATCCTAGCACTTTGGAAGGTCGAGGTGGGCAAATCATTTGAGGTCAGGAGTTTGAGACCAGCTAGGCCAATGTGGTGAAACCCCATCTCTACTAAAAATACAAAAAATTACATTAAAAAAAAAATTAGCCAGGTGTGGTGGTGCACGCCTGTAGTCCTAGCTACTTGGGAGGATGAAGTAGGAGGATTTCTTGAATCCAGGAGGCAGAGGTTTCAGTAAGCCGAGTTCACACCAATGCACACTCCAGCCTGGGTGACAGAGCAAGACTCTGTCTCTAAAAAAAAAAAAAAAAAAAAAAAAAGAACGGACAAAGCCATATCAAGGCAAAAAGCACCAAATGAAAGTGGAGGAGGTTAAAATACATGAGAAGTCTCTAAGCCCCGTAAATCTTTGGAATTGAATATCTTGGCATCAAAATGCCTGACACACAGACTAAAGGAAACAAAAAAGAAACAAACTCAAGCACAATGACAGTAACAAATGACACCTGTAGACCTAGAAGATCCAGTGGATAAAAAATAAGCATATGATTTGAGTGATATGATTACTAAGCTCCTAATACATACATATTGAACAATAGATCCTAGCAACAGAGAATTCACTTTTTTTTTTTTTTTTTTTTTTTTTTTTTTTTTTTTTTTTTGAGACGGAGTCTTGCTCTATCAACCAAGCTGGAGTGCAGTGGCGCGATCTGGGCTCACTGCAAGCTCTGCCTCCTGGGTTCACGCCATTCTCCTGCCTCAGCCTCCCCAGTAGCTGGGACTACAGGCGCCCGCCAGCACACCCGGCTAATTTTTTGTATTTTTAGTAGAGACGGATTTTCACCGTGTTAAGCAGGATGGTCTCAATCTCCTGACCTCGTGATCTGCCCAACTCGGCCTCCCAAAGTGCTGGGATTACAGGCATAAGCCACCACACCTGGCTGAATTGACTTTCTTTTAAGTACTCATGGACCACCTACAAAAACTAGCCATATTTTAGGTCACAAAGAAAATGTTTAAAAATTATGAATGCAATGAATCTTTTTTCCAGTTTTTTAAAAAAATTATTATTATACTTTAAGTTCTAGGGTACATGTGCATAACGTGCAGGTTTGTTACATATGTATACTTGTGCCATGTTGGTGTGCTGCACCCATCAACTCGTCAGCACCCATCAACTCGTCATTTACATCAGGTATAACTCCCAATGCAATCCCTCCCCCCTCCCCCTCCCCATGATAGGCCCCAGTGTGTGATGTTCCCCTTCCCGGGTCCAAGTGATCTCATTGTTCAGTTCCCACCTATGAGTGAGAACATGCGGTGTTTGGTTTTCTGTTCTTGTGATAGTTTGCTAAGAATGATGGTTTCCAGCTGCATCCATGTCCCTACAAAGGATGCAAACTCATCCTTTTTTATGGCTGCATAGTATTCCATGGTGTATATGTGCCACATTTTCTTAATCCAGTCTGTCACAGATGGACATTTGGATTGATTCCAAGTCTTTGCTATTGTGAATAGTGCCGCAATAAACATACGTGTGCATGTGTCTTTATAGCAGCATGATTTATAATCCTTTGGGTATATACCCAGTAATGGGATGGCTGGGTCATATGGTACATCTAGTTCTAGATCCTTGAGGAATCACCATACTGTTTTCCATAATGGTTGAACTAGTTTACAATCCCACCAACAGTGTAAAAGTGTTCCTATTTCTCCACATCCTCTCCAGCACCTGTTGTTTCCTGACTTTTCAATGATTGCCATTCTAACTGGTGTGAGATGGTATCTCATTGTAGTTTTGATTTGCATTTATCTGATGGCCAGTGATGATGAGCATTTTTTCATGTGTCTGTTGGCTGTATGAATGTCTTCTTTTGAGAAATGCCTGTTCATATCCTTTGCCCACTTTTTGATGGGGTTGTTGGTTTTCTTTCTTGTAAATTTGAGTTCTTTGTAGGCTCTGGGTATTAGCCCTTTGTCAGATGAGTAGATTGCAAAAATTTTCTCCCATTCTGTAGGTTGCCTGTTCACTCTGATGGTAGTTTCTTTTGCTGTGCAAAAGCTCTTTAGTTTAATTAGACCCCATTTGACAATTTTGGCTTTTGCTGCTGTTGCTTTTGGTGTTTTAGACATGAAGTCCTTGCATATGCCTATGTCCTGAATAGTACTACCTAGGTTTTCTTCTAGGGTTTTTATGGTATTAGGTCTAACATTTAAGTCTCTAATCCATCTTGAATTAGTTTTCGTATAAGGAGTAAGGAAAGGATCCAGTTTCAGCTTTCTACTTCTGGCTAGCCAATTTTCCCAGCACCATTTATTAAATAGGGAATCCTTTCCCCATTTCTTGTTTCTCTCAGGTTCGTCAAAGATCAGATGTCTGTAGATGTGTGGTATTATTTCTGAGGACTCTGTTCTGTTCCATTGGTCTATATCTCTGTTTTGGTACCAGTACCATGCTGTTTTGGTTACTGTAGCTTTGTAGTATAGTTTGAAGTCAGGTAGCGTGACGCCTCCAGCTTTGTTCTTTTGACTTAGGATTGTCTTGGCAATGTGGGCTCTTTTTTGGTTCCACATGAACTTTAAAGCAGATTTTTCCAATTCTGTGAAGAAACTCATTGGTAGCTTGGTGGGGATGGCATTGAATCTATAAATAACCTTGGGCAGTATGGCCATTTTCACGATATTGATTCTTCCTATCCATGAGCATGGTATGTTCTTCCATTTGTTTGTGTCCTCTTTTATTTCACTGAGCAGTGGTTTGTAGTTCTCCTTGAAGAGGTCCTTGACATCCCTTGTAAGTTGGATTCCTGGGTAATTTTATTCTCTTTGAAGCAATTGTGAACGGAAGTTCATTCATGATTTGGCTCTCTGTTTGTCTGTTACTGGTGTATAAGAATGCTTGTGATTTTTGCACATTAATTTTGTATCCTGAGACTTTGCTGAAGTTGCTTATCAGCTTAAGGAGATTTTGGGCTGAGACAATGGGGTTTTCTAAATATACAATCATGTCATCTGCAAACAGGGACAATTTGACTTCTTCTTTTCCTAACTGGATACCCTTGATTTCTTTCTCTTGCCTGATTGCCCTACCCAGAACTTCCAACGCTATGTTGAATAGGAGTGGTGAGAGAGGGCATCCCTGTCTTGTGCCGGTTTTCAAAGGGAATTTTTCCAGTTTTTGCCCATTCAGTATGATATTGGCTGTGGGTTTGTCATAAATAGCTCTTATTATTTTGAGGTACATTCCATCAATACCGAATTTATTGAGCGTTTTTAGCATGAAGGGCTGTTGAATTTTGTCAAAAGCCTTTTCTGCATCTATTGAGATAATCATGTGGTTCTTGTCTTTGGTTCTGTTTATATGCTGGATTACATTTATTGATTTGCGAATGTTGAACCAGCCTTGCATCCCAGGGATGAAGCCCACTTGATCATGATGGATAAGCTTTTTGATGTGCTGCTGAATCCGGTTTGCCAGTATTTTATTGAGGATTTTTGCATCGATGTTCATCAGGGATATTGGTCTAAAATTTTCTCTTTTTGTTGTGTCTCTGCCAGGCTTTGGTATCAGGATGATATTGGCCTCATAAAATGAGTTAGGGAGGATTCCCTCTTTTTCTATTGATTGGAATAGTTTCAGAAGGAATGGTACCAGCTCCTCCTTGTACCTCTGGTAGAATTCAGCTGTGAATCCATCTGGTCCTGGACTTTTTTTGGTTGGTAGGCTATTAATTATTGTCTCAATTTCAGAGCCTGCTATTGGTCTATTCAGGGATTCAGCTTCTTCCTGGTTTAGTCTTGGGAGAGTGTAAGTGTCCAGGAAATTACCAATTTCTTCTAGATTTTCTAGTTGATTTGCATAGAGGTGTTTATAGTATTCTCTGATGGTAGTTTTTATTTCTGTGGGGTTGGTGGTGATATCTCCTTTATCATTTTTTATTGCATCTATTTGATTCTTCTCTCTTTTCTTGTTTATTAGTCTTGCTAGCGGTCTGTCAATTTTGTTGATCTTTTCAAAAAACCAACTCCTGGATTCACTGATTTTTTGGAGGGTTTTTTGTGTCTCTATCTCCTTCAGTTCTGCTCTGATCTTAGTTTTTTCTTGCCTTCTGCTAGCTTTTGAATGTGTTTGCTCTTGCTTCTCTAGTTCTTTTAATTGTGATGTTAGAGTGTCAATTTTAGATCTTTCCTGCTTTCTCTTGTGGGCATTTAGTGCTCTAAATTTCCCTCTACACACTGCTTTAAATGTGTCCCAGAGATTCTGGTATGTTGTATCTTTGTTCTCATTGGTTTCAAAGAACATCTTTATTTCTGCCTTCATTTTGTTATGTACCCAGTAGTCATTCAGGAGCAGGTTGTTCAGTTTCCATGTAGTTGAGCAGTTTTGATTGAGTTTCTTAGTCCTGAGTTCTAGTTTGATTGCACTCTGGTCTGAGAGACAGTTTGTTATAATTTCTGTTCTTTTGCATTTGCTGAGGAGTGCTTTACTTCCAATTATGTGGTCAATTTTGGAATAAGTGCGATGTGGTGCTGAGACGAATGTATATTCTGTTGATTTGGGGTGGAGAGTTCTATAGATGTCTATTAGGTCTGCTTGCTGCAGAGATGAGTTCAATTCCTGGATATCCTTGTTAACTTTCTGTCTCCTTGATCTATCTAATGTTGACAGTGGGGTGTTGAAGTCTCCCATTATTATTGTATGGGAGTCTAAGTCTCTTTGTAAGTCTCTAAGGACTTGCTTTATGAATCTGGGTGCTCCTGTATTGGGTACATATATATTTAGGATAGTTAGCTCTTCCTGTTGAATTGATCCCTTTACCATTATGTAATGGCCTTCTTTGTCTCTTTTGATCTTTGATGGTTTAAAGTCTGTTTTATCAGAGACTAGGATTGCAACCCCTGCTTTTTTTTGTTCTCCATTTGCTTGGTAGATCTTCCTCCATCCCTTTATTTTGAGCCTATGTATGTCTCTGCATGTGAGATGGGTCTCCTGAATACAGCAGACTGATGGGTCTTGACTCTTTATCCAGTTTGCCAGTCTGTGTCTTTTAATTGGAGCATTTAGTCCATTTACATTTAAGGTTAATATTGTTATGTGTGAACTTGATCCTGCCATTATGATATTAACTGGTTATTTTGCTTGTTAGTTGATGCAGTTTCTTCCTAGCCTCGATGGTCTTTACACTTTGGTATGTTTTTGCAATGGCTGGTACCTGTTGTTTCTTTCCATGTTTAGTGCTTCCTTCAGGGTCGCTTGTAAGGCAGGCCTGGTGGTGACAAAATCTCTAAGCATTTGCTTATCTGTAAAGGATTTTATTTCTCCTTCACTTATGAAACTTAGTTTGGCTGGATATGAAATTCTGGGTTGAAAATTCTTTTCTTTAAGAATGTTGAATATTGGCCCCCACTCTCTTTTGGCTTGTAGAGTTTCTGCCAAGAGATCTGCTGTTAGTCTGATGGGCTTCCCTTTGTGGGTAACCTGACCTTTCTCTCTGGCTGCCCTTAAGATTTTTTCCTTCATTTCAACTTTGGTGAATCTGGCAATTATGTGTCTTGGAGTTGCTCTTCTCGGGGAGTATCTTTGTGGTGTTCTCTGTATTTCCTGAATTTGAATGTTGGCCTGTCCTACTAGGTTGGGGAAGTTCTCCTGGATGATATCCTGAAGAGTGTTTTCCAACTTGGTTCCATTTTCCCCCTCACTTTCAGGCACCCCAATCAGACGTAGATTTGGTCTTTTTACATAATCCCATACTTCTTGCAGGCTTTGTTCATTTCTTTTTCTTCTTTTTTCTTTTGGTTTCTCTTCTCGCTTCATTTCATTCATTTGATCCTCAATCGCTGATACTCTTTCTTCCAGTTGATCGAGTCGGTTACTGAAGCTTGTGCATGTCACGTATTTCTCGTGTCATGGTTTTCATCTCTGTCATTTCGTTTATGACCTTCTCTGCATTAATTACTCTAGCTGTCAATTCTTCCACTCTTTTTTCAAGATTTTTAATTTCTTTTTGCTGGGTACATAATTCCTCCTTTAGCTCTGAGAAGTTTGATGGACTGAAGCTTTCTTCTCTCATTTCGTCAAAGTCATTCTCCGTCCAGCTTTGATCTGTTGCTGGCGATGAGCTGCGCTCCTTTGCAGGGGGAGATGCGCTCTTAGTTTTTGAATTTCCAGCTTTTCTGCCTTGCTTTTTCCCCATCTTTGTGGTTTTATCTGCCTCTGGTCTTTGATGATGGTGACGTACTGATGGGGTTTTGGTGTAGATGTCCTTCCAGTTTGATAGTTTTCCTTCTAACAGTCAGGACACTCAGCCTTAGGTCTGTTGGAGGTTGTTTGAGGTCCACTCCAGACCCTGTTTGTCTGGGTATCAGCAGCAGAGGTTGCAGAAGATAGAATATTGCTGAACAGCGAGTGTACCTGTCTGATTCTTACTTTGGAAGCTTCCTCTCAGGGGTGTACTCCACCGTGTGAGGTGTGGGGTGTCATTCTGCCCCTAGTGGGGAATGTCTCCCAGTTAGGCTACTCAGGGATCAGGGATCCACTTGAGCAGGCAGTCTGTCCCTTCTCAGATCTCAACCTCTCTGTTGGGAGATCCACTGCTCTCTTCAAAGCTGTCAGACAGAGTCGTTTGCATCTGCAGAGGTTTCTGCTGCTTTTGTTGTTGTTGTTGTTGTTGTTTAGCTGTGCCTTATCCCCAGAGGTGGAGTCTACAGAGACAGGCAGGTTTCCTTGAACTTCTGTGAGCCCCACCCAGTTCGATCTTCCCAGCAGCTTTGTTTATCTACTTAAGCCTCAGCAATGGCGGGCGCCCCTCCCCCAGCCTCGCTCCTGCCTTGCAGTTAGATCACAGATTGCTGTGCTAGCAATGAGGGAGGCTCTGTGGGCGTGGGACCCTCCCGGCCAGGTGTGGGTTATAATCTCCTGGTGTGCCCGTTTGCTTAAAGCGCAGTATTGGGGTGGGAGTTACCCGATTTTCCAGGTGTTATGTGTCTCAGTTCCCCTGGCTAGGAAAAGGGATTCCCTTCCCCCCTGCGCTTCCCAGGTGAGGTGATGCCTCACCCTGCTTCAGCTCTCGCTGGTCGGGCTGCAGCAGCTGACCAGCACTGATTGTCCGGCACTCCCTAGTGAGATGAACCTAGTACCTCAGTTGAAAATGCAGAAATCACCGGTCTTCTGTGTCGCTTGCGCTGGGAGTTGGAGACTTGAGCTGTTCCTATTCGGCCATCTTGCTCTGGCCCTTCGAATTTTTTTAAATCACAAAATTAGGGGAAAAGATTACCACCAGGTAATTAAAAAAAAAATGCCTTTTTAAGGATCAGGAAAAATAACTAATGGGTACTAGACTTAATACCTGGGTAACAAAATAATCTGTACCACAAACACCCATGACACGCGTTTACCTATGTAACAAACCTGCACATACACCCCTGAACTTAAAATAAAAGTTAAGGAAAAAACAAATAAAATAAAAAATAGAAAATACTTTTTTAAATCAACTTTGAGATCAAAGAAGAAAATAAAATTGATGTTGCAGACTGAAAATAATAATAACCAAAACACTACATATTCAAACCTGAAGGATATGGCTAAAATATATTCTCAGGAAAATTAACGAAACAGTTGGAATAAGTACCAAGAAAAAAATGGAAATAAATGAACCCAGCATTAATCTTAAGAACTTATAAAAATGCCAACAAAATAATTCAGATGAAGGCAGACATTAATGAGTAAAATAAAAAAACTCTCAGAATGAAGAATATGAATAAACTCAAAAGCTTTTCCATGAAAAGCAAATTGATATGCCACTGAATAGCCTAATCAAGAAAGGAGCAGCAATGAATAAATATACATCTGAGCACCTACATTGAATGGATAATTTTCTAGAAAAATATAAATTCCTGAATTTTATGTAAGAAGAGACAGTTAAATAAAAGAGTAATAGTCATGAAAAACTTGAAACACTGTTACAGAGCCACACCTCTAAACATATCAGGGCAAATGGTTTCACACTAACTTTTTTTTTTTTTTTTGAGACAGTCTCACTCTGTCACCCAGGCTGGAGTGCAGTGGCGCAATCTTGGCTCACTGCAACCTCCGCCTCCTGGGTTCAAGCAATTCTCCTGCCTCAGCCTCCCAAGTTGCTGGGATTATAGGCACCTACCACCATGCTCAGCTACTTTTTATATTTGTAGTAGAGACAGGGTTTCACCATGTTGACGAGGCTGGTCTCAAACGCCTGATCTGAAGTGATCTGCTTACCTCGGCCTCCCAATATGTTGGGATTACAGGCCTGAGCCACTGCTCCCGGCCTCATGGTAACTTTTTAAAAATCTTCAAGGGAAATGATAAAATTTAGTAGCATTCAAATTGTTTTTAAGCATAAAGAAACCTTTTAACATAATAAGAAATCAATAAGGCATTGATATCAAAGTTTTTCAAAGAAAGAATGAAAGGCTACAGACAAATCCTCATTATAAGTATCTGTGTAAAAGTCTTATATAAGATACTACCAAAGAGAATTCAGCAGGATGTTAATATACATCACAGCCAGGTAGGGTTGAAATAATAATTTATTATTAGGAGATGTTAATGTAATCCACCATATTGTTAAAAGGAAACAAAAATAACACTGGGAAGATGTTTTAAAAATTCAACATGTACCTCTGATTAAACAGTAAATGAGTTTTGATGACTCATAGAGTGTGTTGCATCATGAAGCATGTGGCTTCTACCTTCCTTAAGTCTGCACTCCCAAATCTAGTAAAGGGCCTTTTTGAATCAATATTTATCTTCTTGAGAGAGAAGTTTTATATATATACATACATACATATATACATATATGTGCAGGTGGTATGTATTTTCTATATCTATGGAATGTCTGTTAATGTTGCCTTGTTAAATTGAATAAACACTATAAAATTATATATATAGATTATGGTACAATAAATTCAAATATATGCATTAATATATGTTTATATATTCTTTTACTGAAGAATATATAAATGATATTTTCATTCCTTATATGACTTTCAGAAAGTTTCAGAATATTAACAGCAGTTACTTCTCAGTGTTAGAATTTTGACTGACTTTTATTTTCTTTCTTGTATACCACTTTTTTTCAATGTGTTTTACCAATGTAATTTTTTAAAAATTGAAAAAATAACTTTTTTCAAACCTAGTTTCTTTCCAAGTCATTAAGAAAGGAGATTAAATGCCCATATTTTAATTTTATCTGTTTTATATGTCCACATTTCTATCAGATGTAGGGCCCATTTCAGGTTATTTCTTGCTTGTTCCATCTCAGGCTACCAAGGAGACAGTAACTGAGATTCCCAGCCAGGCACTTCTGGAAAAGACTAGAAAAGCCTGCTTGTCCAAGATGCCAATGTGGGGGACAATTTCACCAAACTCAGCTTCTTTGGGAGTTGGGTTTTTCCCTTAATGCAGGTGGGGCTGAGACTTTGGTTCAGGAGAGTGGTGTTTACAGTCCTGCAGAGGGGATGAGAGAGCCGCAGGTAAAGTCTTAAAAGTCCATCTGTGGCCAGGCGCGGTGGCTCACGCCTGTAATCCCAGCACTTTGGGAGGCCGAGGCGGGCGGATCACAAGGTCAGGAGATCGAGACTACGGTGAAACTCCGTCTCTACTAAAAATACAAAAAATTAGCCGGGCGCGGTGGCGGGCACCTGTAGTCCCAGCTACTCAGGAGGCTGAGGCAGGAGAATGGCGTGAACCCGGGAGGCGGAGCTTGCAGTGAGCCGAGATGGCGCCACTGCCCTCCAGCCAGGGGGACAGAGGGAGACTCTGTCTCAAAAAAAAAAAAAGGTCCATCTGGGGTTGTGGGGCTCTCCAGGCCTGTGAGGTCAATGAGGATATGGGCCTGTTGATCCCCAGTCTCCAGATCTTCAAAAAGTATTAGGCAAGAATGCTATAGAGAAAAGGGGGAGAGGTGGTAAGGTGGGGAGATCCAGTAAAGTACTCTTCAGAGAAGCTCATAAGATCTCCCAGGAGAAAAGAGGCCCAGATTAAGGATGGAGCCCAGCCCCAAGCCTCAGACTGACTCCCCTCATCCAGACCATCCCAAAGCAGCCCAGAGACTTCTTCCCAGACTTTGTTCCACAAGAGGTCTTTATGAGTGTGTTTTGCTTGATCTTGTCCTACTCTATGAGGAAGTTTGGCTAGATGTTATCCCACTTTTCTAACAAAGATAACAAGTTTTGGAGAAGTTTGCTACCTACATGGCTGGCAAGTTAGGGAGGTAAATCTCTAGCTCTGCACAGTTGACTCCAAATCTTGGATCCTTGCTAGTGCCCAATACTGAGTCCATTTCCTTGAACAAATCACAGGTTCTTACTAGGTCCTAAAGCTTAGCCTTAGCCTAGTGTTTTAAAGACTTTTCTTCTCACCAAGGACCTCTGAAAGCCCACTGCACTCCAACCTGGATGACAGAGTGACTCCATCAAAAAAAAGAAGAAGAAGAGGAAGGAGAAGGAGAAGGAGAAGGAGAAGGAAAGAAGAAAGAAGAAAGAAGAAGAAGAAGAAAATACTACGGTCAACATTACATGACAAATTTGAAAATCTAGAGAAAATGCCCAACTTTTTGAGTGAAGGGATTCCACCTGTGTTTTAAAAGGGTGAAAAATTTGAAAAAAGTGAATAAAAAACGATTTGACCATGGAGAGAGAAATATACCAGGCTCAGAAAGTTTTCTGGGCTAGTTCCAAAGACTAAGTAGCAGATAATTTCAATATTATTTTCAATTGTTGCAGAGCACAGAAACTATGGAAACTTCTGAAATTATTCTAACCTATTAGGTAACCTATCCCTGAAACCTAAACTAGATGAGTATAATTTAGAAAAGAAAACTCACCTATAAACAAAATGCTAAAATTTAAAATAAAACATTAGCAAGTTTTATGTAGTTACTACCTGCAATGACGAAGAAGGGTTTATAGGGGAAATACAAGGATTGTTCCATATTAGAACATCTATTAATGCAGTTATCCACAATAATGGATTAAAGAAAAAAATGTATAGAACGGTCGTAATATATTAACATGGTGGCTAAGAGCACAGGTTCTTGATTTTGGCATCCCTGACCTAAAGTTCCATCTTTGTACCTATTTGCTGTGTAAACTTGGGCAAGTTACTTAATCTAAATTTATTTCCTCATTTGTAAAACAAGAGTTGCTATGCAGATTAAGTGAGATAATTCCGGTAAAATTTTAAATCCCAGAATCTGGTCGGTTCACAGTTTTTCTACCTGTACTTACGAGGATTAGTTGTATCTCCTCACTCCCTGGAGCTCTGCATGTGCAAGATACTTCCTTATTTTTCTCAGGGAAGTCTTCCTCCTTTCTTCTTGCCTTAACGACCTGACTCCCAACGCTGACTTGACCCTAGCACAGTGCCCAACACCCAGTACCTATTTCACATGTTTTACTGGTTAAGTGAAAGGGAACAGGAGAGACCAGGGGGTTGGCCAGTGATGCTGCTGTTAAGACAATTACAGAAGGCTGGGTACGGTGGCTCATGCCTGTAATCCCAGCACTTTTGGGAGACCGAGGTTGGTGGATCACCTGAGATCAGGAGTTTGAGACCAGCCTGGGCAACATGACGAAACCCTGTTTCTACTAAAAATACAAAAATTAGCCGGGAATAGTGGTGGGTGCCTGTAATCCCAGCTACTCAGGAGGCTGAGGCAGGAGAATAGCTTGAACCCGGGAGGCAGAGGTTGCAGTGAGCCGAGATTGCCCCATTGCACTCCAGTATGGGCGACAGAGCGAGTCTCAGTCTCAAAACAAACAAACAAAAACCAAACAAGCAACCCCTGCCCCCCCAAAAAAACAAAAACAAAAACAAAAAACAATTACGGGGAGAGCCCTGGAGCATTGAGGCGCTTTCTAGAGGAACTGATTCCTCGAGAGGCAGAAATTTCGGAAGGAAAGGAAGCACCAGCCATTGCTTGGTATAATTGCAACCGGCTCTCTGGAAGGAGCTGTTTGCCATGTCCCACCTGTGACCGTGAGTGTCACCCCCTCACTGCGCCGCGGGCCCGCAGCCATTGTCCGCCTCACAGGAGTAGTTCCTAGAAGGCTCTGCGGCGACGGAGAGGTTGAAGGACGCTCCTCCTCCAGAAGGTGCTGAGGCGTTCCCCAGAGTCACGTGTTCATGGTAAAACCAAAACAGAATGGGTGCAGACGCTCTCCTGTCTTCACGGTGAAGCTCCACCACATCGCCAATGAAGGCCAGGGCGCCAGGAGCACTGAAGCTGAGGAGAAGACGCGGCACTGGAACTGAGAGGCGGTAGGGTCCCTCAGCAAGGCTGGTCCCAACTCACAACCCACCCGGTCCTCGGCTCAGGACGTCCTCGCCTCACGGCACCCCGCCGGCCCTGCACTCTGTCCCACGGCTCACCTCCTGGTCTAACACTGCAGGGGTGCTTCCTGCAGAGCTGTGCTGGGCTCTGGTGAAGAGCTCGGGATACATGGGCGTCCACCTTCTCACCCTCCTCTAGCTCCTTTGCCACCCTGCTGCTGCCACCACCTCCCCCATCACAAGACTACAGTTCCCATAGGGCCTCTTACTGTCCTCACGCCCTGTTCCTTGTGGTCACCTTGGATCATCCTCGCTGCTACAGAAGGAAACTGACCCCAGCCGGGAGCCGCCGGCTCGCCTATTCAGACCGCGCCGCTCACCTCTCACAGTGATATTCAGCAGCGCGCTCTGGACGGGGCCCTAGCTGTTGTCCGCTGTACAGTGGTATCCCCCTGCATGGCTCTCTCTGATGGCAGGCAGCTCCAGCTCTGCTCTTGGGGAACGCTGAGTTTTCCTCCCCAGACTCTCCTGCGTGTCCTCTCGGTGCCAGGAGAACGTGGTCTCCCCTGTGCCTTCAGCCACGGAGCAGACAAGGAACAGCGTCTCCCCTTTAACCGCCTGGCCCCTGAGGGCTGGGTCTCCAGGAGCACCCCAGACACAGGGATCCCTATGTAAAAATGAGACCACAGATGGGGACCAGGTATGAAGGAGGGCAGGGCTGGGTGGAAGCCGGTATCACTTGCTGGACATTAAGGCAAGTGGGATTGGTGGAACTAAATGTTTGGGTAGAGGGTCCACCTCACTTGCCTGAGTGTTTTTTTTTTTTTTTTTTTTTGAGACGGAGTCTAGCTCTGTCGCCCGGGCTGGAGTGCAGTGGCCGGATCTCAGCTCACTGCAAGCTCCGCCTCCCGGGTTTACGCCATTCTCCTGCCTCAGCCTCCCGAGTAGCTGGGACTACAGGCGCCCGCCACCTCACCCGGCTAGTTTTTTGTATTTTTTAGTAGAGACGGGGTTTCACCATGTTAGCCAGGATGGTCTCGATCTTCTGACCTCGTGATCCGCCTGAGTGTTTTTAATACCTAGAGAGCACGCTGAGGAGCATTACACAGGACCACCTTGCTGTTTGATGCGCCATAACAATCCTACCCTGCACCTCCTCCACATTCTTTTGCCCTCTGGAATGACAGCAGCCCACCGAAATCTCATCCTCTCCCGATTTCCAGATGTACATGGGCAGCAGGAGTGTTAGGAAGAGCACAGGTTAGGGGGATGGACTCCATTACTATCTCTATATCTGGGTCTCAATCTTGATAAGTCAATTACTGTTTCTGGTTCTCAGTTTTCTCAAATATAAAATGTGAATAATCATGTCAACCTTACAGAGTTCTCATGGAGATGAAATGTGATACAAGTACCCCTCGCTTTGGATAGTTCCAGCAAATGGTAGTTATTATTGGTACCACTCTTCACTGGCATGGTTGAGATAGGCAGTATAGCAAGGTAGTTAAAAGCACGTACCTGAGTGACCGGGTTCATATTCCAGCTCTATGTGTTGAATTACCTTGGGCAAGCCACTTAACAGGTCGGTGCTTTCTCTTTCCTCATCTGTAAAATGGAGATAATAATTCTACCTACTTTACAGGTGCTATTTGTAATACTCATAGGGTTGTAGAATATCATAGGGTTGCTACTAGGACTAAATGTTAAACTGCTCTGAACAGTGCCATGTACAGCTGTAAACTTTCGTTAAATCTTCTCCTCTCCAGATATTTATGAATGTCAAAGGGGTTATTCCAGAACTGAGAATAACAGCTTGGGTTCAGACCTGGCATTTAAGCCTTTTATAAAGGCTGGAATTGTTAATTGTAATTTCTATTATTATTATTATTATTATTATTATTATTATTATTATTATGTCATTCCTTCATTGCTCTACTTAGGTCAAATGTGCCTCCTGGTTGGGCATCACTCCTTGCAGACAGAGACCATGATTTATTTATCTCTTGGTTCACTGAGATATCTCAGTGCCAGTTGCACAGTAAATGCTCCAGAGATTATTCTTGTTTTTCTGACAGGGAGAGCAAAGCTATTGGGAAATGATGCCACTGTAGAAATAAATAGAAAAGGGTGCAGATCAGTCATTGTAGCCCCCACACCCACAGGGATAGGGGAAGCACAACTGGAAAGAAGAGTCCAAAGTCTGGCCAGGTGCCACGGTTCTTCCCTACCCAACCCAGGCCTAGCGACCCAGTCCACTCTTACTAACTCTGTACTTGTATATGGGATTCCAGATACTGTGAGATGCTTCCAGACACTGTGAGATGCTGTCATTGCCTCACACCAGTAATATCCTGAGTCTTCTTTCCATATTGCTGAGATCAAAAGGAAGCCGAATATCACAGGACAGGGTCACTGAACTCCTTTCTGAGAGCTAGAGCAGAGTGGAGGGTCTGGCTGTTAGCGTAGGTGCTGGAAACAACTCTAGAGGGAAGAATTAAACAGAGACCACCTGTCAGTGCGATGGGGAGTTCTTGTTGAGAAAAGGCTTGTTTTCTTAGCCCAGATGAGCAGGACACACAGCCCACCTCTCACTTCCCCCTCCTGCGTTGTCTCCTCTGCCCTGTACCCTCAGGGCCTACACAGGCCCTACTCCTTTCCAGTCTCATCCATTTGAAAAGTGAGCCCTCACCTTGGACAGTGAGCCATATTGATCTTTTTTCTTCTGTCACATCTACAAATAAGAAAAGTTTCCTATCTTCCTTACAATAATAAGAGCCACTGTCACTAGGTCTTGCATTTGAAATGGTATAGCTTGAAGCACTATAGTAGGTAGATATCTGAGATCCATCCTTGTAGTACATTAGTCTTTTTATGTCTTTATTTTTCCCAAGCACCTCACAACCACACGGTCTTCTTCATAGGCATTGCGTGGCATGTCGATGATCAGCCAGTCTACAAAAGATACAAAGATACCTGTAGTGATGATGCTGCTCCCTGACCCAGCACTTTAACTTCTGTTCATTTTATGTCTGTTAATGGTTTTGATGTCATTTTTCCAGGTGCCAACAGTTTTCTGGACTAAATATGGATTTTAAAACAATCCCACTTACATCTCCTTACGTCCATTTGAGGTTACTTTACGTCCTCATGGGACCATGATTAACTTTCTCTGCATCTCTCCTTCCTTAGAGGCACTGACTAGTGGTAAAATTCAAGGACCTGCCATTTGTCATTTACCCTAGGAGAAACAAACTGGGCCACTGAGACATCAGCCCTGAATATATGTCTTCAAACTCTCGAGTTCCCCACTTGAAGGCTTTTATCAGAGGTTTCTGGGAATTGTTTTTGGGCCTGGATGATCCCTGTGAGAAAGGATGTGGGCTCCTCTGCTTGTTCAGGTCATTGCCTCCTCTTGGAAGATACTGGTCACTAGAAAGCTAATGAGCAGTTGGGTGTTTTGGATCTGCCCCCAGTAGGGGAAAAATCCACAACAGAATAGGAAAAAGCTTGTAGACTGTTCTCTAAAAGATCATGCAGAAGGAAAGGAGAGCCAGCTACCATGCTGCTCTATGACCGAGGCTGCAGGGCGGCTTGTTGGGGAAATTTTTCATTTGGAAATACAGCTAGGAATTCAAGTTTGGGTCTGAATTTGGAATTGTACTACATTGGGCTAGATTTCAGGAAAAAATGTTTGTCGTTCTGATTAAAAGCCTGACCCCAGGCCTGAACCTTTGATCATTACCTTCAGTGTAATGAAAGACAGTGTCATACATGGAAGAATGGAATACAGAAAAAGAGCATGAGAGTTGTTTAAATTGACTTCCCAGCCTATCCCTGTAGCCATGAGACCACGGAGGAGGGGCGGTTCCCAGGATCCTGTTTCAGAAGAGAGGCTGTCCTCTCACCAGATCTACATCCACAGTCCTCAAAATGGGATCCATAAGGAAGTGGAGAGAAAACATTGAGAACTTCCGGATTATATTAAACACTTTTTAATCTTAAAAGTTTTCTATTTTTGTGTATATTTTGCCACATTCACAACATTTCAATATAGGATTTATATCAGTGCATGTATAATACATTGGAGGTACATGCTCAGAATTTTTGTTCTCAATAGCACAAGTGATCAAATAAGTTTAAAGACAACTGTTCTATACCTTTTAACCACTTTGAAAGTTCTACGATTAGAATAGAAAGTAAGTGTGGACAATAGGAGCTATAAGTATTGATAACGAGAAAGCCTCTTGGAGGCCAAATGTTCTCTTCCTTTATATTGAGACTGGGCAAGATTTTCAATGAAGATGAGGAAGATGCAATCAGTTTGATTCAAGAAATATTTGAGGAATAAGATTTTTGTGATCAAGTTGATAATAACAACAGGACTATAGATAGAGAAGAAATGCTAGCACCAGGCATTACTGAGTCTAGAACAAGGATTTGATTATAATTGCCTGGATAAGTGGCCCTTAACTTTTGACATTTACTTATAGGCTCATTCCCTAGTGGAAGGCACAATTGTGCATATACACACATTTTGTCATAATTTCAGGGAGTTTGCTGGATCTCATGACACTGCTCCAGAGATCACTTTCCCCCAGCCACTTTACAAACACTCTTACTTAAAATTACAAGCTAGGTACACAAGCTTCACCTCCCTTCCCCGTTATAGAATGATTAAAGACATGATTAAAGAAGAAAATATAACATTCCAATCTAGTATAAAACCAAGCTTTCTGTATTATATTAGAATTCCAATAAAACAGCAAAACAAGTTAGGCATTTGATAGTTTATAATCCAAGTAAAAGATCCAGGGGCATTTTTATTTAATGCAGAGCATCTCTTAAGCTCTCTAGTTGCCACTCTAGTATAAATATGTTTCCCATCATTGCCTCCAGTACTTCCATTGGGGGCCTATGAACACCTGCGGCTGGAACCAGGAGAATGGTTTACTTTCCCTTCATACTTATCTTCTCCTTTTCTGTCCCAGGGCTCAATAGTAAAGGGATAATTCATTGCCTTGAGAGAGTCAGGGCATGGCCTTCTTGCCCATCAAGCAGGGAAGTGGCAAAGCGGAGATGAATGTGATACTGGAGTGTCCCTGCCATGGCCAAGACTAGAGGGAGGTGAGTAAGGCACTGGACCCCAGCTCTTTTCACCCTAGTTCTGGCCCAAATCCCTGCAGCCCTCAGCCAAGAGGCTGGAACTGGAAGTACCTCTCATACCTAGCAGAGTGAGTGTGATTCCTAGAGATCTAAAAGAACAAAGAGAAGAGCCACTCACTTGACTGGACAGTGACAGGAGCTATGAGGGAACAGAGTCAGAGAGATTATCACAGGACCAGGATTCTTACTCTCTTTAAAAAGTTGTAGCCCTTTGAGAATTTTCCAACAATTATCATTGCCCAACTTTGTTTCTGTTTCTTCTCCCCTCCTCCCACTATTTCTTCCCTCATATCCTACTTCCCTCATTTCCTCTATTCTTTTCCCCTCCTTCTCTTCCTTCTTCCTTCCTTCTTTTCTTTCTTCCTTCCATCAATAAAAAACAACACTCCTGCGGACCTCACTGCAACCTCTGTCTCCTGGGTTCAAGCAATTCTCCTGCCTCAGCCTCCCATGTAGCTGGGACTATAGGCACATGCCACTGTGCCTGGCTAATTTTTGTATTTTTAGTAGAGATGGGGCTTCACCATGTTGGCTAGGATGGTCTCAATCTCTTGACCTTGTGGTCTGCCCGCCTCGGCCTCCCAAAGTGCTGGGATTATAAGCATGAGCCACTGTGCCCGGCCTCATCTTCTCTTTTTAAAGTTTCCCATTTTGTCTGAGATACATTGCCTGCCTGGGGGCAATGTGAAGCCCAGAAGGCCCATGAAGGAAATGGAGGTGTCCTCTCATATTTCACTGACACCATTTATCCTTCCATTCCTATTCTAGGCCTAATATTATGTTTGAGTCCATATAAGAGAGACATATTAATCAGCAGAAGCCATGATCTCATCTATGGTTAGCAAGACTTGAAGCCTCTCTAAAATCTAAGTCTAGGGAGGTAAGAGTTCAGCCAGAAATGTAGTAGCTTAGAGTGGAAATGGGGGTTAGGGCAGAGTAGGATTTATGTGGGGTGGACCTAGAATTCACCCTAACTGAAAATTTCTTTGATGTCCTTTTAATATATTTTCCAGTTTTCTGAGAGATCAAAGCAGAAATGGATGTTAAATAAAAGAAAAGTAGTCAGTATTTAGTAAAGAGATTCATAGTACTTTGTTTTTCCTAGGAACCCTGTTCTGCTTAATACCCATTTGCATAGTATCTGTTGATACTGAGTTAGGAGCTGAAGCCCACCCTACTGATCCCAGCAGAAAGAATGTGCTCAAGAATAGCTTCCGGGATGCCCAGGGACAGGTAATTCTGCCCACCTCAGTCCTGCTCTAGCATTCTACCCACCGATGACCAGAAGCAGTGTCCAGAGCAGCATGAGGGCTAAGGCAAGAAGTTCTACCAGAAATTATCAGGTGCAGCTCAGGTCCTTAGGGCAGCTGTCTGTCTGCACGGACCGTGAAGCTAGGATTTGGCCCTGTGGTTTAGTAGGGATTATATAAAATAGAAAAAAGGAAGTAGAAAAGCTCTCTGTCAATCAGCATTGTCCCCACCCCCATGGATAAGGAGAAAGTAATTTGTTTCTCCTTTACAGACTTGCTCAGATATTTGTGTATTGATCAGAAATGTTCCATAAAGTGTCAAGTGTCTTTATCCTATATCTAAGCTTTCCAACTCATTTTAACTTTGTGAAGAATGCTGAGTTTTGGGCCTTCTGAGATTCAAGTCACTTGCTTGGTCTGTTTCAAAGGGAAAACCCCTTTACCACTCAAGATGCATGATTTGTTACACGGTTCCTAATATTGTGACACCATGTCAACAACACATCAATGCTACTCTTCAGAGGTCTACTCAGACTACATCAAGAGACAAGCAGACATTTGTCAGAAATGATGATGGGATTGGTATGATATTAGAGGTGTGTATGGTCCGGGGACTCAGGAAGACACAAATCTTGCCCAACTCAAGTCACCTCTGCCCATGAGATGCTCTAGCCAGATACATTCAGAAAGGAAGAGGTAATATGCACACCCTATGGCTACCTGAAGCTTTAGCTCCAAACTACAGTGCAGTGATTTAAAGGGCCTTAACATGCTCAGGAGAGATCAGGTCCAAAGTTCAAGAATAAATTTTGGAAGAGACCCCTTGTATCAGGATGGAAATAGATTCCACCCTAGTGAATAAAAAATGACTTTAATGAAAGAACTCCCTAGAATGATGTGGACAGGACTTAAATAATAGACTACAGAGAGTGAGCCATCCAGAGACCAGCCACAGTGGAAAGCTGTCACCACCTTCACAGCTGAAGGAGCAAGGAGAGGAAGGACTGTTACAAAAGCCCAGTGAGAATTGGAGGGGCCACCAGGTGGAATTGTGATTGTGGAGGGCATTGCTCCTGCCAGAGAAAAGGCACCAAGCTAAGCCAACAGGTGGTGGGAGAGTGGGAAGGGGGGGAAATACCTTGACCTCTCTCCTTCATGGTCCCTCATCAGTGCCTCCTATTGATGGAGCCAAATTGTAAGCCAGAGAGGCTGACTGATGCAGTCCACAGGGCATAGCCTCCTAGAGCACAGAGCAGCAGAGGATGGCAGAGAATGGATGTGGTGGGGGAGTGGAATGGGGTGGCTCTAGTGGAGAATATCTAGTGTAGTCCTCAATGGGGAAAAAGAGATTACACCAGTGTTAGGAGCTCCTTCCCAGCAAAAGCTTTTATTTCCTCATGTTGGAATCTGCCCATTCCTACCCAGTGCTGCCAGTGTGTGGGGTGCTCGGGTGAGAATAAGATATTTAGGTCAGGCAAAACGTAATACCTTGATTATCTTCAGTCAGTCACTCTAGAAAGGAATACTGACCAAAGAATAAACAATGCAAATTAACACTTTTTCACTGCAATTTCAGACCCAGATTCTACAGGTAGCTTTTTTAGTCTAGTCTGCAGACCTTCATGACTTGACAAACTTCTTCTCCCTCAGTCATTCTACCCCTAGAATAAAGATGTGAGCATAAGAGGTGAAGCAAACCAGAACTTGCCTAAGCTACTAGGTAAAACCTTTCTCTGCTGATGTGTTTATGTTTGGAGTCTGTGGGGAAGCAGAAGCAGGAAGGACAGCATGTGAGGGTACACACTCCAGGCTTGCCTTGCTGCATGAGTGCGAGAAGAGAGGGTACTGAAGAAATCATATCAATATGCATTTTATCTTGTAATACCTTTGTTGTTTCACCCTCTAGAACTGTGGACAAGTAAATGTTCTCAGAAAGCTTTCAATCAGAAGTAGAGATGAAAATGGTTTAAGTCAAAGGAATGTTTGAGAAATAACAAGATTCTGTGACCAAGAAGGGAATAAATTGCAGGACTAGAAGAAGAAAATACGTGATTTTACTGGAATATTTCAAACAAGAACCAAGGCTTAAACTATAAGACATGGGTCTAGCCAGCAGCAGATGGACTCCAAATTTGGTACTCTCTGGAAACATGGCTCATGATTCTGAACATGTTCCTTTGAGATTGTGTTATAATATATGGACACTTTATCCTCTCAAATACTACAAACACACAAAGGTGAAAGGTTTTTTTATTTCAGGCAATTTTGGAGGTTCAAACACTTTCAGATGTTATCCAGGGAAATCAGATAAGAGCCACTAGCCTATTTCTGTACAGTAGCAAAGACAAGGCAGGATAGAGGTGGTCAATTATATTTTCAAAGGACAGGATCCAGAAAAGTATTACTTTTGTAGTGGATGGTAAAAGCTGGCTCTTTTCTTTGTTAATTATGTTAGAATTTTAAGCCATGAGGGGAAACATGGTGAGCTTTTGCCAGTTTATTAACCAAGCTGAGAACATAGGATTTCTCAGATTTCAGAGCTGCTGTGGCTTCTGTTCTGCAGACCATCCTGCATCCTTTGGAGAGGATATCCCGCTGGAAATCAGAAATCTTAGAGTATCTTTCTTTTTTTTTTTTTTTTTTTTTTTTTTTTTTTTTTTTTTTTTTTGAGACGGAGTCTCGCTCTGTCGCCCAGGCTGGATTGCAGTGGCCGGATCTCAGCTCACTGCAAGCTCCGCCTCCCGGGTTTACGCCATTCTCCCGCCTCAGCCTCCCGAGTAGCTGGGACTACAGGCTAGAGTATCTTTCAGTTTGCAGTAAAGGGATTCTTCCAACATCTTTCAATTCCACAGATACCCTTTCCTCCACAGGTGTCTTGTATCCCTCCCAGTTTCGAGCTTTCCCAGGTTGAAGAGGTTTTTTCACCTAGGAAAATGGGCAGGTGTCAGGGCAGGGACTGATATATCCTCAGAGCAGGGAGATCTCACACCTGGGAAAGCAGGAGAGCTCATCTGTGAAGCCTTTGGCAAAAGGGGAAGGGTGGGCAGTGGTCACTGAAGTGGGCATCTGATAGTTTTCTGTCTTCTGGTACCATAGGACCCAGAGGTTCGAAAGAATAAAAAGAAGGGGAACCCATGTAACTAACTACATACACACTAGTGGGTGAAGATTCTGACGTTAGCCTAGGCAGGACTTCTCATACTTTAAATTTTGCAGTCCTCTGAGAAATTTTATGCATTCCCTGCTGTGTTTCCTTCATGTCTCCAATCTGGAGGAAATTGCCTGCAGAATGGGAAGAGTCCTGAGGTAACGTCCCTTGGCAGTGAGCCATGTTCAACAGATCTGTCATGCCTACCGGACTGGGGAGACTGGAGCTTCAGGCAGCAAATCCAATCAATTGTGAAACAACCCTTTTCTCAGGCCCTTGGGGACCTTTGGTTAGAAAAGTAATCTTTCCTAGGACCTCCAGCAGTACTGCAGGTGGCAGACTTTCTGTCTAATGTGTCTGGCCTCCAATGGTGCATCTCACTGTTGTCCTGTACCCCCTATGACTGATCACTGATACTGACATAGAAAGGTTGCTAATACTGACATAGAATGATTTTCAAAGAGCGAAGTGGGCTGGTGTCTCTAGTTCTAGCATAGCCTGTGAAGGATCAGCCTAGAATCTGTGGTACATTTGGCAGGTGGGTGATGGTCATGCTGGACATCTCCCAGCTGTATGCTAGGTCTGGCCATCAGCCTACAGTGCATATGGAGAGAGCCAGGGTGTAGTTAGTGACTATAACTGGATCATATTCATGACCACAATTTAGTAATATCCTAAATCATCAATGTTCTAATGTTCCTTTGCACTAACAGGAACTTGTGTCTTGTCCCAGGACAGAATGATCAGGAAAATGTACAAGTATAAGCACAGAGACTCTGATTCAGGCTGCGGAAGCAGGTGCATGTATCGATTACCCAGGGAGTTGAGGTCATTTTGGAACAGGGAGTACCCAAGCACCACTCCCAAGAGTAGAGATACCCAACACAAAGTTAAAGTATTTAAACTGGCATTCATGACTATCTTTCTGCTGCCAGGGAGGGTAAATGGGAACATGTCAGCACGTTGCAGCTGTCTGGGAAACCACCCCAGAACATGTCAGCAAGTTGCAGCTGTCTAGGAAATGACCCCATAGTTCTAAAAAAAAAACCCTAACATCTATATGGGGAATGCCCCATTCTAGCATTTCATTATGCTGATTTAGACCCTTATCAAATAAAAAAAGTCAACTCAGGCAATACAAAAGTTCTACCAGGACTGGTAGAACCATAGGGAAATATGGAAGTCAAGATTTCAGGAAGCTATGTCATGTGATACTAGACACGGGGCTACTGTAATTTTCAGTGTTCTTTGTTATTAAAATCTGGTCTGATTCCATCACAAGCCCTGAGGTTATGGCCTCTGGGGATTAAATACTGAGTCGTACACAGACCCAGGCTCAATTCTGGTGAGTTTTAAATGTGAGGAGATTTTGAAAGCAAAGGAAGACTTTGGCTCAAGGGAATGAGTCAATGACAAGCCCCAGGTGACTGGATGGAGTAAGCAGGGCCTCCCCCAGGTGGATCTAAATTTTGCTTTGGCAGTGGCAAAAAATTGAACTGCTTAACTGATATGCTGCTAAAAGATACAGGGCCCAGTTTAAACAATGAATGATTCTGTTCCAAGTGCAATATTTCCCAGCTCAGAGATAATTACCTGGATATTACAGGGAGGAGGGAACCCTAAAACTTAAAACCCCCATATTTACCAGTCCAAGGTTTTTATAAGGACATCAGAAATCTAAACGTGAGATGGGCTTCTGCTTCTGGGAAGACAGAGGAGATATACTTCTTTCTCTTCTTACAAAATGCAACTACAAACCCTGGATATGATAATCCCAAGCAGACTGAAATATGGAGAAAAGAAGGAAGACCAGCTAGGAATCTCCATACCCAAAAAACAACATGGTGCTGAGTTCCCTGAGTTGTTTTGTTGTTGTTCTTGTATATTCTACACTTGGAACTGAAAACTCCATGCAACCTGTAACAGCCATGGGTGCAGATAAAAAAGCCTCAATAATAGCCTGTGCTCTAGCCAAAGGGTGAGAAAAAGGACAGCCAACCAAGACAGAAAACTTTCAAACAATAACAACTCTACTCCAACCAAACACTACACAGAAAAAACTGTGGCCCCATTCCCACCTATGCTAACAAGACAGGAGTGGAGAGCCTATACTTCCACCCTTGTGAGCCAGTATCATCGAAGTGACTCTACCCCTCCCAGGAGTGGTGTCAGAGAAGCCTGAGTAGGGCGCAGAAACTTTCATCACTGGTGGTTGGTGGGTGTCAATGGAGACCTTTTGATGAGCCTGGACTTCCACCCCTGCCTGGCAGTAAGGAGGTGCCTCCCTTTCTTTTTTGTGTGTGTTCCTTTACTACATAGTGACTTAATTTAGTCACCCTTCATAAAATCTCTCTGTTTTTATTGTGGCAAAAATAAACATAACAAAACTTATTATTTTACCATTTTTAACTGTACAGTTCAGTGATATTTAGCACCTTGACCTTGTGCAACCATCACCATCCATCTCCCAAACTTTTTCATCTTCGCCAACTGAACGTCTGAGCTCATTAAACAGCTTCTCACTTTTCCCTCTCCCAGCCCCTGGCAACCGCCATTCTACCTTTTGTCTCTATGAATTTGACTACTTTAGGTACCTCATATAAGTAGATCATATAAAATTTGTCTTTTTGTGTCTGGCTTATTTCGCTTGGCATAATGTCGTCAAGATTCGTCCATCTTGTGGAATTTCCTTTCTTCCCTATCTCAAGATGTTGCATTCCCAGCACATTCTACAGTTATTCTGAGAACTATGAACAAGAAGAGGGAAAAAGCTTGTTTGGCCAAGGCTGTCTGAGGACCATCTTGTAATACCCAGAAGTGGAACTACTGGATCACAAGGTAATTCTATGTTCAGTTTTTGGAGAACTTTCCATGTTATTTTCTTTTTTTTTCTTTTTTTTTTTTTTTGAGAGCGGAGTCTCGCTGTGTCGCCCAGGCTGGAGTGCAGTGGCGCGATCTCGGCTCACTGCAAGCTCCGCCTCCCGGGTTCCCGCCATTCTCCCGCCTCAGCCTCCGAGTAGCTGGGACTACAGGCACCCGCCACCGCGCCCGGCTAGTTTTTTGTATTTTTAGTAGAGACGGGGTTTCACCGTGTTAGCCAGGAGAGTCTCGATCTCCTGACCTCGTGATCCACTCATGTTATTTTCAATAGCTGCTGTGACATTTTACATTCCCACCAACAAAGCAAAAGGGTTCTAGTTTCTTCTCATTCTTGCCAATGCTTGTTAATTTCTGTTTTGTTTTCATTTTTTTTAATAGCCATTCTCATTAATGAAGTGGTCTTATTGAGGTTTTAATTTGCATTTCCCTAATTATTAGTGATATTGAGCACCTTTTCATGTACTAACTGGTCATATGTATATCTTCTTGGGAGAAATGCCTATTTAAATTATTTGCTCATTTTTAAATTGCATTGTTCATTTTATGTTAAATTGTAAGAGTTATATATATATATTCTGGATATTAATCCCTTATCAGATATACAATTTGCAAATATCTTCTCTCATTCCATGAGTTGTCTTTTCACTGTTGATTGTGACCTTTGAGGTATAGAAATTTTAAACTTCGATGTACTCTAATTTATCTTTATTCTTTTGTTGCCTATGCTTTTGGTATCATATCCAAGAATTATTGACACATCCAATGTAATTCAGCTTTTTTCCTATGTACTAGGATTTTTGGTAATTTTAGTTCTTATGTTTAAGTCTTTGATCAATTTTGAATTTTTTTTGTATATGTTGTAATGATCTAACTTCATTATTTATGTATGGATATCTAGTTTTTCAATATTATTTGTTAAACAGACTATCTTTTCCCCACAGAATGTTCTTGGCACCCTGTTGAAAGTTATTTGACTGTATATGCGAGAGTTTATTTCTGGGGTATCTATTCTATTCCATTTGTCAGTATGTCTGTATTTATGCTCATACCATACTGTTTTGGCTGCTTATAGCTTTGTAGTAAGTTTTAAAACCAGGATATTTAAGACCTACAACTTTGTTCTTTTTCATTGTTGTTTTGCTTATTTGGGATCTCTTGAGATTCCATATAAATTTAGGATGGATTTTTCTGTATCTCCAAAAAATATATCTAGGATTTTATTGTATTTTATTTATTTTAAGACAAAGTCTTGCTCTGTCACCTAGGCTGGAGTGCAGTGGCACAATCACGGCTCATTGCAGCCTCAACTCCATGGCTCAAGCAGTTCTGCCATCTCAGTCTCCCGAGTAGCTGGGACACCAGGTGCATGCCACCAAACTCAGCTATTTGTTTGTTTGTAGAAACACATTATCTCTATATTGCCTAGGCTAGTCTTGAACTCCTGGGCTCAAGTGATCCTCCCATCTCAGCCTCCCAAAATGCTGAGAATACAAGCATGCACCACTGCGTCCAGTCTCACTGGGATTTTGATAGGGATTGTATTGAGTCTGTAGATTGCTTTGGGTTGTATTGACATCTTAACAATACTAAGTCTTCCATTTATAAAAGTGGAATGTCTCTCCATTTATTTGTGTTTTCTTTAATTTCTTTCAGCAATGTTTTCTAATTTAGTGTACAATTTTTTTGCCTCCTAGGTTTTTTATTCTTAAGTATTTTATTATTTTTGATGTTGTTGGAGTTGTGTCTTAATTTCCTTTTTGGATTGTTTATTGTTAGTATATAAAAATGCAGCTGAGGTCAGGCACAGTGGTTCATGCCTGTAATCTCAGCACTTTGAGAGGCCGAGGCAGGAAGATTGCGTGAAGGCAGGAGTTTGAGACAAGCCTAGGCAACAGAATGAGACCCTGTCTCTACAAAAAATTTTAAAAATTGGCTAGGCGTGGTTGTATGTGCCTGTTGTTCCAGCTACCAAGGAGGCTGATGTGGGAGGATTGCTTGAGCCCGGGAGTTCAAGGCTGCAGTCAACTGTGATCACACCACTGCACTGCAGTCTGACTGACAGAACAAGAGCCTATCTCCTCCCACACACACAAAAAAAGCAACCGATATTTGCATATTGATTTTGTATCCTGTAACTTTGTTGAATTCATTTATTAGTTCTAACTTTTTTTTTTTTTTTGTAAAATCCTTAGGATTTTATATACATATAACGTCAGAGAACAGAGATAATTTTACTTCTTCCTTTCTGATTTAGATGCCCTTTATGTCTTTCCAGCGCTTAATTACTCTGGCTATGATTTTCAATGCTATGTTAAATAGAAATGGTAAAAATGGACATCTTTGCCTTGCTCCTGATCTTAGAGGAAAAGCTGTCAGTTATTTACCGTTGAGTGTGATGTTAGTTGTGGGCTTTTAACACATGGCCTTTATTATATTGTGGTATGTTTTTTTTTATTTCTAGTTTGTTAAGTGTTTGTTTTTATCATAAAAGTATGTTAAATTTCACTAATGCTTTTTCTGCATCATGATGATCATGAGGTGTTTTTCCCTGCTTTATTCTGTTAATGTGGCACATTATATGGATGGTTTTCTTTTGTTGAACATCCTTCCAGGAATAAATCCCACTTGGAAGTGGTGTATAATTCTTGTAGTGTGCTATCGAATTTGATCTGCTAGTGTTTTGTTGAAAATTTTTGCATCAATATTGATAAGAGATATTGGTCTGTAGTTTTCTTTTCTTGCAGTGTCTTTGTTTGGCTTTGATATTAGAGTAATGCTGGCCTTAGAATGAGTTAAGAAGCTTTCCTTCCTCTTCAATTACTTGGAATATTTTGAGAAGTCTTTCTTCTTTTTCAATGTAGACATTTACAGCTATAAATTTCTCTCTGAGCACTGTGTTCACTGCATCCCATGCATTTTGGTGTGTTACATTGTTCTTTTTATTCCTCTCGAAGTATTTTCTAATTCCTTTGTGATTTCTTTTTTAATCCTTTAGTTGTTTAATAGTGTGTTGTTTAACTTGCTCATATATTTTCCAGTTTTCTTGTTATCGATTCCTAACTTCATCCTGAGGTAGTTGGAGGAGATACTTTATATGGTATTTATATTTTAAAATCTATAGAGACTTGGCATATGGTTTATTCTAGATAATGTTCATGGGCATTTGAGAAGAATGTGTATTCTGCTTTTGTTGTTTGCTCTGTATATGTCTGTTAGCTGTAGTTGGTTTATTGTGTTGTTCAATCACTCTGTTTCCTTATCTATCTCTTGTTTGTTTCATCCATTATAGAAAATGCATTATTGCAGTTTCCAACTATTAAGTAGAACAATTTATATCTCCCTTAATTTCTGTCAATTTTGGCTTCATATGTTTTGACAGTCTATTATTAGGTGCACAAAATGTTTAACATGGTTATATCTTCTTGCTTTATCATACAATGTCCTCATTTTTCTCTTGTAAACCTTAAAAATTTGACATCTATGTTTTGTGATATTAGTGTAGCTGCCCTAGCTCTCTTTTGATAACTATTTTCATGGAGTGTCTTTTCTCATCCTTTCACTTCCAAACTATTTACATCTTCAGTTTTAAAGTGAGTCTTTTGTAGACAGCATGTAGTTGGATTATTTTTTATTCCATTCTGCCATTTTTTGTCTTTTGATTGGAGATTGTCTTAGTCTATTTAGTGTTGCTACAACAGAATACCTGAGGTTGAATGATTTATAAAGAAAAGAGATTTATTTGGCTTATAACTGTGGTGGCTGAAAAGTCCAAGTACATCGTGCTGGGATTTGTTTGACTTCTGGTGAGGGCCTTGTGCGGCATAATAACATGGTAGAGAAGCAGAAGGATAGACAGGCATGTGCAAAGAAGGTAAACATAAGAGGCAGCCTCACCTTATAACAATCCCTTGTCGTGGTAACTAATTCAGTCACACAAGAGTGAGAACTCATTCCTGCAAGACAGCATTCACCCATTAATGAGTGATCTGCACCCCTGACCCAAACACTACCTGCTATTCCTCACCTCCCAGCACTGCTGCATTGATATGAATATGGAACATACCATATTTAAACCAATGCATTTGCCCTCACCTCCCAAAAAACTTACATTCTTCTTAAAATGCAAAACACATTCATCCCATCCCAATAGTACCCAAAGTTTTAACTCATTCGAGGACCAACTTAAAAGTCCAAAGTCCAAAGTCTCATCTGAGACTCAAGGCTAGTTCCTTCCACCTGTGAGCCTATAAAATAGAAAATCAAGTTATTTACTTTCAAGATACAATGGTAGCATAGATATTGGGTTAACATTCCCACTTCAAAAAGGGGTAAAAGGCCCAAAGAAAGGAGTAACTGGCCCAAAGCAAATTTGAAACCCAGCAGGTAGATGTTAAATCTTAAAGCTCCAAAATAAGTTTTCACTTCATGTGCCACCTGCTGGACATACTGAGATGGGAGTTGGGCCCCCAGTGCCTCAGGCAGCCCTACCCCTATGGCTTTGCTGGGTGCAGCTTATGTGGCTGCTGTACACCTCGGAGTCCAGTGCCTGTAGCCTTTCCCAGTAGGCATTGAATGCTGTTGGTGGCATTCTGGGGTCTTGAGGGCAGTGGCCCTACTCCCACATTTCCACTAGGCATTGCCTTGGTAAGGACTTTCTGTGGCAGCTTTATCCCTGGTGGGAAGCTTCTGCCTGGGCACCCACGGTTTCTGCAGCATCCTTTGAAATATTGGTGGAGGCAGCAATGCCTCCGCTGCTCTTGCATTATGCACACCTGCAGAATTAGCACCACACGGATGTAGACGTTTCCAAGGCTTTATGCACCCTTTAGAGTGGTGGCCTAAGCCATATCTGGGGCTGCTTGTGCCATTGCTGGAGTAGCCAGAATGGCCAAGATATGGGGAGCAGCATCCCAAGGCAACCCTGGGCAGCAAATCTATGGAAGGTGCCCCAGGTCCATCTCTCAAAGCCATTCTGTCCTCTTATGCCTCTGGGTCTGTGGTGCCTCTTATGTCTCTAAGATTTCTGAAATACTTTTGGGGCCTTTTTCCCGTTGTCTTCACAATTAGCAATTGGCTTTTTTTCTATCGGTAGTAATCCCTTTGACAACCAGTTGCTCAGCTGCACTGTTGGATTCTTCTCCTAAATATGCTCTTTCATTCTCTACCACATGTCCAGGCTGAGAATTTTCCAAATTTTTATGTTGTTTCCCTTTTTTTTTTTTTTTTTTTTTGAGGTGGAGTCTCGCTCTGTTGCCCAGACTGGAGTGCAGTGGCGCAATCTCCGCTCACTGCAACCTCCGCCTCCCGGGTTCACGCCATTCTCCTGCCTCAGCCTCCCAAGTAGCTGGGACTACAGGCGCCCGCCACCTCGCCCGGCTAGTTTTTTGTATTTTTAGTAGAGACGGGGTTTCACCATGTTAGCCAGGATGGTCTCGATCTGCTGACCTCGTAATCCGCCCGTCTCGGCCTCCCGAAGTGCTGGGATTACAGGCTTGAGCCACCGCGCCCGGCCTATGTTGTTTCCCTTTTAAGTGTACATTTTGCTTGTAGCTTATCCTTTGCTCCTGTAACTCATTGTAAGCAGTTAAATATAACCATGCAGCTTCTTGCATACTTTGCTGCTTAGATATTCCTTCCTCCAGATATACTAGTTCATCACTCTTAAATTCTGCCTTCCATAAAGCCCTAGGGGATGGAGACAATGCATCCAAGTTTTTTTGTTTTGTTTTGTTTTTTTACAAATGTATAACAAGAGTGCCTTTTACTGCAGTTTCCAATAAGATATTGCCATTTCCATCTGAGATCTCATAAGAATGGACTTTACTTTCCATTATTTCTATCAGCATTTTGGTCACAACCACTTAACCAATCTCTAAGAAGTTCCAGACTTTCTCTACTCTTCTTGTCTTCTAAGCCTTCATTAGAATCTAGGCTTTTTCTAGCCTGTTCCTCTTTCAACCTCTACTAATTATCAATTCTAAAGCTACTCCACATTTTTAGATATCTGAATAGCAACACCTCACTCCTCAGTACCAATTTTCTGTCTTTGTTTAGTGTTGCTAGAACTAAACACCTGTGGCTAGGTAGCTTATAAAGAAAAGAGATTTATTTGGCTCACAATTCTGATGGCTGGAAAGTCCAAAAGCATGGAACTGGCTGGCATCTGCTGGGCTTCTGGTGAAGGCCACATGTTGTGTCACAATATGATGGTGAAGCAGAAAGTAGGCAGACGTGCAAAAAGTGCAAATATGAGAGGCAGCCTTGCTTTACAACAACCCACTCTCATGGTAACTGATCCAGTCCCATGAAAGTGAGAGCTCATTTCCAAGACATGGCATGCTGTTTATGAGGGATCCACTCCCATGAACCAAACATTTCCTAGTAGGCTTCACCTCCCAACAATATTGCATTGAAGATCAAGCCTCACCATGAGTTTTGGTGGGGGAGAAAACTATATTCAAACCATAGCAGAGAGTTTAATCTACTTACACTAAAAGTTATTACTTATAAGGAGAGACCTCTGCTCTTTTGCAAGGTTTTGTTTCCTATGTGCCTATAGCTTTTTTGTTCCTCTATTTCTCCATTACTGCCGCCTTCTTCATTTAGTTATTTTTTTGTATTAAACATTTGCTTCATTCTTATTTTCTTTTCTCTATGTTCTACAGTTTTTTTTTGTGGTTGTGTTTCATGTGGTCATGTTTAACATGCAAAGTTATGAGACTAACTTGAATTTATATCAATTTAATTTCAATAGCATACAACAATTCTGCTTCAATACAAGTCCGCTCCCCTTTTCTGTTATTGATGCCACAGATTACATCTTTATATATTGTACACCCAGAAACACAGATTAGTGATTTTTTTGCATCTGTATTTTAAATTATGTAGAAGATGAAAAGTACAGTTACAAATCAAAATTACAAGAATACTAGCTTTTATAAATGCCCATGTATTTACAATTACCAAAGACCTTTTTTTCTTTAAACTGTCAAGTTACTGTGTAGTATCCTTTCATATCAACCTGAAGGACTCCCTTCAGCATTTCTTACAGGGCAGGTATTTTAGTAACAATTTCCCCCAGCTTTTCTTCATCTGGGTATGTCTTAATTTCTCCATCATTTCTGAAGGACAATTTTGCTGGAAATAGAATTCTGACTTGACTTTTTTTTTCTTCAAGCACTTTGAATATATCTATCTACTTTCTTCTGCTCTCTAAGATTTCTGATAAAAAATTGGCTGGTAATCTTATTTAAGATTCTTGTACATTATGAGTTGCTTCTCCCTTGGTGCATTCAAGATTCTGTCCTTTTGAGGAAAGAAACTGAATGGACATTTTCCCAAAGAAGACATACAAATGGCCAACAGGCACATGAAAACAATTTCAGTATAACCAAACATCAGGAAAATGCAAATTAAAAAAACAATGAGATATCACCTCATACCTGTTAGGATAGCTATTCCCAAAAGGACAAAAAATAACAAGTGTTGGCAAGGACAGAGAAAAGGGAACCCTTGTACTGTTTGTGAAAATGTAAATTGGTTATAGCTGTTATTGAAAACAGTATGGAAATTCCTCAAAAAATTAAAAGTAGAGCTACCATATGATCCAACAATTCCACTTCTGGGTACATATCCAAAGGAAATGAAATGGTAACTATATAAAGTGAAGGATATGTTAATTAGTTTGATTGTAGTAATCATTTTACAATGTATTTATGTATAAAACATCAAATTGTATTTCAGTAAAGCTGTTACTTAAAAATTAAAAAATAAAATTATTCTCTCCATGTTAGCCAGGATGGTCTCAATCTCCTGACCTCATGATTTGCCCATCTTAGCCTCCCAAAGTGCTGGGATTACAGGCATGAGCCACCATGGCTGGCTATTCTCTCATTGTCTTTGGTTTTTGATAGTTTGATTATAGTATTTCTTATTGTGGGTCTTTTTAAGTTTATCCCGCTTGGAGTTTGTTGAGCTTCTTGGACTTGTAGATTCATATATTTAATCAGATTTGGGAATTTCTCAGTCATTATTTTAAAATCTATTCTTTCTGACTCCTTTTCTCTCTCTTCTCTTCTTGGAACTCACACAGTAGACATATTGGTTTATTTCATGATGTCTCACATGTTCCTTAGGTTCTACTTATATTTCTTTTTTCTTTCTATTTTTCAGACTCAGTAATTTTAATTGTCTCATCTTAAAGTATTCTCATTCTTTCTTTTGCCTATTCAAATCTGCTTTTTAACTCTTCTAGTAAATTTTTCATTTCAGTTATCTTACTTTTCAGCTCCAGGATTTCTTTTTCATTTTGGTTATTATATCTTTCAGCTTCAGAATTTCTTTTTAGCTATTTAAAAGAATAATTTGTATTATTATTAACATTCTTATTTCGTTCATACATTGTTTTCCTGTCTTTTAAAATGTTTTTTTCTTTTTTAGATCTTTGAGCATCTTTAAAATAGTTGTTTTAAAATTATTGTCTAGTAAGTCTAGTGTCTGTTGATTTGTTTTGTTCCTTTGAATGAACCATACTTTTCTGATTTTTTGTTTGTCTTGTGATTTTTTGTTGAAAGCTGAATATTTAAGTTATATAATGTGGTAACTCTGGAAAGCAGATTGTCCCCTTTTCATAGGGTTTGCTGTTTTATTAAAAAAAGTATTGCAGGGTGTCTCTGTGCCAGGCCTCAGTTTGAGGTGAGGACTTAAGGTATTCTCAGGTATTTTCTGAGATTATATCTTCCTCTGGGCATGTGTGATGGCTTTTTAAATTCTTTCATATATGTGATTGCACCTGAATATCCCAATTTGCGTGTCAACAATCAAAAGCCATAATCTGCAATCAGAACACAGAACTCAATATTTGTAAGGAAAGGTCTTTATTGCCCACTCAGGCTCCAGAAAGCTATACTAAGAATATGGGCTTTCATACTCACAGCTACCTGGTACAGAATTGGAGACTGGGAGGCAGTAGACACCACTGAAGGAAAGCTAAGAGTGATAGAAATTAACTGCAATTTAGCAGCTGATCTTTCTTCTGGAAGCTGCAAGCATTCAAATTCACGTCAGCATTCAGAAATAGTTACTTCAGACAGTTTCTGCTAGTAGAATTGTTGCCTAGGTGGACAGACAGATTCCTGGTGCTTCTTCACCATTTCCTTGATATCCCCAGCTGTTTTTGACAAAGTGCAAAAGCAATTTGGTTGAGAAAAGGAAGCCTTTTAAACCAATGGTAGTGGGACAATTGGACATCCATAGGAAAAATAATAACTCTCAATCTAAGTCTGACACCTTATACAAAAATTAACTTAAAATAGATCATGGCTGTTAATGTAAAGTGTAAAACTATAAAACCTACAGAAAAAAACTAGGAGAAAATTTTCAGAATCTAGGGCTAGGCAAAGAGTTCTTAGACTTGTTACCAAAAACGATCTATATGAAAACAAAATGATAAATTGAACATCAGAATTTAAAAATTTAGCTCTGCAAAATACCTTACTTAAATGATGCAGAGATGAACTATAGACTGAGAGAAAATATTTGAAAAGCAAATATCTAACAAAAGCTAGTATCTAGAGTGTATAAATGACTCTCAAATTCAAGAGTTAAAAAAAACCAAAACAATCCAACTTAAAATTGGCAAAAGATATGAAGAGATATTTCAGCAAAGAGGATATAAGATGTCAAATAAGCAATGAAAGATGTTCAACATTATTACCCATTAGTGAAATTCAAATTAAAATCATCGTGACATATCATTACATACCTATTGAAATGGCTAAAATAAAAAACAATGACAGTATCAAATGTACCAATTTACATTTATAAATTGGTGGTAGAAATGTAAAATGATACAGCCACTCTGGAAACCAGCTTGGCAGTTTCTTAAAATCTAAATATGTTACTTATATATGACCCAGAAATTGCACTATTGGTCACTTATCCCAGACAAATACTTAAGTTTACATAAAAAACTTCACAGGAATGTTTATAGCAACCTTATTTGTAACAGCCTTAAATTGGAAACAACCTAGATGTCCTTCAACAAATGAATGGTTAGTGGTACATAGTAAAGTACTTAGTCCATATGGTTTGGCTGTGTCCCCACCCAAGTCTCAACTTGAACTGTATCTTCCAGAATTCGCACATGTTGTGGGAGGGACCCCGCTGGAGGTAACTGAATCATGGGAGCTGGTCTTTCCCATGCTATTCTCGTAATAGTGAATAAGTGTCATGAGATCTGATGGGTTTATCAAAGGCTTTCACTTTTGATTCTTCCTCATTTTTCTCTTGCTACTGCCATGTAAGAAGTGTCTTTTGCTTCCCACCATGATTCTGAGGCCTTCCCAGCCATGTGGAACTGTAAGTCCAATTAAACCTCTTTTTGTTCCCAGTTTTGGGTATGTCTTTATCAGCAGCATGAAAAAGAACTAATTCAGTAAGTTGGTACCAGTGCAGTGGGGTGTCACTGAAAAGATACCCAAAAATGTGGAAGTAACTTTGGAAGTGGGTAACAGGCAGAGGTTGGAACAGTTTGGAGGGCTCAGGAAGACAAGAAAATATGGGAAAGTTTGGAACTTCTTAGAGACTTATTGAATGGCTCTGACAAAAATGCTGATAGTGATATGAACAATAAGGTCCAGGCTGAGGTGGTCTCAGATGAAGATAAGAAACTTGTTGGGAACTGGAGCAAAGGTGATTTTTGTTATGTTTTAGCAAAGAGACTGGTGGCGTTTTGCCCCTGCACTAGAGATTTGTGGAACTTGAGAGAGATTTGTGGAACTTTGAACTTGAGAGGGATGATTTAGGGTATCTGGTGGAAGAAATTTCTAAGCAGCAAAGCATTCAAAAGGTGACTTGGGTGCTGTTAAAAGCATTCCATTTTAAAAGGGAAACAGAGCATAAAAGTTCAGAAAATTTGCGACCTGATGCAGAAGTAGAAAAGAAACACCCATTTTTTTAGGAGAAATTCAAGCCAGCTGCAGAAATTTGCATAAGTAGCAAGGAGCCTAATGTTAATCCCCAAGACCATGGGGAAAATGTCTCCAGCTGATGTCAGAGACCTTCATGGCAGCTCCTCCCATCACAGGACCAGATGACCAGGAGGAAAAATTGGTTTCATGGGCTGCGCTCAGGGTCCCTGTACTGTGTGCAGCTAAGGGACTTGGTGCCCTGTGTCTCAGTTGCTTCAGCCATGGCTGAAAGAGGCAAACATAGAGCTTGAGTTGTGACTTCAGAGAGTGGAAGCCCAAAGCCTTGGCAGTTTCCGCGTAGTGTTGAGCCTGCAGGTGCACAGAAGTAGAGAATTGAGGTTTGGGAACTTCCACCTAGATTTCAGAAGATGTATGGAAATGCCTGGATGCCCAGGCAAAAGTTTGCTGCAGTGGTAGGGCCCTCATGGAGAACTTTGGCTAGGGCAGTGTGGAAGGGAAATGTGGGATCGGAGCCCCCCCAGAGAGTCCCTACTGGGGCACTGCCTAGTGGAGCTGTGAGAGGAGGGCCACCATCCTCCAGACCCCAGAATGGTAGATCCACCAACAGCTTGCACCATGAACCTGGAAAAGCCACAGGCACTCAATGCCAGCCTATGAAATCAGCCAAGAGGGAGGCTGTACCCTGCAAAGCCACAGGGGTGGAGCTGCCCAAGACCATGGGAACCCACCTCTCACATCAGTGTGACCTGGCTGTGAGACCCTGGGTCAAAGGAGATCATTCTGGAACTTTAAAATTTGACCGTCCCACTCGATTTTGGACTTGCATAGGCCCTGTAATGCCTTTGTTTTGGCCAATTTCTCCCATTTGAAATGGCTGTATTTACCCAATACCTGTACCTCCATTGTATCTAGGAAGTAGCTAGCTTGCTTTTCATTTTACAGTCTCATAGGCAGAAAGGACTTGCCTAGTCTCAGATGAGACTTTGGAGTGGAATTTTGGGTTAATGCCAAAATTAGTTAAGACTTTGGGGGACTGTTGGGAAGGCATGATTGGTTTTGAAAAGTGAGGACATGAAATTTGGAGTTTGGTTTGGCTGTGTCCCCAACCAAATTTCAACTTGAACTGTATCTCCCAGAATTCCCATATGTTGTGGGAGGGACCCAGGGGCAGCTAATTAAATCAGGTGGGCCAGTGTTTCCCAGGCTATTCTCATGATAGTGAATAAGTCTCAGGAGATCTGATGGGTTTATCAGGGGTTTCCACTTTTGCTTCTTCCTTATTTTTCTCTTGTGGCCGCCATGTAAGATGTGCCTTTTGCCTTCTGTGTGATTCTGAGGATTCCCCAGCCATGTGAAACTATAAGTCCAATTAAACTTCTTTTTGTTCTGGTTTTGGGTATGTCTTTATCAGCAGCATGAAAATGAACTCATACATTAGTAATATAAAAAACCTATTGATGCAAGCGCAACATGGATGAATTGCCAGACAATTATGTTGAATAAAGAGAAAACATCCAAATAATTACAAAATACATGATTCTATCTATGTAACATTTTTGAAATGACAGAACTATAGAAATGGAAAATACATTTGTATTACCAAGCATTGAAGAGGAGGTTTACAAGAGGGAGGTGAGTGTGGCTATAAAAGAACAACTTGAGGGATCCTTGTGGTGAAGGATGTATTGTGGTTTTTGACTGTATCTATGTCAATATCCTGGCTGTATATTGTACTGTAGTTTAGCAAGATGTTACAATTGAGGGAAACTGGGTAAAAAAGAGATGGGATTGATGCAGGGCACGCGAGCACCAAAATTGGAGCTTAGCCCAGGAGAGTCCTTGGCTTTGCCCAGGAAGGAATTCAAGGGTGAGCTGGAGGTGTTAAACAGCAACTTTCACTGAAGTGGCAGTGTACAGCAGCACCACAGGTACTGCTCCTTATGGAGAAGGGCTACCCCATAGGCAGTTTACCTGGAGTAGCAGCTCAAAGTCAGTTGTGTAGTCATATTTATATTGACTTTTAATTACATGCAAATTAAGGGGTGGTTTATGCAGCAATTCCTAGGAAAAAGGCAGTGACTTCCAGTCATCTGGTCATTGCCATGGAAAGGGTGGTACCTTCTGGGTGTTGCCATGGCAATGGCAAATTGACGTGGCACACTGGTGGCCATGTCCTATGGAAAGTTGCTTCCCCCCAGTGTCTATTTTAGCTAGTCCTCAATTTGGTCCCATGTCCAAGCCCTGACTCTGGAGTCAAGTCTCTGTTCCTGTCTCAGGATCTCTCTATATTATTATTTTTGACTGCATGAGAATCTACAGCTATGTCAAAATAAAGTTTAATTAAAAAGTACAAATGTGAGAATTTTGCCTATTTCTAAAAAGGTAGCCTACGTGGACGTACTTCCTAGAGCTGGTGTTTATAATATTCTCTTGGATACTAAATAGTAGAATCATTAAGAGCATATTTGTGTTGGCTAATCAATTTACTTATGAATTCCAAGTTTATTCTTACAGGGAACAAAGGCATCTAAAGTTACAGGAAAAAAATCCCATACTTTCCATTCTAAAAGTTTCCTATTTGAATTAACTCAAATATAGGGAGATATTTTTAGACTTGGCCAGAATATGCAGTTTTACAGTAGCTGAGGCATGGAAGCCTCTATGATCCCTAGGGAGACATACAGCCTCAGGAATTTATACAGCATATTGGGGAAATTGAAGCTTGAAAAATAGATCAGAGGTGCCAGCAGCTAGCATTCAGTGGTAAAGAGCAATGATTTTGAAGCTGAAATGTGAATCTTGCCTTTGCTGCTTAACAGCTGTGTAACTTTTTTTTTTTTTTTTTTTTTGCCACGAAGTGTGTTTTATTTTCATTATTCATACAAATAATTTTCTATAATATTCCAGGGCAAACCGGAGAATTTGGCAGTCCGATTGGGGGGGGTCCCTTCAGAGACCCACAGGCCGGTGGCATCGGCGCGGAGTGCCCAGGTTCACAGTGCAGCTTGTGGCTCGTGTCCATCTTGCAGGTGGCTCTTCCTCCACATCACGACTGGGGTCTCGAAGATGACGGGGGTAGGAAATCCTCCAGGATTTTAGGAAATTTCACTCCGCTTCTCCTGCTCAATGGTCTCTTTGGTCGGCAGGGTGTTCTTCTCCAACAGCTGTGTAACTTAAAGCAAATTGCTTAACCTTTCTGGGCCCAGAGGTTAAGCTCTAGGAAGTGCTTCCATGTAGGCTTCCTTGAGGTAGGAACAGGGATTTTTAATTATATGCAAATTAAGGGGTGGTTTATGCAGAAATTCCTAGGAAGAAGGCAGTAACTTCCAGGTCATCCGGTCATTGCCATGGAAAGCAAAACTCAGGCAAAGATGCCACTGGCTACAGAGTTTCTGGCTGGCAAGCCACACTCCAAGGATCCTGTAACATGATCTCCCTCCGATATCTGATCAGGGGTCATGAAGCCCTGGTGCCAACCTGAGCTGTCTGGTTTCTTTAAGCAGCTGAGCCTGTAAATGAGGGACTAAAGTGAAACAATAAGAAAAATAATTTTTCCAGCTATTTCATCAGGGCTGTCCTGGTAACATTTTAATATTAAAAAATGCTTAAAAATTGGCCGGGCGCGGTGGCTCAAGTCTGTAATCCCAGCACTTTGGGAGTCCGAGACGGGCGGATCGCGAGGTCAGGAGATCGAGACCATCCTGGCTAACACGGTGAAACCCCGTCTCTACTAAAAAATACAAAAAGCTAGCCGGGCGACGTGGCGGGCACCTGTAGTCCCAGCTACTCGGGAGGCTGAGGCAGGAGAATGGCGTGAACCCGGGAGGCAGAGCTTGCAGTGAGCTGAGATCCGGCCACTGCACTCCAGCCCGGGCTACAGAGCGAGACTTCGTCTCAAAAAAAAAAAAAAAAAAAAAGCTTAAAATAGTGTTTGACATATCATAAGCCACTATGTGAATATTTATTAACTTACTAAATAATAGAATAACATGCTATCAGAAATAATGTTATTGGCTTTACCCTCAATTTTGAAGTGTTGAGAAGGACCTTGACTGTCCGCTAATATCTGTTTTAAGGGAGTTGTTGGAATGGGAATTTGAAGGACTGCACCAAGTATGCTGCTACTCTGATAAGAACCATAACCTTCGAACACTTTTGAATAATAGGGGGAGACAAAAGGAGCGGAAAGAATGGGACTGCAGTCAAGACTGTTGTTTGATTGCCAAAATTCATCTCCCTTTCCCCTCTGTAGCATAGACTCAATTCTTTTGGCACATTTGTGTCCCTCCACAATGCCAGGCACACAGAAAAGTAACCCACTCAATCCCTCACCAGGAAGGTAGGTTTGATTTAACATTAGCCAGTCAGTCAGTCAAAGCAATTCCATTTCTCTTGCTTCAATGCTATTGATCACACAGACCAATCCTGCTACAGTATGTGGGAGGTGACTACAAAAGGGTATGAATACCAAGTGTCAAGGGTTATTGAGGATCATCTTGGAGACTGACTACTCCACCAGCATTTTTAAAAAATTGTTTTTGTCATCAAATGTATGTCTCTGCACTCATAGCTTGAAATTTTTGAATTTTACTTAGAAAGACAGATTCCATCTTAGATTATTAAAAATTATCTGTCATACTTTTTTCTAGTACTTGTACAGTTTCTGTTCGTATGTTAATTTTTCATCCCCTTGGAGTTCATTTCTATTAACTATTGAGTAGAAATCTAGATTTATTTTTGTAAATGACTAGTCATTTGTCCCAAGACCTTTAGAGAGCAGTCAATTTTCTTTCCACTAAATTGAGTTGCTGCTTTTTAAATTATTAACATATATTACTTCATCATTTGTATGTTAAAGTGTGTTTCTGGAATTTCTATTTAGTTTCATTGATGTGTCTACTCATGTTCTGACACCAAAGTTAATTGCCACCATTTTATATTTTGTTGTTTTTACCTTTTATTTAGAAATAATTATAGATGTCTACAAAATTGCAAAGAAAGCACAGGAAGGTCCCATGCATCCTTTGTCCAACTTTCACCAATGTTAACATAATTATAGTACCTATTAAAACCAGAAAATTGGCACTGGTATAAACCACTGGTATTCAGATTTCACCAGTTAAACATGCAACTATTTGTGTGTGTGTGTGTGTGTGTGTGTCTGTGTGTAGGTGTGTGTGTGTAGCTCTATGCAATTGTATCTCCTGTACAGATTTTTGTAATTACTACCAAGTGTTACTTCATTCTCTTATGGCTAAAAAGAAATACGTGAAATTGGGCAATTTATAATGGAAAGACGTTTAATTGGCTCCTGGTTCCATAGGCTGTATAGGAAGCATAATGCTGGCATCTGCTCAGGGAGGCCTTAGGAACTTACAATCATGGCAGAAGGGAAAGAGGAAGCAGGCATGTCTTACATGGTTGGAAGAAGAGGAAGAGAGAGTGGGGGAGGTGCCACACATTTTTAAACAACCGGATATGGTGAGAGCTCTATCTCAAGACAGCACTAGGGGGATGGTGCTAAACCATTAGAAACCCCCTCCACGAGTCAATCACCTCCCACCAGGCCCCACTTCCAACACTGGGGATTATAATTTAACATGAGGTTTGGATGGGGACACAGATCCAAACCATATCATACCATAATCAAGATACTTCCAGTACTGTCACCACGCGATCCCTGGTACAATTCATTTCTAGCCACCAACTCCACATCCATTCCCTTGCCACTAGCAAAAACTAGCTTGTTTTCTATCTGTAGATTTCTGTCATTTCACAAATACTGTATAAATGAAATTGTGTAGTGTGTATCCTTTTGAGATTGGATTTTTTTATTCAGCATAATTTCCTTGAAGTTCATCAAAGTTTTTGCCTATATGAATTGTCTATTCCTTTTTAATCACAGAATGCAGCACTGTTTAACCATTCACCCATTAAAGGATATTTGCATAGTTTATAGGTTTTGGCTGTTATGAATAAAGCTGCTTTAAACATTTATGTGTAAGTTTCTGCTTGAAAATAAGTTTTTTCCTCTGTGCAAGAGTCCAAGTGCTGTATTATATGGTAAGCCCATTTTTAATATATGTACTTTTTAAAAAACTACCAAACTGTTTCCCACAGTGGATGTACCATTTTACATTCCCATTTGCAATGATACTGTAAGTAATACTATTTCTCCACATTTTTACCAGCATTTTATTACCACTATTTTTGTGTTTTTTTAAAATATAGCCATTTTGATTGGTGTGTGGCGATAGCTCACTGTGGTTTTGATATTTCTCTAGTAGCTAGCTGTGTTGCGTGCATTTTCATGTGCTTAATTTCTATTCGTATAGCCTCTGCAAAGAAATGTCTTTTCATGTTTTTTGCCCGTTTAAAAAATTGTGAGAATTTATGTATTTTAATTAACAAATAAAAGTTGTATATATTTATTGCATACAACTTGTTGTTTTGAAATATGTGTACACTGAAGAATGACTGAATCAAGGTAATTAACATATGCATTATTTCACCTGCTTTTTGTGGTGAGAACACTTAAAATCTATTCTCTCAGCAATTTTCAAAAACACAATATGTTGTTATTAACTATAGTCATCATGCTGTGCAATAGAACCCTTAACTTATTCCTTCTATCTAACCGAAGTTTTGTATACCTTTACCAGCATCTACCCAACTTTCTCCTCCTCCACACTCAGTCCCTGGTAATCATCATTATGCTCTCCAATTCTACAAGTTTAACTCTTTTAGAGTTCACATATAAGTAGATCATGCAGTATTTGTCTTTCTGTGCCTGGCTTATTTCACTTAATAAATGTCTTCCAGGTTCATCTTGTTGCAAGTGATAGTAATTCCTTCTTTCTAAAGGCTGAATAGTATTCCATTGTATATTTATACCACATTTTAAAATGTATTCATCCATTGGTGGACACTTAGGTTAATTTCATATCTCGGATATTATAAATAAAGCTGCAAAGAACATGGGAGTGCAGGTAACACCTCAATGTGCCGATTTTATTTTCTTTGGATATATACCCAGTAGTGGAATTGCCAGATAACATGATAGTTCTATTTTTAATTTTCTGAGGAACTTCCACACTGTTTTCCATAATGGCTGTACTAATTCATTTTCCCACCAACAGTGTAGAGGGCTTCTTTTGTCTCCACATGCTCACCAACACTTGTTGTCTTTCATCGTTTTGATAATAGCCATTTCATATCTAATGAAATGATATCTCATTATGGTTTTAATTTGCATTTTTGTGATGATTAATGATTTTGAGCACTTGTCATATACCTCTTGGCCATTTGCATATCTTCTTTTGAGAAATGTCTAATCAGATTATTTGTTCATCTTTTTAATTGAGTTACTTGTTTTCTTAGTATTTCGTTGTTTGAGTTCCTTATATATGTTAGATATTAATTCCTTATCAGATGAATGATTCACAGATATTTTTATCATACCATATGTTGTTTTTCACTCTGTTGTTTCTTTGGGTGTGCAGAAGTTTTAGTTTGATGCACTCATTCATCTACGTTTGCTTTTGTTGCCTGTGCCTGTTGTTTATATTATGTCTTTTGCCGATTTTTAAATTGGATTTTTCATTTTTCTCATATTGAGTTTTAGAGTTTTAAAAATATATTCTAGATGCTTGTATTTTGTTGGATATGTGATTCACAAATATTCTTTCCCAGTCTGGAGCTTGTATTTTTATTCTTTTAACAATATCCTTTGCAAAACAAAAATTTTAAATTTTTATGAGGTCTAAGTTGTCAATTTTTTCTTTTGTAAATTGTGTTTTTAGTATCAACTTTAAGATTTCTTTCCTAGTTGTAGGTACTTAACATTTTATTCTACCTTTTCTTCTAGAAGTTTTATGGTTTTACTTTTATATTTAACTCCATAATTCATTTTGAGTTAATTTTTGTGTAAGTTGTATGACTTAGGTTGAGGGTCATTTTTTTTTTTGGCCTATGAATGTCATTTTAAAGACTGTTCCTTCTCATTCAGTTTTCTGTTCCTTTATCAAATATTAACTGGACATATTGGTTTGGGTCTATTTCTGGGTTCTCTATTCTGTTCCACCACTCTATGTGTCTATTCCTCTGCAATTTCATGCTGTCTTATTTACTATAGCTATATAACAACCCTTAACACTGGGAGGAGTGATTCCTTCCACCTTATTCTTTAAAACCGTGTTTGGCTCTTCTAAAGCCTTTCCCTTTCCACACAAATTTTAGAACAATCTTGTCTATGTCTACCAAAAACCCTTTCAGAGATATTGATAGCAATTTTGTTAAACCTATAGATCAATGTCAGAAGAAATGAAATTTTTCTTATGCTGAGTCTTCTAGTCCATAAACATGATAGGTCTTGACAAGTATGTAGGTTTTTTTGAATTTATTTCATCAGCATTTTATAACTTTTAGTGTATATGTTATGTATATATTTTGTTAGATTAATACCTATTTTCTTTGAAGCAATTATTAATAGTGTTGTGTTTTAAAATTTGATTTCCACTTGTTTGTTGCCAACATACATAAATGAAACTAATTTTTTTGTGGGTAATCTTGTATTTTTTTGACCTTACTGAATTCATTTAGTAGCACTAAGAGGTTGTTTTTTTTTTTTTGTAGATTCTTAGAATTTTCGATGTAGTCAATCATGTCATTTGCAAATGACGCTGTTTTATTTTTTCCTTTCTAACCTCCAAGTCTTTTTGGTTCTTGCCTTATTGCAGTAGTTAAAATTTCCAGTATTATTGAATAAGAATGATTAGGGCGGATAACCTTGTTTTGTTCCCAATCTTAAGGGAGAAACAGTTTTTCACCATTATGTATGATGTTAGTTGAAAGTTTTTATAAACGTCCTTCGTGACATTGAGGCTAGTATGTCGTTTAAGTTTCACTTCTTTGAAGATGTTACTCTTCTGTTATTTATTCTAGTTTTTTTCTGTTCTGATCAGAGAACATATTCTGCATGATTTCAATTATTTAAAATTTGTTAAGGCTTGTTTTGTAACTCAGAAAATAGTCTATCTTGGTGTATGTTGCATAATGACTTGAAAAGATTGTCTATTCTGCAGTTGTTTAGTGTTGTGTTCTACAAATGTCAGTTAGATCCTGTTGATTGACAGTGTTGATCAGTTCTTCTGCATGTTATTTTCTGTTTAGCAGTTCTGTCAACTGATGACAGTGGGGTGTTGAAGTCTTCAACTTTAATTGTGGGTTAATTCCCATGATTTTAAACACACTGCTCTATATCGCAGGGTTTGTACTCCTAAGTGCTCTTTCAGATTTTCTCTCATCACCATTATAAGTTTGTTTCTTCATATGAAGTTTAGAATGTGGCTTATCAAGTACAAAATAGCAAAATTATTGTTACATTTTTGTTGGAATCAGAGTGAATCTGTAGATGTCAATAATTAATACATAATAAATAAAATAAATTACTATATAAATAATATGCATGAAAATACATGCATATTTAACATACATATAATATTGAGACTAAGAATAGAGTTTGCATTATTATTTAAATCTTATTTTGTTCATTAGAGTATACTTTTTTTATGTTTATTCTTCAATGTTTTGCTAGCCTTATTCCTGGATATATTATTATATTTTTCTATTTTATTTGTAGGATCTTTTTTCTATTACAATTTCTTATTAGTGGTTGGTCTTGGACATTGTAAGGCTCTTAATCTATTTTGTCAAATTGCTTAATTAAACAATTTTACAATTACACATTACCTTACTTTAAGACTCTACTCAGGTAGTTGAACATGGATTGAAAAAGATTTTTTTAGCTTTGTCTTCAATACCTGTATCAGTCAGGGTTCTCTAGAGGGACAGAACTAAGAGGATATACACATCAAGGGGAGTTTATTAAGTAGTATTAACTCACATGATCACAAGGTCCTACAATAGGCCATCTGGAAGTTGAGCAGCAAGGAAGCCAGTCTGAGTCCCAACGCTGAAGAACTTGGAGTCTGATGTTCGAGGACAGGAAGCATCCTCCGTGGGAGAAAGTTGTAGGCTGGGATGCTAAGCCAGCCTAGCCTTTTCACATTTTATTTCTTCTGCCTGCTTTATATCCTGGCTGCACTGGCAGCTGATTATATGGTGCCTACCCAGAGTAAGGGTGGGTCTGGCTTTCCCAGCCCACTGACTGAAATTTAATCTACTTTGGCAACGCTCTCACAGACACACCCAGGATCAGTACTTTGCATCCTTCAGTCCAATCAAGTTGACACTCAGAATTCAACTCCTTAACAACTTGAACCCATACACATCTCCTCAGATCATATATAATCTTCAAATAAAGAAAATAATAAAGTCATAATTACACGTAATATAATACAGCTCTCCTTCGTACAACTGGAAATGCACCAATCCCCAAATGCTATTACATAAAGTTAACAATATTGAAATACTGATATGAAGTCAATAAACATCTCACATGATAAAGGAAAAAGGAAATAAAATCAAGATATTTTCTTAGTACAAGTGTATACATGCATAAACATGTTTTTAACAAAAGAGGGAGGAAATACTCATGATAATTACAGTCCTCATTTCTGCAGCTGGTCATGTGGTCATAGCTGGTATTGATGACTACCTTCCTCTGCCACCCTTTCTGTATTTCCTTTGCCTTCAGCATGCACCTCAGCAGGTTGTGTTTTTTCTTTTTCCTGGTGGAGTGACCCAAACCTTCATTCCTGAAGGGTCTGGGCCATTTGTATTCCTGCCTGGATTGGGCTGTTGTAGTTTCCCATTGACCTTAATCACAGGGCATGGGAATACTAACAGGTCCTCTGATGGATCTCCTGTATTCCATGCATACTCTTTCTTACCTTCCTTGGGGAGTAGTAAAGTGATTTCATTTTGATAGTCTGGGTCAATAACCCCCACCAACACTGTAACTCCTTTCTTAGCCTATTGACTTAAAGGTAGGAGAAGCCCCAAATGTCCAGGTGGCAATCTCAGCTTCCAGTTTAATGGAATCATTGTTGTGTCTCCTGGTGGCAGTGTTCCTCCCTCTGGAACTAAGACCTCTAGACCAGCAGAACGTAATGTCACAGGAACAGGAAGCAAAAATTTTGCTAGTGGATCACTAGGGGTGATGATGAGTGGTGACACTTTCACTTTCACCCCTTGATTTCTGGACCCATGAATCCTGGCTATGAGAGAAACCGTACCATATACTGAATACTGATTCAGAGCATACAAGGCCTTCTGGAGAAATTTTCCTCAGCTCTGCAAAGCATTGTCACCTAATTGGCATTGTAATTGTGATTTCAAAAGGCCATTTCACAATTCTATCAAGTCAGCTGCTTCAGGATGCTGGGGAACATGGTAAGACCAGTGAATTTCATGAACATGAGCCCACTGCCACACTTCTTTAGCCATAAAGTGAGTGGCTCTGTCAGAGGCAATGCTGTGTGAAATACCGTGATGGTGCATAAGGCATTCTATGAGTTCATGGATGGTTGTCTTGGCAGATGCATTGCATGCAGGATAGGCAAACCCGTATCCGGAGTGTCTATTCCAGTGAAGACAAACCTCTGCTTTTTCCGGTGGAAGAGGTCCAATATAATTGACCTGACACCGAGTAGCTGGCTGATCACCCCAAGGAATGGTGCCGTATTGAGGGCTCATTGTTGGTCTCTGTTGCTGGTGACTTGAGCACCCAGCAGTGGCCACAGCCAGGTCAGCTTTAGTGAATGGAAGTCTATGTTACTGAGCCCATGTATAACGTCCATCCTTTCCACCATGGCCACTTTGTTAATGGGCCCATTGGGCAATGACAGGGATGTCTGGGGAAAGAGGTTGAGTGATGTCCATGGAATGGATCATCCTATCCAGTTGATTACTAAAATCCTCCTTTGCTGAGGTCACCCGTTGGTGAGCACTCACATGGGATACAAATGTCTTCACAGTTTTTGACCACTCAGAGAGGTTCATCCACATACCTCTTCCCAAAATTTCTTTGTCACCAATTTTCCAATAATGCTTCTTCCAAGTCCCTGACCATCCAGTCAAACCATTGGCTACAGCACAAGAATCTGTGTATAATTGCACATCTGGTCATTTCTCCTACCATGCCAAGCGCAGTCAGGTGCACTGCACAAAGTTCTGCCCACTGGGAAGATTTCCCTTCACTGCCGCCCTTCAGGGATGTCCTAGAAAGGGGCTGTAGTGCTGCGTTGTCCACATTTGAGTGGTGCCTGCATATCATGCAGAACCATCTGTGAACCAGGCCCTAGTCTTGTCTTTCTCTGTCTACTGATCATAGAGAATGCCCCATAAGGCTATTGGTGCAGGTGGGGGGAGAGAAGACAGAGTGGCAGGAGTGTAGACCATGGGCATTTGAGCCACTTCCTCATGTAACTTACTTGTACTTTCACAACCCACTCAAGCCCAATCATATACATACCACTTCCAGGCCTCTGCTGTTTCACCTATGGGGTGAAATACCTCTGACTGAAATGTTAATCTACTTTGGCAACACCCTTGAAGACACACCCAGGATTGATACTTTGCATCCTTCATTCCAATCAAGTTGACACTCAGTATCAACCATCACAACACTCCATCTCAATGATTTTCCATCTCATATTAGAGTAAAAGCCTAAGTTGTTTCACAGTAGTCTCACAGGTCCTACTTACATTATTTGGCTACCCAGGCTACTTTTTGGACCTCATTCCTTACTGCTTTTTTTTCTGCTTTCAGGTATAGCCACAGTAGCCTTCCTGGTATTCCTTGAAAACGCTTAGTGCACTTTTGCATCAGGGCCTTTGCATTAGCTATTCCCTTTGTCTGAAATAAGTTCCCTCCAGAGAACGATATGGCTCATCCCTTCATTTATTCACATTTCTACTGAACTCTTAACTATTAGTGAGGTCTTGCCTGATGAACTCATATAGGAAGTAACCCTCTCTTCCACCTACTTTATTTCTTAAAATAGCATTTATCAATATATGAAACACTATATATTTTATTTATCTTTTCTTTCCCTTTAGAATTTAAGCTACACAAGTGCAAAGACTTGCTCTTTTTGTTACTGTTATGTCACCCATGCCTCATGTTGCCTGGTACATGTAAGTAGTAACTATGAGTGCAGATAATGAATACTATCAGGGCATGAGAGTGCCATCTTACTGTACTCTCACTTCAGTCATTTGCAAAGGGATCACACTTCAGCTTATATCAGGCTCCATATTACTTTAGATCCACTGAGAAAGGGCTGTGTGTCTAGAAAGGAGAGAAGACAGTACAAATGAATTACTAGCAAAGAATAGCATGTGCAGAGGAGACCAGACTAGATTTGCAGATATCAGTTGGCTCTGTTGAAATCATTTCCGTTTCTCTACCCCTAGGAAATAAATGTGTGGATGCAGAACCAGTGAACAACTTCTGTGTTTCGGAATAAAACTGCTGTGGCTTCCCAGAAGAAGGAAGGAGATTTCTGAGTTGCGAGAGGCCATCTATGAAGGCGGGAGCTCAGGGAGGGGCCCTACAGTTCCTTTACTTCTTCCCTTTTCACTGGTATGGAAACTATTCATGAAGATCTTAGAGCCGGGGTCATTGTTGGTTGAGATTGATAAATTTACTTTTAGACTGCCATCCTGGGATGGAAACCATGCCTTAGGAGAGGCATTAGTAATCAGGTGGATGGTGTTTCCAGGATGAAGGATCATTTCTTAAAGAGATACTTCTCGGGCAATTATTACAGCTTTCCCTTCATAGAAAAACACTGATTAAATGCTTGATGCTATATATAGTGTCTCTGTGTTTATAAATCCCTAACTTAAAAGTCTAAGCTACCTGTGTGTCCTACATTCAACCCCAAATCAAAATGCCCAAAATTTACCATCAAAGATGGTTGCAAAAGAATGCTCATTGTTGGGGTATTAATTATACTGAAAACAATAACACTGTCAATGTTAGGGAGTTGGTTCAATTAATTATTGTATGTTTACAAAATGGAGTAGTATGTAGTTATATGTGAAGTAAATAAATATTTTTCGATGTAGAGAGATATACATGATAGATAGCTAAGTAAACAAAATGAGGTTATATAGTAGCATTACAGTATGATCCACTTACATGTCTGTGAAGAAATTACTGTTCAAAAATGAATATCAGAAACAAAATTTATTGTAGGAAGAGAACTGCTCTTTTATCAGAGAAAAATACTTCAGTTTGTCCTATGTTAAAGAAGGCATCACCTTCCCTACCCCATGCTACCACTATATCTAGGTAGTAGCTGGTAAGATGAAGAATGGCTAAAGTTCTTCCTAGTAATAAAATAAATGAAGTCAGAAACAACATGGGAAAATAATTTTCAAAAACATTACAAGTCACTTTTTTATTGCTGTGTCTGTCAGGCTTGAACTTCCTTATATGGTGTCTGCCTGTTGGAATCATTCTCATGACATCACAGCATCCACCCAGAACTTCACAGGTACAAAGAGCATTCACACCATTTGAAGTGTTGATTCTCAAAACTTCCAATAAGATGGGTGGAAGAAAGCACTCTTATTGTTATCATTTGGTAAATGAAAACATCAAATCAGAGACTTATAATGACATACTCCAAATCTCAGAGATAATAGCTTCTGAAGATTATTTGTGTATGTCTTAGATTTAAAAACTGAGTTGCATTGGTGCCAGGGCTGATCCCACATGAATGAATTAGTTTTCATTATTCAGACTCACAGAAGACTCATTTATAAACCTAAAGATCAATTTTCAAAAGTTTTATGTATTGGATGTATCTTTCAAGATTCAGAACACTTGGTTGACCTATGCACAATAACACTTTTTTAGTACCAAGATAATTGACAAATAGAATTAGTTCATTTATTTACTCATTCAAAAATGTGAGTATTTATCAACTGCCTACTTTATGCTGAATTCTATTATAGAGGCTGATTCTTGAGTGACGTACAAAAATATATAATCTTTATTTCCATGGAGCTTATGATTTATTACAGGAAGACAGATGTTAAAAATTGTGTTAAGTGCCTCAAATAAAATTTATAGGGTGTATAAGCAAATAAAATAGGGTAAATACTTATACTGGACTTGTAGTGGTTAGAATTCTTTATTGCAAGTGACAGAAACTCAAATTAGCTTAGGTTAAAAAAAGAGAAAAGGTGAGAGAGAATGTAATGACTCTTTTGGTCTGAGTTTTCTAGAAATTAGAGTCTGAGACAGGGATTAAATTGTTGACATTTTATTTGGAATGCAAATACTCAAGTCAACACAGGCAAAAAAGAGGGGAAGTGAGAAAAGTGGAGATGTGGAGCATTGTCATGCTGGTCTTGATCATATCAAGTCATGAAGAAACACAGCAAGGGCACAAAAACAGGTGCACCACTTATCTGGAAAGTCTTCTCTGTAGAGGTTGCAATGAAGTCATGCCACAGAGCATTCCATGAGAATGAGGAAGCACAGAGAATCTGTCTGCTACCCCCACAGCCTGTGCTGTGGTGTTTAATCCAAACACTAGAATGTTTAATGAACACAGAATCAGAGTAAAGGGCTTATAATAAGTCGCTGGGGCTGTGGTAGGTCTTTGTCTCTTCTCCCCTATACAGGCATTCTTAACTCTCGTTATGCCGTGGCACACTGAATCATGTGAGATATTGGTTCCCTGGGCCTTCAGTTCATTGAGATGTTGCCTGAGACTGCTGAAATCCCTGGACCATTAATCTTATAAATCTTAAAAATAATCCATGTATTATATAATCACATAAAATGTATTTACAATGACAGAAGAGAATGCAGATGTAACAAATTTAGATCGTGTAAAAATAATTACAGAGGAAAGAAAAATTTGGAGGTAGAAGAGTGCATTAGTGTCATTTCCCTTTTACTGTTTATAACTGTCTAAAGGTGCTAAATCATGAAATAGACAGGATCCTCCCCTGGGCCTTTGGATGCCCCCCGCTTTATACTAGATTGCCCAAAAATTATTATTGTGATACGAAAAACTTTGGGAAGCACTGATGGGAAGTACACACTTTTGGTACTTTGTCCTTTGTGAGCTAAGAGGGGTGTTTCTCCTCCACAGATTGTGTTGGAGACACATGGACACATGTTTGACTTCTGATTCTAGTGCAGGCAGATTCTCTAAGGCTGAAGCAGGGTGGAGTTAAGTGACCTGAGGGTGGGTATTAATGCTGGTCATCAGAATCTGGAGGCAGCAGATTTTTAAAAATGTGTTGGAATGTGTTGGTCTTCTTGGAAGCTCAGGGAGACTAATTTGCTCTCTTCTTTTTTTTCATCTTCTACCTGCTATATTCCTTTGCCCATCCCTGCCACATCCGATTAATTGAGAAAAACTTCTCTAGTTATAGTGAGCTTTGGTGCCTGATTGGAGCAGATGATATCCATCAAAAGTTTTAGAGAGAAAAGCTGGCTAAGCACCATTAATGATTAATCTTACTTTTAAAGTTCTCCTTTTATATCATAGTTTCCAAGGTGATAGCTCACTGATTGCCACCTTATTACTTTCTACTCCTTGTTGGGAATTGGGAGCTACCAAGACTTATCAAAACAAATCTATAAAGAATTCTTTTGGATGGGTTACTCCTGTTGGGAAGAACTAGGCCGTGGCATATTCCCTCTATCATTTGTTGAATCAGTTTTGTGGTACTTTATTTTTCTTTAAATCCTGTGGCTGCATCCTATGTGTACAGCTTCCATAATGATTTTGGCTATAAATCAGATGTAATGTTTATGATACCGTCTGTTACCTTATGTCACAATGCACTGCTTCAAACATCTTGGTAGATTTTGACACTTATTTTCCTCTTAGGGGTATATTTCTAAAATGGGATTACTGAGTCAGAAAGAATTTGAACAGATCTTATCATATATTGTGAAATTATTTTTCTAAAAAAACTATCATTTTTCAATGCCATGAGCAATATACCTATTTCCAAATAACCTACTACAATTGCATTTTATCCTTTATGCTTACTTCTGTTAATTTAACTACATTGTGCCCAGAAAAATATATAAATATAAATATACAGCCTTTTCTCCTGTTTCTCTTTATAAATAGAAGTCTTTGCTTGCTCTGTTCAGTGTCTGGACATGATTGAGAAAATAGGAAGAAAACTAGAAGCTGAGAATGAAGTAATTCATTTCCATGAGAAAGGGCACAGAAGTAGCTGCAAAAGAAAAATATTTTAAGCAAAAGAGAGAAGGAGGTTAGAAGTAGGAGAGGAGGTAATGTAATAAGAGAGCTAGAAGAACTAGAATATTGAAAGAGATTTTTAAAATGTGTTGGAAGTAATAGGTGCTGTGCTGAATGCATTTTTGGGAGAAAAGGTGTAAAAAAAAGATACTGAGGAAATTCGGTTTTGTGTTGTCCAATAAGATTTCTTCTTTTCTAATACAGTTAGGAAGGAGGTAACTTTCACTAGGACTACCACACTCTGGCTTATGGCATAAATAAGTAGGAATATATCCCCTTGATATTATGTTCCTGAAAATACTCCCCCTACCCTGCACAAAGCTAGAGATATTGTGAAGAAAACTGTGACATCTTAATAATGCCCATTGAGGAAATAACGCAGTTTTGACCTGGGTTTTTCAGATGGAGAACCAGACTCAGAGCATTAGTTGAGTTCATTGATATGGAAAAAAAAAAAATAATAACTCCCCCTGCAGGTTTTTCTTTTCCCTTCCCTTCCCTTCCCTTCCCTTCCCTTCCCTTCCCTTCCCTTCCCTTCCCTTCCCTTCCCTTCCCTTCCCTCCCCTTCCCTCCCCTCCCCTCCCCTCCCCTCCCCTCCCTCCCCTCCCCTCCCCTCCCCTCCCTCCCCTCCCTCCCCTCCCCTCCCCTCCCTTCCCTTCCCTTCCCTTCCCTTCCTTTCCTCTTTCCTTTCCTTTCCTTTCCTTTCCTTTCCTTTCCTTTCCTTCTTCCTTTCCTTTCCTTTCTTTCTTTCTTCCTTTCCTTTCCTTTCCTTTCCTCTCCTTTCCTCTCCTTTCCTTTCCTTCCTTCTCTCTCTTTCTCTTTCTTTCTTTTTTCTTTCTTTCTTTCTTTCCTTCCTTCTTTCTTTCTTTTTCTTTTTCTTTCTTTCCTTCTTTCTCTTTCTTTCTTTTTCTTTTCTTTCTTTATTTTTATCTTTAAAAAAATAAAAAAACCCCACAACCTCCATGAATATCCAATTTCCCAATAAATTAGAGTCTTTCCTAGGAGAAAAGCTCTGGGTAGCCCCCTGCCCTATACTAGCACCTAAGACAGGGCCTTGTAGGGACTGAATGACTGTTGTGAGGCATGCCATTAAATAAATTTTGGAACCACAATTAGAGGTCATGTGCTACCATAAGTGAGAAAAACTCATGGGGTTCTAGTAGTGATGGTAGAGGAAGACACAAAGTTGTGAGCACACTCCTGAAGATTACAGGTTGATCAACTTGGGAGGTCCATTATTAGAGATTAAATGAGATCCTGAAAGGTCCCGTTGATGCCTACACCGTTCCCCACGGATGGCACAGACTTGATCACAAATCCAGGATTTCACAGGATTTGAGAAGGCAAGGATACCCTAGGCACTGATCTTAGTTATGGAGAAGAGTGACATCTGGTGGCGCGCATTAAGAAAAAAGCTCTGTGAACATGCCTCACTTATCAAGAGGCATGATATAGGCGGATGTTCCTATGATAGCAGCCAGATCTGCTGATGTGTTTTCCATCAGGACTGTTACAAATTTCCAAAATATAAAGTTCTAAAAAGGATTCTGGCAAACATATGTAGGCTGAGCCAGGTAAAATCACTCCAAAGGGCTGCAGGGAGGAGCCATACAAACCAGTAAGAACAAAATAATATCAAGGATGATCATAAACTTTGAAGTTGCAGGGGTCCTAAGTGACCCAATTAAATTTCAAAAACATCTTTGAAAAGATTACAATAATTTCCCTGGATAAAAAGTTGGCAGGGACAAAAGCAAAAGTGTTTTAGATTCTGTATTTCCTCTATGCTTGTCTTTTGTGGAAAATTCCTTGTTTGTACCACTCAGTTGAGCTGATTCACATAACCAAAGGAGAGTGTCAGTGTGAAGTTTGGAATGTGTTTGAGGGTGGCTTGGAGGCACATACAAGGCTTTTCAGATGCTTACAGTTTAAAGTAATACTTCCAAATATGAGTTTACAAGAATGAAAATTTAGCAAGTATTTTGAAAAGGGAATTTTTAAATATCTTAATTAGTTAAATTTCCTAGACACTTTCAACTGCATTTTTATTTTATTTTTATTTTATTATTATACTTTAAGTTCTAAGGTACATGTGCACCATGTGCAGGTTTGTTACATAGGTATACATGTGCCATGTTGGTTTGCTACACCCATCAACTCGTCATTTCATTAGGTATTTCTCCTAATGTTATCCCTCCCCGAGCCCCTCACCCCCTGATAGGCCCCGATATGTGATGTTCCCCTCCCTGTATTCATGTGTTCTCATTGTTCAACTCCTCTGTCCTTGTGATAGTTTGCTTAGAATGATGGTTTCCAGCTTCATCCATGTCCCTGCAAAGGCCATGAACTCATCCTTTTAACAGCTGCATAGTATTCCATGGTATATATGTGCCACATTTTCTTTTTCCAGTCTATTATCGATGGACATTTGGGTTAGTTGCAAGTCTTTGCTATTGTTAATAGTGCCGCAATAAACTGCGTTTTTAAATCTAAAGGATAAACTGTATTTGATTTCGTTTTCCAGTAAATTGTCTAACAAATCTTCTCATGTACTCAAGCAATCACAAATCAAATAACTTGTACTTATAAATAGGGTGACTATTAAGTTCTCCTCAATTATGTTTACAAACTGAGCAAAATTCTCTTATAAATTTTAACTTCAAACCACAGTTCTATGGGACAAATTTTTTCTCAACCATCCAGTGGTTTGGTTTATTTAATTGGTCACTTAAGAGGCCAGGTCATGAAAATAGACAGGTGTGCTGTGATTTCTCTAAATCAGTGGTTAGGAGATAGAGCATCATCAAGATGGGCTGGTATAATTTCATGCTGCTACAATAATGCTTGCCTGTGTTTTTAACCAAAAAAGTTTCCTATCAGAGGTTTGGAGTTCTGACAGTCTTAGTTATGATACTTGTTTCTCTTGAAGGTCCTTTGCTCTTCAATGTTTAATGCATTTGGCAAGTTGTTTGCTGTGCATACCACTGGGCATTTTTATAAACACAGAGATAAGGTTTTTGCACTTATTGAATTTGGTTATTCTATTCTTTGTTATACTAAACAGAAAAATGAGAGCTGTATAAATTATTAAATGAAGAGGAAAAAGAGAACCAAAAGGAAGATAAACATAAAAAATAAGAGTCATAAATTTAAGATGATCAGAGTGAAGCCATGGAGTATTGTGAAAATATACTATCTTCAAGAAAATATGCTGATAATTTGGAGTATTTAGGACTGTTTCACTAGGATACAATGAAAATTCCTTCTTAATTAGAAAACATGTGCAAAACATATTAGAGCTCAAATAAATGTTGATTGTTTTTCCACTCAATCCCCCCCACAATAACTTACTTGTTACACATTTTAAAAATTGGAATCTCATGGTTAATTTATTAGATACTATAATATTCCACATTATCTTAATTTATATATTCAAAACACCAAATATAGAAAGGTCACTTTTCAATAAGTAGAAAAATATTAATATGTGTTTACTTCATCATCTCAATTCTTATTTTCACCTTCATTGAAATAAGCCCCTTAATCATTAAAAAAACAATTTTAGCATCTCAATGTAATTTTGAGTTACTAAATATTAGGAATTTGCTTAATTGCTAGTTACAAAAACCTGAAATGATGATGACTTAAATATGTTAGGAACTTGTTTTTCTTTCACCTAAAAGATATCTATTCATGCAAAGATTGAACCATTTCAAAGAGATTCACAAAAGCTTTCCCAGAAGTACCACCCAACAACTTCAACCTACATGTCCTTGTGCATAGTGCAGTCATGTGGCTACCCCTATCTGCAAAGAGGTGGATGGGAAATCTGGATGTTCATCTGGTCGCATGGCTGTCCTCTGCATTTACCAAATAAGAAGGGGGGATTGAATAATTGATGTGCAACTGGAAGTCTGTGTCATAACCAGCTGGGCACCTTGACTTTACAGCGTCAGTGCACTGATGCTGCATAGAGAACCGAACTTTGGGTTGAGGCATGAGATCTAGAGCAAGACTTCTGGGATTGTTTTTTACAAAACTGTGAAAAAATAAGTTGAGTTTTGTTTTATAGTTTCTGTGCCAATAGAGACTTCAAATTCATGTCTTATAAATGAAATGGACTTGCAGCTCAGTGTCCTTGGATTTGAAGGGCATCTTAACAACATTTCGAGTCTGATTTGAGGCTATGAGCACCCCTCACCAATCTCCCACCAGGCCTCCACCACTAGACTGGGTTCTAATAATTATTTGCTTTTCAAATTCTCTTTATATTTTAGCTGGCAGGAGCACAACTCTAATAGATATTTACTTAGCATATTATTGAATGTAGCATATTTTACATGTCAGCTCCTGGATTTGAAGTAGCAGCTTTTAGGATCTTTCTAATGAAGAGAGGGAACTTGAAGGAACACAAAGACAAAATATAAAAGAAAGCTCTGGCAGGTGAGAGGAGGGGCAAGAGAGTAAGGAAATTGGGATAGGAGGTCTAAAGTGAGACAAGGAAGCTGAAAACTTAGGAAAAATAAGAGATTTAGAGTGAGCTGGTGCAATGATGACAACATTTGACAGGAGATATTTCTAAAGGACAATATAAAAAAGTTTTTAATGTACCGTTATTATAATATCCATCATGTCACTCCCTGAACTTTCTGTCTCCTCAAGAGATAGTCTATAAAAGTCTGTGTTACTGTTCAAAACTTTTGGAGGTTGAATTTTGGTATTTTTGAAAGTGCTACCTTGTCAAAATGGATGTTGATGAGAAAGCAGAACCTAATTTATTGGTATCCAGGAGTGTCATGACATGTGATACCCAATCTCTGTTTTAAGAAATTCAAAGAAGTGTGGGTGTCAGATTCCACTCAACCTTCAGATAAGTTGTGGGAAATCCAAATTCATACTTGCTTTATATACAGAGCTCTGGACAACAAGAAATCCTCTATTCTGCCAGGACTTAGAAACAGGTTAGAGATTGCTATGTGGGGGAACCAAGGAACAAAGAGTCTATCAATCAGCAGACATTTACTGAATCTGTATTATATTCTAGATATTATGCTACAAACTGGGAGAACAATGGTGTACAACTTAAAAATACTAAAAATACAAAAATTAGCTGGGCATAGTGGTGGGTGCCTGTAATCCCAGCTACTCGGGAGGCTGAGGCAGGAGAATCGCTTGAACCTGGGAGGTAGAGGTTGCAGTGATTGCACTCCAGCCTGGGTGACAGAGTGATCTTAAAAAAAAAAAAAAAAAAAAAAAAAAAAAAAAGGCAGCATTATAGTTCAGAGGCTAAGAGCACGAGTTTTGGGTTTTGGAGCCAGGTAGACCTAGTTCTAATTCCCCCTCTGTCACTTACTAGCTGTGTGGCCTTGAACAACATATATTGGCTCTTTGTTGGTAGTTCTGTTGATTAGATTTATGCTTTTTAAATTTTGCTAGGGGGATCAGTTTTCATTTCCACCTTTTATTAAATATTTAAGTAGCCTTGCTTAATCCACGTTCATGTTCCTCTTTTAAATGGGAAATCAAAAGTGACAGTAAAGCAAGTAGCTTACGGAGTCACACCTCAGAGGAGCACTAAGTAGGGAGGCCAGCTTGCTTCCTACTGCTTATTAGCCTTAATTAGCCCTTCTGTGATTCAAACCTTATTCCCCGGACATCTCTGATTCTAAACCTAGGCCCTGTGAAAGATAGAAATTTCCATGTTCAAAGCCCTTATTCTGTTAATGTCAAAATAAATGAGTCAGTATGGGGCTCACAAGAAGAGAGTAAAGCAGAGCTACCTGAAGAGATGATGTTATGTTAATGGTGAAATAAGTGCTCTGTAAGGAGACACATACACAGTTTACTCATGAGCACTCTCTACTTAGCCTTGGGAATATTGTACTGTGCAACTTCAATCTTTCCTCATCAAGGAGATAATTTTTTAATCTACGTGATTGAGAGAACCATCTGTTCTATTCAGCCTGTTTCTCTTCTTCAGGTTCTGCCAGACTTCTCTGTGTATCCACATGTGTTTCCTCCATATTGTCTGGACAGAGGAATATGTTTTCGTTTTTCAAGGTCTTAGTTTCTCTTTTATCAATTGGAGTATGCTGCCTCTTGAAAAGAGGCTGGAGGCCGGGCGCGGTGGCTCAAGCTTGTAATCCCAGCACTTTGGGAGGCCGAGACGGGCGGATCACGAGGTCAGGAGATCGAGACCATCCTGGCTAACACGGTGAAACCCCGTCTCTACTAAAAAAAAAAAAAAAAAAAAAAAAAACTAGCCTGGCGACGTGGCGGGCGCCTGTAGTCCCAGCTACTTGGGAGGCTGAGACAGGAGAATGGTGTAAACCCAGGAGGCGGAGCTTGCAGTGAGCTGAGACCTGGCCACTGCATTCCAGCCTGGGTGGCAGAGAGAGACTCCATCTCAAAAAAAAAAAAAAAAAAAAAAAAGAAAAGAAAAGAGGCTGGAAATGGTATAAAGAGATAATAATTATCTAATCTATCACCTGTATTGTGATTTTGTTAATTGACCCAATAATGATTTTTATAGGATTTTTTCTTCCTGGATCGAGTGGAGGATACAGTCGACAGTAATTTAACTGTTATGTCTCTTAGGCTCCTTTAATCTGGAGCATTTCCACAGGTATATATATATATATATATATATATATATATATATATATATATATATATATTTGGTACATCGTTCCTTTGACTCTGTTTTTTTTTTTAATTTTTTTAATTTTTTATTATACTTTAAGTTCTAGGGTACATGTGCATAACGTGCAGGTTTGTTACATATGTATACTTGTGCCATGTTGGTGTGCTGCACCCATCAACTCGTCAGCACCCATCAATTCGTCATTTATATCAGGTATAACTCCCAATGCAATCCCTCCCCCCTCCCCCTCCCCATGATCGGCCCCGATGTGTGATGTTCCCCTTCCCGAGTCCAAGTGATCTCATTGTTCAGTTCCCACCTATGAGTGAGAACATGCGGTGTTTGGTTTTCTGTTCTTGTGATAGTTTGCTAAGAATGATGGTTTCCAGCTGCATCCATGTCCCTACAAAGGACACAAACTCATCCTTTTTTATGGCTGCATAATACTCCATGGTGTATATGTGCCACATTTTCTTAATCCAGTTTGTCACTGATGGATATTTGGGTTGATTCCAAGTCTTTGCTATTGTGAATAGTGCTGCAATGAACATACGTGTGCATGTGTCTTTACAGCAGCATGATTTATAATCCTTTGGGTATATACCCAGTAGTGGGATGGCTGGGTCATATGGTGCATCTAGTTCTAGATCCTTGAGGAAACGCCATACTGTTTTCCATAGTGGTTGAACTAGTTTACAATCCCACCAACAGTGTAAAAGTGTTCCTATTTCTCCACATCCTCTCCAACACCTGTTGTTTCCTGACTTTTTAATGATTGCCATTCTAACTGGTGTGAGATGGTATCTCATTGTGGTTTTGATTTGCATTTATCTGATGGCCAGTGATGATGAGCATTTTTTCATGTGTCTGTTGGCTGTATGAATGTCTTCTTTTGAGAAATGTCTGTTCATATCCTTTGCCCACTTTTTGATGGGGTTGTTTGTTTTTTTCTTGTAAATTTGTTTGAGTTCTTTGTAGATTCTGGATATTAGCCCTTTGTCAGATGAGTAGATTGCAAAAATTTTCTCCCATTCTGTAGGTTGCCTGTTCACTCTGATGGTAGTTTCTTTTGCTGTGCAGAAGCTCTTTAGTTTAATTAGATCCTATTTGTCAATTTTGGCTTTTGCTGCCGTTGCTTTTGGTGTTTTACACATGAAGTCCTTGCCCATGCCCATGTCCTGAATGGTACTACCTAGGTTTTCTTCTAGGGTTTTTATGGTATTAGGTCTAACATTTAAGTCTCTAATCCATCTTGAATTAATATTCGTATAAGGAGTAAGGAAAGGATCCAGTTTCAGCTTTCTACTTATGGCTAGCCAATTTTCCCAGCACCATTTATTAAATAGGGAATCCTTTCCCCATTTCTTGTTTCTCTCAGGTTTGTCAAAGATCAGATGGCTGTAGATGTGTGGTATTATTTCTGAGGACTCTGTTCTGTTCCATTGGTCTATATCTCTGTTTTGGTACCAGTACCATGCTGTTTTGGTTACTGTAGCCTTGTAGTATAGTTTGAAGTCAGGTAGCGTGATGCCTCCAGTTTTGTTCTTTTGACTTAGGATTGTCTTGGCAATGCGGGCTCTTTTTTGGTTCCACATGAACTTTAAAGCAGATTTTTCCAATTCTGTGAAGAAGCTCATTGGTAGCTTGATGGGGATGGCATTGAATCTATAAATAACCTTGGGCAGTATGGCCATTTTCACGATATTGATTCTTCCTATCCATGAGCATGGTATGTTCTTCCATTTGTTTGTGTCCTCTTTTATTTCACTGAACAGTGGTTTGTAGTTCTCCTTGAAGAGGTCCTTTACATCCCTTGTAAGTTGGATTCCTAGGTAATTTTATTCTCTTTGAAGCAATTGTGAACGGAAGTTCATTCATGATTTGGCTCTCTGTTTGTCTGTTACTGGTGTATAAGAATGCTTGTGATTTTTGCACATTAATTTTGTATCCTGAGACTTTGCTGAAGTTGCTTATCAGCTTAAGGAGATTTTGGGCTGAGACAATGGGGTTTTCTAAATATACAATCATGTCATCTGCAAACAGGGACAATTTGACTTCTTCCTTTCCTAACTGGATACCCTTGATTTCTTTCTCTTGCCTGATTGCCCTAGCCAGAACTTCCAACGCTATGTTGAATAGGAGTGGTGAGAGAGGGCATCCCTGTCTTGTGCCAGTTTTCAAAGGGAATTTTTCCAGTTTTTGCCCATTCAGTATGATATTGGCTGTGGGTTTGTCATAAATAGCTCTTATTATTTTGAGGTACGTTCCATCAATACCGAATTTATTGAGCGTTTTTAGCATGAAGGGCTGTTGAATTTTGTCAAAAGCCTTTTCTGCATCTATTGAGATAATCATGTGGTTCTTGTCTTTGGTTCTGTTTATATGCTGGATTACGTTTATTGATTTGCGAATGTTGAACCAGCCTTGCATCCCAAGGATGAAGCCCACTTGATCATGGTGGATAAGCTTTTTGATGTGCTGCTGAATCCAGTTTGCCAGAATTTTATTGAGGATTTTTGCATCGATGTTCATCAGGGATATTGGTCTAAAATTTTCTTTTTTTGTTGTGTCTCTGCCAGGCTTTGGTTTCAGGATGATGTTGGCCTCATAAAATGAGTTAGGGAGGATTCTCTCTTTTTCTATTGATTGGAATAGTTTCAGAAGGAATGGTGCCAGCTCCTCCTTGTACCTCTGGTCTGGTAGAATTCAGCTGTGAATCCATCTGGTCCAGGACTTTTTTTGGTTGGTAGGCTATTAATTATTGCCTCAATTTCAGAGCCTGCTATTGGTCTATTCAGGGATTCAACTTCTTCCTGGTTTAGTCTTGGAAGAGTGTAAGTGTCCAGGAAATTATCCATTTCTTCTAGATTGTCTAGTTTATTTGCATAGAGGTGTTTATAGTATTCTCTGATGGTAGTTTGTATTTCTGTGGGGTCCGTGGTGATATCCCCTTTATCATTTTTTATTGCGTCTATTTGATTCTTCTCTCTTTTCTTCTTTATTAGTCTTGCTACCGGTCTATCAATTTTGTTGATCTTTTCAAAAAACCAACTCCTGGATTCACTGATTTTTTGGAGGGTTTTTTGTGTCTCTATCTCCTTCAGTTCTGCTCTGATCTTAGTTTTTTCTTGCCTTCTGCTAGCTTTTGAATGTGTTTGCTCTTGCTTCTCTAGTTCTTTTAATTGTGATGTTAGAGTGTCAATTTTAGATCTTTCCTGCTTTCTCTTGTGGGCATTTAGTGCTCTAAATTTCCCTCTACACACTGCTTTAAATGTGTCCCAGAGATTCTGGTATGTTGTATCTTTGTTCTCATTGGTTTCAAAGAACATCTTTATTTCTGCCTTCATTTCGTTATGTACCCAGTAGTCATTCAGGAGCAAGTTGTTCAGTTTCCATGTAGTTGAGCGGTTTTGATTGAGTTTCTTAGTCCTGAGTTCTAGTTTGATTGCACTGTGGTCTGAGAGACAGTTTGTTATAATGTCTGTTCTTTGACATTTGCTAAGGAGTGCTTTACTTCCAATTATGTGGTCAATTTTGGAATAAGTGCGATGTGGTGCTGAGAAGAATGTATATTCTGTTGATTTGGGGTGGAGAATTCTATAGATGTCTATTAGGTCTGCTTGGTGCAGAGGTGAGTTCAATTCCTGGATATCCTTGTTAGCTTTCTGTCTCGTTGATCTGTCTAAGGTTGACAGTGGAGTGCTGAAGTCTCCCATTATTATTGTATGGGAGTCTAATTCTCTTTGTAAGTCTCTAAGGACTTGCTTTATGTATTTGGGTGCTCCTGTATTGTGTGCATATGTATTTAGGATAGTTAGCTCTTCCTGTTGAATTGATCCCTTTACCATTATGTAATGGCCTTCTTTGTCTCTTTTGATCTTTGATGGTTTAAAGTCTATTTTATCAGAGACTAGGATTGCAACCCCTGCTTTTTTTTGTTCTCCATTTGCTTGGTAGATCTTCCTCCATCCCTTTATTTTGAGCCTATGTATGTCTCTGCATGTGAGATGGGTCTCCTGAATACAGCAGACTGATGGGTCTTGACTCTTTATCCAGTTTGACAGTCTGTGTCTTTTAATTGGAGCATTTAGTCCATTAACATTTAAGGTTAATATTGTTATGTGTGAACTTGATCCTGACATTATGATATTAACTGGTTATTTTGCTCATTAGTTGATGCAGTTTTTTCCTAGCCTCGATGGTCTTTACATTTTTGCATGTTTTTGCAATGGCTGATACCGGTTGTTCCTTTCCATGTTTAGGGCTTCCTTCAGGGTCTCTTGTAAGGCGGGCCTGGTGGTGACAAAATCTCTAAGCATTTGCTTATCTGTAAAGGATTTTATTTCTCCTTCACTTATGAAACTTAGTTTGGCTGGATATGAAATTCTGGGTTGAAAATTCTTTTCTTTCAGAATGTTGCATATTGGCTCCCACTCTCTTCTGGCTTGTAGAGTTTCTGCCGAGAGGTCTGCTGTTAGTCTGATGGGCTTCCCTTTGTGGGTAACCTGACCTTTCTCTCTGGCTGCCCTTATGATGTTTTCCTTCATTTCATCTTTGGTGAATCTGGCAATTATGTGTCTTGGAGTTGCTCGTCTCGAGGAGTATCTTTGTGGTGTTCTCTGTATTTCCTGAATTTGAATGTTGGCCTGTCCTACTAGGTTGGGGAAGTTCTCCTGGATGATATCCTGAAGAGTGTTTTCCAACTTGGTTCTATTTTCCCCCTCACTTTCAGGCACCCCAATCAGACATAGATTTGGTCTTTTTACATAATCCCATACTTCTTGCAGGCTTTGTTCATTTCTTTTTCTTCTTTTTTCTTTTGGTTTCTCTTCTCGCTTCATTTCATTCATTTGATCCTCAATCGCTGATACTCTTTCTTCCAGTTGATCGAGTCGGTTACTGAAGCTTGTGCATTTTTCACATATTTCTCGTGTCATGGTTTTCATATCTGTCATTTCATTTATGACCTTCTCTGCATTAATTATTCTAGCTATCAATTCTTCCACTCTTTTTTCAAGATTTTTAGTTTCTTTGTGCTGGGTACGTAATTCCTCCTTTAGCTCTGAGAAGTTTGATGGACTGAAGCCTTCTTCTCTCATCTCGTCAAAGTCATTCTCTGACCAGCTTTGATCCGTTGCTGGCAATGAGCTGCGCTCCTTTGCAGGGGAAGATGCACTCTTATTTTTTGAATTTCCAGCTTTTCTGCCCTGCTTCTTCCCCATCTTTGTGGTTTTATCTGTCTCTGGTCTTTGATGATGGTGACGTACTGATGTGGTTTTGGTATAGGTGTCCTTCCTGTTTGATAGTTTTCCTTCTAAGAGTCAGGACCCTCAGCTATAGGTCTGTTGGAGATTGCTTGAGGTCCACTCCAGACCCTGTTTGCCTGGGTATCAGCAGCAGAGGTTGCAGAAGATAGAGTATTGCTGAACAGCAAGTGTACCTGTCTAATTCTTCCTTTGGAAGTTTCCTCTCAGGGGTGTACTCCACCCTGTGAGGTGTGGGATGTCAGACTGCCCCTAGTGGGGGATGTCTCCCAGTTAGGCTACTGACTCTGTTTTTTAAGAAAAGGGTGCTTCTCATTTTGAATCTGTCTGATGCTTCTCATGAATTCCCAGCAAGAAAATGACATATGTGATGCTGTTGCCTTAGTGTATCACAAGTCAAGGCTCAAGATGTCCATCTGCCCCTCACTGACAATGTCAGTTTCCATTACATAGTCAAGGTGGGGTCTTTCTTTCTCCTCACTGTAGTTACACTTTCCCCCACTTGCCCCTAGTAAGAAATTTGTGAGGAGACACTTTAATACCAAACAAGTATCCTGCTTCTCATCAAACCTTCATCCCACAGGTATTCCACTGATTTCCTGAGCCAATTTTTAATGCAATAGTGAAAAAGGGTGATTTTCCCCCTCCAGCACTCCCTAAACACTTTCCACTGCCATTTACCATTCCACTGTAAGCACAAGTCCTCTCTTCTCCCTTGTAAGAACTTTAGTGGGAATTTGTCTAGCTTGGTGATGCCTAACCAAAAATAAGAATGTCTTTCCACGTGTTCAAGTGTACTTTTGTGATTTTAGGTTTTGAGCACCTCTTGTGTAAATCAAAAATAAAATTTGAATCCCTCCCCCATGACCAACCAACGAAATGGAGCCCTCCTCTTGGCCAAAGACATTCCAAAGTTAACCCTAAACATGAGTATAAACCATGATGGGAATGGGGGGTCAGATGTGTCTCATTATGCCCTCATGCCTTTGGAATTCAGGCACAACTGACCAGCATTAACATTAAAACAGAGACCTTAGGACTGACAAAGCAGACTTTTTGTAGCAATATAATAACAACATGACAGATAACAGTCCTTAAAAGAAATCAAAGTATTTTATCCGAAAATATATCTTTTTTTAGATATTTATTTTTATTTATTTATTTTTTAGCATTTGGAATAATTATCTTTATTATTGCTAATGTTGTTATAGTAATATATGCCCATGGAAAAATTTGAAACCATGCAAAAAAGTATGAAATGAAAAATCTCCTATGATATTACTCAACTGTAGACCCACTTTTTAGATATAACCACTTTTCACAGTTTCTGTTAATTCTTCTGGTTTAAATCTTATGTCTCTTTCTGTATTTAGCAACTTTAAACAACATCTGTTTATACGCCAGTATAAAAAGGAGACATTAACTTACTTCTGTCACCCTTACACCTTTCTTCCTACTCATAATTTATAATAATTATAATATTCCTTATTCTTTTTTTATTATACTTTAAGTTCTAGGGTACATGGGCACAACGTGCAGGTTTGTTACATATGTATACTTGTGCCATGTTGGTGTGCTGCACCCATTAACTCGGCAGCACCCATCAACTCGTCATTTACATCAGGTATAACTCCCAATGCAATCCCTCCCCCTACCCCCTTCCTCATAATAGGTCCCGGTGTGTGATGTTCCCCTTCCTGAGTCCAAGTGATCTCATTGTTCATTTCCCACCTATGAGTGAGAACATGCAGTTTTTTACATATTTAAAACATATTTTCTTGTTTATTTCTTATACATCTAACTGTTTTCTCTATTTATTTATTTATTTTTGAGACGGAGTCTCGCTCTGTCACCCAGGCTGGAGTGCAGTGGCCAGATCTCAGCTCACTACAAGCTTTGCCTCACGGGTTCACGCCATTCTCCTGCCTCAGCCTCCCGAGTAGCTGGGACTACAGGCGCCCGCCACCTCGCCCGGCTAGTTTTTTGTATTTTTAGTAGAGACGGGGTTTCACCGTGTTAGCCAGGATGGTCTCGATCTCCTGACCTTGTAATCCGCCCGTCTCGGCCTCCCAAAGTGCTGGGATTACAGGCTTGAGCCACCGCGCCCGGCCTGTTTTCTCTATTTAAACTACTTTAAACAATACCTCTAGAACAATGGTAAATAGTGAGAATTCTTGCCTTTTTTATGACTTTAGTGGAACTACTTTTAATATTTCCTCATTAAATATGATTCTCGTTTTAGATTTTAGGTAAATATACTTGTAACATGTTAAGGAAGTATCTATAAATTCCTGTTTTCTTAAGAGACTTTTATGAGAAATGGCTGTTGAGTTTCATCAGACTTTTTCAGCATTTATGAAGGCAATTATATTTATCTCCTTGAAACTATTAATACAATAAATTATATTAACATATTTTCCAATGTGAAACCACCCTCAAATTCCTGATATAAAACCCGACTTTGTCACGGTGTATTCAGGTTATTTATTAATCTTGATTGCCTAAGCCCCTGCTGTACCCTAAGTGGGTTCTTTGACCGGCCTTAACCTAAATGTAGACCTTATTTAAGATAGTCATTCTCGTCTTAAAAAGCTCCTGTTCTGGTTACTCCAGAATAAACTGTTTAGTACAGGGGCTCATGAGAGGAAAGAAAAAAGCAAATAGGGCTCTTTTGCAGGACTGAGATGTGTCACAGGTATTGTCAGGTCTTATGTCAATATTATGCCCCTCCAATGAAAGAATTCATTACAAGTGGTTAAATCTATGCTCTGTAATGAGATGTATATAGAGTAATTCAAATATGTCTTTTATGTAGCAACTAAGAATATGATACAGTAGTTTCTGATGCTTAATTCCAGTCTTTCTTTGCTAAGAAAATGGTGATTTTCCTTACTCACATTAACAAAGAGAATACTTTCTGTTCTAATCCTATCTGAAGTCCACTTCTTCCAGATTCTTCAGGTCATCTTCTGTGTACCTACACTATTATTATTCCATATAGTTTGCGCTGGAGTTGTCACTTTCCTGTTTCATGACTTTCTCTACCTTTTTCAGGGCATGCCACCACTTTTTGAAATGAGGAATAAAGAGATGAAATCATATGAATTGTGGGCTGAAAATATGTGGAGGAGATCCTAGTGTTTTTTATATACATGAAAAAATAAATATAGAAAGAAAATGTCAGCTTTAAGGTGAAAAAGACAAAGAATATGCTCTATCTCTTTTCATTCCTAATTTTCTCAATACTTAGAATAAGTGTCTTTATTTTTATTCAAACACCATTAATTTAGTCAACATATATTTGTTGATTATCAACTGTATATCAATCACTGTGCTAGGCTCTATGGAAAGAGAGCAACGGGATACTCATGAATGAACCATGATTCTTCTGTCAGGATAAAGAATCCATAGAGAGAGGTGGAACTTAGTAATGCTACAGTGTAGGTATAATGAGAGGAAAATAATTTATTTATACCCCCCTTGTACCCTTGTAAATTTTAGTTTAAATAAATAATTCATCCTTCCTTAAAATACTTAAAAACAGAGCATTTATTAAGGCTATGTAAAACTGGCATATCAGTTATCTATTGTTATGTAGCCAGCTACTTTAAAATTTACCAACTAACAACTGCTGTTTGTTTAACTTATAGCTCTATAGGTCAGCAATCTGAACTGGGCTCAGTTGGACAGTTCTGGTCTCAGCTGGACTCACTCATGGGTCTGTGGTCAGCTGTAGGGCAGTCAGGTACCTCTCCTGGTGTGACAGGTAGTGGGCAACATGTTTCTCATCATCCAGTAGTTAGCTTGGGCTTGTTCACATCACAGCAGAGTTTCCCAGAGCAGCAAGAAGGCAAGCCCGAAATGGGAAAATGCTTTCCAAAGCTCTGCTTGCAACATGTCCACTACCATCCTATTGGCCAAGGCAAGTTATTAAAGCAGCCCAGATTCTAGGAGTGAAGAAAAATTCCATCTTTTGAAGGGAGAAGCTGTAAAGATGTTGCACATGATGAAGGAATAGATTTTTATTTCTGCAATCTATCATGAGTGGCAATGAAAGCTGATGAAAAATTATCTACCACCCTATCTGTCTATTATCCATCTATCTATCTATCTATCTATCTATCTATCTATCTATCTATCTATCATCTACTTACCTATCTATCTGTCATCTGTTTGTCAAGCTTAGGGTCAAGGCTTGTTTTACATCACATTGTGAAGGAGAATATTAGGGAGAACCAAAATGTTCAATGAGTATTTATTTTGGCATTTGTTATGGGTGGAGGTGGTGTAATACTCTCCTATATTTTCCTTACAATGAATAAAATGTATATTGCTCTCATACAATTTTAATTGTGATTTTTATTGTGTGTAGTACTGAGGTTTTGGCACACCTAGAAAAATAAGTACCAGACCAAATGTGCAAGAAAATACATTATAGACCATTTGTGTCAGAAATACTAAGAGATTGGAAAACTGCTTTTCCCATATGAGCCTCTAGATTTTTAAGAGAAGGAAAAGAATTTTCTAAGAATAGATTGGTAGTAAGGAATTACTTTTAAAGGAGTTTTTTATATGTTACATCATCTTCCACCCTCTTCTCTCAAACAAAATGATGGAGGTCACAGAAAATCTCTTACAAAGCTGACCGCATTCTTTCTGGAGTTGGGAAGCCCCTGATACTGGTATCTGACTTACATTTGAAAGGGTCTAAATGTGAGCAACTGGATGAAGCTCCCTGTAATAACAGAATGCAAAGATGAAACTGCATCAGGAATAACTTGCTCACTCAGAGTTTGGCAGGAAAGGCGCATGTTTCCTATGGTTCACTGTGAACCAGACTAGATCATCTTGAAAGTGACCTGGTCCACAAGGATGCAGGATGAGGTGACCTCAGCAGAGGGCATGTTGAGGGGAAGTCCACTGGCAGTCAAGGGATAAGGGGAATGTTCTAAGTAGCTGGCTATAGCAGGCTTCATCAATGTCAAGGGATCCCAAGTGAAAGATCCTGGTAGGGAAATCTGTGAAGAAGCCAAAAAAATACTGCCCCAAAGAAGGAAGCAGCAGGTGGACACTGGTCACACAGAGTGTGGCTGTGGACAGTAAAGACCTTTTCTATTTCATTTAGGTTATGGAATGTGTTGACATAAAGTTGTTTACAATGATTCCTTATTATCCTTTTTACATCCATAGCTCTGGGCATTCTTACATTAGTATGATAGTACATTAGTAATTTGTGAATTTTTTCTTTTTTGGTTTTGCTGGAAATTTATTAATTTTAGTTATCTTTACAAACAATTTTAGATTTACTATGATTTTCTATTGTTGTTTTGCTCTATTTAATTGATACCAACTCTTACCTTTATTGTTACCATTCTTCTATTATTTTGGGTTTACTTGAACTTTTACTATGTTAAGGTAGAATTTTAGATAATAAATTCTAGCAATCTTTTCTGTTTATAAACATTTAAAACTGTGAAATTTCCTTTTAGTACCATTTTAGTGGCTTTCCACAAATTTTTGACATGTGTTTTTAATTTCTAATTCACCTTGAGTTTTTTTTCTTTGATCCATGCATTATTAAGAACTGTGGGCTTGGTGCGGTTTGGTGGCTCATGCCTGTATTCCCAGCTCTTTGGGAGGCTGAGGTGGGCGGATCACCTGAAGTCAGGAGTTCAAGACCAGCCTGGCCAACGTGGTGAAACCCGTCCTCTACTAAAAATACAAAAAATTAGCCGGGCATGATGGCAGGCTCCTGTAGTCCCAGTTACTTGGGAGGCTGAGGCAGGAGAATGACGTGAACCCAAGGAGGCGGAGCTTGCAGTGAACCGAGATCATGCCACTGCACTTCAGCCTGGGCAACAGAATGAGACTGTCTAAATAAACAAACAAATAAATAAATAAATAATTAGCCAGTTGTGGTGGCAGGCACCTGTAATCCAGCTACTTGGGATGCTGAAAAGCAGGGAGAATTGCTTGAACCTGGGAGGTGGAGGTTTCCTACAAATCACCTTTGTAGGAAATTTGGTTAAAATCCTTTGATACTTACTTAATGGACCATAAAAATAAATGTGTCTTGAATATATTCTGTATGCATTTGAAATACACATTCTACATTTGCTGAATGTAGTGTTATATAAATACCTATTAGGCAAAGTTAACTGATAGTACTGTTCACATTTCTACATCCTTACTGAGTTTTTGTCTTCCTTTTTTACATGGACTAATTAGTTCTGTGAAGGTGAAATGAGGAAGAATGATACAACAGAGAGAACAGCATGTATTTAGATTATAAAGAGGAATAAAGTGTGTAAATAGACTTCTGTCTCATCACTCCACTGGAAATGCCAGTTAGCTGAATCCCAGCAGTGGGCACAGGTTAACTTCTTAACCAAGAAGCTCTTCAAACACTATACAAAATCAGCATCTGAAGGGACGTCCCACTAGCTCTTCAGTCTCAGTGTACCTAAGCAGAGCTTGACATACATTTCTACCCTTTATCTGATCTATCTACTCTACTAAAGTCCCTATCTGATTGGAATGGGAACTTTCTCCAGTGCCGTGTCTCATCACATTCTCCATATAATTGCTACATCTTAGCATAGTCGAAGGCACCTAACAGGTGCTGAATTAATGCTGAATGAATTCATGAAACACTGCCCACTTACCTAAGTCATTGAACATGACCCATTCAGACTGCTCCCCAGAAGAAACGTTCCTGAAATCCTATCTATAGCAAGAACCTGGATAGTTTGACAGGCCTGTGGAAGCAGGCTGATCACAAGAAGACTGTAATACCTGAAAGCAGTCTTGTCCAGGTGGGAGAGCTAGGACTCCAGGTCTTGCAAAGGATTGGGACCCGAGCAGGAGGAGACACACACAGAAAACTCAGGTAGTGACTAGGCCTGACTCACTGTTCTTCTTTGTCCTCATTCACAATAAGGGTAGCCTCAGAACACCATATTCTGCTGTGCGGTTTGTACCATGTACACCTCTTAGGGAAGTTGGGGTAGGTACCATTCACATTGTGCTCAATGGGACTGACTGCCTCTGCTGGAGTTGTTCAGTGTACAACCAGGATGACCCTGTATGGATCACCTAGGAAAAGGGGCAAAGTAATAACCAGCAGGAGCCCTCACCTGGGTGGGTCAGCAGTGCAGCTTTCTCTTTCAAAGAAAAAAATAAGGTTTATCAATAACAGCAGAGGGCATTCCACTCTAATGAACTTACTATGAGAGGCAGAGCCAACTTTTCAGAAATGAATTTATACCATCCTATCAGCTATGGAGGATTGTTTTTTTTTTTACTTTCAACAAATTTTTCATTGTAGTAAAATATAAAATTTACCATCTTAACCATTTAAGTATACAGTTCGGCGGCATTAAAAACGTTCACCTTTTTGTGTAACCACCATCACCATCCATCATCCATCTCCTGTTTTTTTTTTTTTTTTTTTTTTGTGGAGTTTCACTCTGTCACCTGAGCTAGAGTGCAGTGGCATGACCTTGGCTCACTGCAACCTCTGCCTCCCAGGTTCAGGTGATTCTCCTGCCTCAGCCTCCTAAGTAGCTGGGACTACAGGCACTTGCCACCATGCCTGGCTAATTTGTTTTTTTTTTTGTTGTTGTTGTTTTTTGTATTTTTAGTAGAGATGAAGCTTCACCATATGGGCCAGGCTGGTTTCTCGAACTCCTGGTCTCAAGTAGTCTGCCCGCCTTAGTCTCCCAAAGTGCTGAGATTACAGGCGTGAGCCACCACGCCCGGCTATCATCTCCTAAACTTTTTCATCTTCCCAAACTGAAACTCTGTGCCTATTAAACAATAACTCCTCATTGTCCCCTCCTCCAGCCCCAGCAAACACCATTCTGCTCCCAGACTACTTTCAGACTCAGTTTCTTCTTTCACTTAGTAAAAGACAAGGTCCACTGCTGACTAATGGGATTGTTTCTATATGTGGAGGCCTTCTTGCAAACATGTGATTGAGTTTATTGCAGAGAACGGTAATAGGAAATGAGATTGTAGAAAGAAAAGAGATAGAGACAAAATTGGATGAGGGTTTCATACTGGGTGTCCCATCCACAGGCCTCAGCAACCCTGCCATAGATCTGCCCGATTCTTTCGCATCAAGAAGTTGATCTTGGAGCCAATTCTATGTTGTAGATCTGCCGGCACCTTTCATAGCTTTCCCTCTGTTGCTGGCGGCATGGCTTCTCATTATACCGTGGACGTTTAGTGTCCTCAAGGAGCCCATCCATAGTGAGGATTCTGTTTAGGGTCCTGTATGCACCTTCCACATTTCCTTCCTGTACCATCACAGCACTGGCGATGAACTTCAGATGTTTTGCCATGACCTTGGATTTAAATCTCCACTCTGCAGAGCCTGGCACGCTCAGTACCTAGTTGACCCTGGCTATGGAGGATTTTAAGTTGCTTAGAAATGTGTATGTTTGCCTGTTGGTGGGACTGTAAACTAGTTAAACCATTGTGGAAGACAGTGTGGCGATTCCTCAAGGATCTCGAACTAGAAATACCAGTTGACCCAGCCATCCCATTACTAGGTATATACCCAAAGGATTATAAATCATGCTGCTATAAAGACACATGCACACGTATGTTTATTGCGGCACTATTCACAATAGTGAAGACTTTTAACCAACCCAAATGTCCATCAATGATAGGCTGGATTAAGAAAATGTGGCACATACACGTCATGGAATACTATGCAGCCATAAAAAAGAATGAGTTCATGTCCTTTGTAGGGACATGGATGAAGCTAGAAAACATCATTCTGAACAAACTGTAGCAAGGACAGAAAACCAAACACCGCATGTTCTCACTCATAGGTGGGAATTAAACAATGAGAACACTTGGACACAGGGTGGGGAATGTCACATACTGGGGCCTGTCATGTGGGGTGAAGGGGGAGGGATAGCATTAGGAGATATACCTAATGTAAATGATGAGTTAATGGGTGCAGCAAACCAACATGACACATGTATGCATATGTAACAAACCTGCACATTGTGCACATGTACCCTAGAACTTAAAGTATAATAAAAAAAGAAATATGTGTGTTTGCTTCCTCCAATTGTAAAATATTTTAGTTGTTTTATTTATTTGCTAAATACGTTATATATTTACATGGCTCCAAATTTAAAATGTATGAAAGATCATGCCCTCCTATCCTCATTTAGTTAAGATAAACTTTTGGAAGCAACCTATTTTATCAATTGCTTAGGTAATATTTCAGAGAAATTTTATGCATAAACAGATAGCTAAGTATATATACGTTTGCTTCTCATTTTTGTACAAATGGCAGCACACTATGCATGTTTTACTGTATCTTACTATCTTCAGTAAACAAGAAGTCTTAAAGATTATTCTCACCAGTACATAAAAAATTTATTCACTTTTATAGCTAAATAATATCCCATCACAAGGATGTAACATAATTTATTTAAACTTTCCTCTGTTGATGGACATAAAGATTGTTTCTAATTGTTGCCTATTTCAAATAATAATGCAGCTAATTAATTTGATTACATGCTGACTAGAATATGAACCCCATTGAGAAAGAAGAGCTTTGTCTGTGTTAATCACTAATGGATCCCCAGTGTCCACAGCAGTACCTTGTATATAGTAGCTGATCAATAATTATTTGTGGAATTAATCCACTATTTCATATATACATCCACATCTATCTATGCCTATATCTATATTTGGATCATCTGTATCCACCCATGTGTCTATCAACCCTCCAATATAGAACATACATCACACCAAGAAATTCTCTTATCCCTCTTTCTGTTCAGTACACATTTCTCACCCTGGACCAACTTTTTTCTGATGTTTACTACTATCAATTAGTTTTGCTTGATGTTAGACATCATATAAATGGAATCATACAGTGTATTCTTTTTTGTTCTGCTTTGTTTCATTTAATATAATGTTTGTGAAATTCATGCATGTTATTGTATGTATCAGTAGTTTACCTTTTAAAATTGTTAAATATTTCACCACTATATGAATATATTGAAATTTATTTATCCTCCTGTTGATGAACGTTTAGGTTGTTTCCAGTTTTTGGCTATGATAAGTAAGATCATTATATGCATTTTTGTACAAGTCTTTTTAGGACATATATTTTTATTTATCTAGAATAAACATTAGGAAGGGAATTGCTGGGTCACAGGGTAGGTGTATGTTTAATTTTAGAAATACTGAACAGTCCTTCAAAGTTACTGTCCCATTTCATATCATCACTAGCAATGTATGAAAGTTCCAGTTGCTCTACATCTTCATCAACATTTAGTGTTGTCAATCTTTTCAATTAGAGACATTCTGGTGGATATGATGTATACTTCATTGTAACTTTAGTGCACATTTCCCTGATGATGAATGAGGTTAAGTACCTTTTCACGTGCTTATTGAACATTCGCACATCTTCTTTTGTGAAGTGTCTGTTCAAAGGTTTTTCCACTTTTGATTGAATTGCTCATAATCTTTTATCTTTGTTTTGTAGGAATTTTTTGTAATAGTCAAGGGACAAATATCTTTTTTCTATTCTGGCTGCTCTTTTAAAAATTGTGTCCTTTAAAAGAAAAAAAATTAATTTTGATGAAGAGCAATTTATCAAATTGCTTTAAATGAGTAAAGCTTTTTGTTTCCTTTCTAAGAAATCTGTTTACCCTTAGGCCACCAAGACACTTTCCTATGTTTTCCTCTAGAAGCTTTATGGAACTGTGTTTTGTGCTTAAGTCTGTGATCTATCTCAATTTTTATTATTATTATTATTGTATTCAGAAAAAAAAATAAGCTTCTTGTGTTCCATACAGATAGGCAGTTGACCTGGCACTATTTGCTGATAAGTCTTTCTTCTCCTCAGTGCATTGACCTGGCACCTTGGTTTTAAAAAAAATCAGCTGGGGTACAGTGGCTCATGCCTGTAATCTCAGCACTTTGGGAGGCTGCAGCAGGCAGATTGCTTGAGCTCAAAAGTTTGAGACTAGCCTGGGCAACATGGTGAAACCATATCTACCAACAATACAAAAAATTAACCGGGCGTGGTGGCATGTGCCTGTGGTCCTAGCTACATGGGAGGCTGAGGTAGGAGGATTGCTTGATCCCAGGAGGTGGAGGTTGCAGTGAGCTGAGATCAGTGCCACTGCACTCCAGCTTGAGTGACAGAGTGAAACTCCATCTCAAAAATAAATAAATAAATAAATACATAAATATTTTTAAAAAGAAAAAACTGATTTTTTGATAGGTGGTTTTATTTACAAATTCTGTGTGTTCCATTGATCTATTTGCACGTCATTATGCCAATACCATATTGTCTTCATTACTGTATTAAGTCTTGAAATCAGAGTGTCGAAGACATTTTATACACTACTTATTTTCTTAAAATTGTTTTGGATATTCTAAACTTTTGCATTTAAATAAATTTTAGAAGTAGCTATTCAATATGTTCGAAAAAGCATACTGGAATTTCGGTATGGATTGCACTAAATCTATAGATTAATTTAGGGAGAAGAGGTTCGTAACATTTTTGAATACGCCTATCTACAAATAAGGTATAACTCCCCATTTATTTAGGTTTTAAATTTCTCTCAGTGATGCTTTGTCATTGTCAGTGCAGCAGTTTTGTACGTATTTCATTAAATCGTTTCCTAGGTACTTAATATATGTTGATGCTATTGTAAATGGCGTTGTTTTGAAATGTTATTTTCCATTTCTTTGTTCCTAACCTATTAAAAGGAAATTGACTTTGTATTTTTCCCTCAAATCCTCCAATTTTGATAAATTATTATTTTTTGGTAGGTGTTTTTTGGTAGAAACCATATATTTTCTATGAACATAACTAAGTTGTCTTCAAATAGTAGCAGTTTCACCTCTTTATTTTTCCAATTTTTATGACTTTTATAATTTTTGTCTTTTCACATTGCACTGGCAAGGGCAGATAACACAATGTAGAATACAGGCAGTGAGAATAGAATTTATTGATTTTTTCCTAATCTTAGTGTGGTAACTACAGGTTCTTCATCATTATCCATCAACTTAAAAAATTTCTTTCATTTTTAGTTTATTGAGAGTTTTTTTGTTTGGTTTGGTTTTAAATCATGAATAAAGGCTGAACAAAGCTATTAAGATGATTCAGCTCTCTAGGCCTTGCTCTCCTAGAGTTTGTTGGAATAAAGAATGCTTAATTTGTGTTCCATGAACACATATAGGTTACCTATGTGAGAGATGTGACTCTTGGAAAGAAGTGAACATACCTTAGCAGAGAGAAGTTGCATGAGTTTTGCTTGCTTAATATACCAGTTACATTATTTGTCAATGATATAATGTCCTTACAGAAAGCAGTGCAAAAAGAAGACTGTAATACACACAGGGAAGATAGTCAAAAGTGGATATTGGTGGTCATAATTCCGGAAATCTACACCAATGCTCCCTGATCCAGTGCCCATCGCCTCTATATAAAAATCTTCTCATTACATTGGGAAGTTAATGAAAAGCTGGGAAGACTCACTTACAGATTTGTATTATGTCACGAGGTATGGGTGAAAGATGCCACAATGAGCTAGAAAGAATCAGGATCCAGGGCTCCAGAGGCAACTCTGACACTACCTCACTGTGTGACCCCTGCCAAGTCACTGCATCTTTCTTGCCCTCAATTTCCATTTGAAGATAAAGGAATTGAATTAGATTGAGCCCTTACTGAATGATTCACAGACTAGAAGCCGCCATCAGGCCCCCTTCAAAGCAGGGAAGTATAGTCATGAATGAACCAAGAGGAAGGCTGTTTGCCTCAAAAATCTCTCCTACTTTTTCTCTCTCTCCTCTTCTACCCCCGCATTGTCCCCAACATCAACAACACTTTCCTTCATTCAAGTCTGAACCTGGCCATTCTTCTCATAGAGGGAAAACTCCTGGTCTAGTTGATTTCTAAGTTTCCTTCCTGCTCCAACACTCTGAATATGTGGAAGGCTCTTTCCTTTATACCTTGACCTTTTGTCATCTCGTTAAGGTCTATTAGTCATTTCAGTAAGTTTCACTTATTTTAGAGTAATAAGATTGCCTTCATTATAGGGATACTGTACAAATGGGGCAAAAGGACTGCCCTATTGCTACCAGCTGATGCAAAAACATACACACTATCTCCCTTGCATCTGAAATTCAAGTCATCATGCCCTAATGGGATAAAACTTCTTAGTTTCTTTTGGCAGAAATTTCCCCAAGATTTCCCTAGTAGTCAGTTGCTTTGTTTAATTGCAAGAAAATGTAAATCTCATTGCTGCTATTCTCATCTACCTAATTGAGAAGACAGTGTTCACTGTTTGCTTGCCCTCTGACATTCAGATCAGACATCTGCAGGTATGGCAAAGATAGAGAATCTTCTGAGAGTAAATCAGACTTACACCTTTTCTTGCAGAGTTCCCACTACTAGATTCAACCTGGAAAAACAGTGTGCAGCCAGGTTTGTCTCCAGTGCCCTGCTGTTATGACTCTTCAAAAAGATATGTTGAAGTTCTCACCTACAGTACCTGTGAATGTGACTTAATTTGGAAATAGAGTCTTTGCAAAGCAAATCAAGTTAAAGTCAGTTTATTAGAGTAGACTCTAATTCAATATGACTGATACCCTTATGAAAACAGAAAACTTGACACAAATGACAGAGGTACTGCTATATGAAGGTGGAGGCAGAGATTAAAATCATGCATGTACAAACCAATAAACTTTTGTGGCTGCAAGATGCTAGAAGAGGCAAGAAAGGATCCTCCTTTAGAGGCTTCAGAGAGAGCATGGCCTTACCAACACCTTGCTCATTTTTGTTTTTTACTTCCGAATTATATTTTAGGTTCAAGGGGTACATGTGCAGGTTTCTTATATAGGCAAGTTGTGTGTCACCAGGGGTTTGGTGTACAGATTATTTCATTGCCCGGGTAATAAGCATAGTATTCAAAAAATATTTTTTCAATCCTCCCCCTCCTTCCACTTTCTATCCTTGAATAGACCCCAGTGTCTATTGTTCCCTTCTTTGTGTCCATGTGTACTCAATGCTTAGCTCCCACTTATAAGTGAGAACATGTGGCATTGGGGTGGTTTTCTGTTCCTGTGTTCATTCGCTTAGCATAATAGCCTCCAGTTCTATCCATGTTGCTGCAAAGGACATGATCTCATTCTTTTTTTATGACTGCACAGTATTCCGTGGTATATATGTGCCACATTTTCTTTCTCCAGTCTACCATTTATGGGCATTTAGGTTAATTCTATGTCTTTGCTATTGTGAATAGTGCTGTGATGAACATTTGCCTTTATGTGTCTTTACAGTAGAACAATTTCTATTCCTTTGAGTATATACCCAGTAATGGGACTGCTGAGTTGAATGACAGCTCTGTTTTATGTTTTCTGAGAAATCTCCAAACCACAGCTTGGAAATGTAAACTGGCTGAACTATTATAGTTTATATTCCCACCAGCAATGGATAAGCATTGCCTTTTCTCTACAACCTTACCAGCATCTGTTGTTTTTTGATTTTTTAATAATATCCATTCTGACTGACATGAAATGGTATCTCACTGTGGTTTTGATTTGCATTTCTCTAATGATTAGTAATACTGAATTTTTTATATGTTTGTTGGCTGCATGTATGTCTTCCTTTAAAAAGTGTTTGTTCGTATCTTTTGCTCATTTTTAATGGGGTTGTCTTTTGCTTGTTGATTTGTTTAAGGTCCTTATAGATGGTGGATATTTGACATTGCCAGAGGCATAGTTGCAAATATTTTCTCCCATTCTGTAGGTTGTCTGATTACTTTGTTGATAGCTTCTTTTGCTATGTAGAAGTGCTTTAGTTTGATCAGATTCCATTTGCCAATTTTTGTTTTTGTTGCAATTGCTTTTGGCATCCTTGTCATGAAATCTTTGCCAGGGCCTATGTCTAGAATGGTATTTCCTATGTTATCTTCTAGGGATTTTATAGTTTTAGGCTTTACATTTAAGTCTTTAACCCATCTTGAGTTGATTTTTGCTGTGCAGAAGCTCTTTAGTTTAATTAAGTCACACTTACCAATTTTTGTTTTTGTTGCGATTGCTTTTTAGGGACTTAGCCAAAAATTCTTTGCCAAGCCATATGTTGAGGAGGGTATTTCCTAGTTTTCTTCTAAGATTTTTATAGTTTGGAGTCCTAAATTTAAATCTTTAATCCATCTTGAGTTAAGCTTTGTGGATGATGAAAAGAAGGTGTCTATCTTCGATCTTTTGCATATGGCTAGCCAGTTATCCCAGCAATATTTATTGAATAGACAGTCCTTTCGCCATTGCTTGTTATTGTTTACTTTGTCAAAGATCAGATGGCTATAGGTGTGTGGCTTTATTTCTGGGTTCTCTAATATGCTCCATTGGTCTTTGTGTCTGTTTTTGTATCATTACTAGCTGTTTAGGTTACTGTAGTCTTGTAGTATAGTTTGAAGTTGGGTAGCATGATGCTTCTGGCTGGTTCTTTTTGCTTAGGATTGCTTTGGCTATTTTGGTACTTTTTTGATTCCACATGAATTTTAGAATAGTTTTTTTCTACGTCTGTGAAAAACATTGCCAAAACAATGTACAGATTAATTCTATTCTTATCAAACACCTTGAGTTTGGATTTCTAGCTTCCAGAACTGTGGGACAATAAATTTGTGGATTTTGTTTTGTGTATGTGTGTGTTTGTGTGTCTTTTTAAGGGATAGCATCTTGCTCTGTCAGTTAGGCTGTAGTGCAGTGGTAGGATTACAGTACACCACAGCCTTGAATTCCTGGGCTCAAGCAATCCTCCAACCTCAGACTCCTGAGTAGCTGGGATTATAGGCACCCACTACCCAACCCAGCTCAAAATACCACAAGTTTGTGATAATTTGTGGTAATTTGTTATAGCAGTCCTCAGAAACTAATATACCTATCTCCTCATCTGCACCTCTTCTCTTACTCAGACATCCTTTCTTCTCTAATCTCTTTTTCAAGAAGCTCTTTTCTGACCTCAAAGCCTCAGAAAAGAATGTGAACTAAAACTCATTTACACTGAGTATTAAGGTACATATAACCTAAAAAGAGCATGAAATGTTGGCCCTCACAGGCCCTTGACCTCAGGGGTGGGAAGCTACACTCTTACACTAAAGGAACTGCTGGAACAGTGGACACAGTACTAGCTTGGGGTCAGTAGACATCTCTTGGCGTCTCAGTTTTTCCACCTGCCGAAACAACATAATCTCATGAACCTCTTCTAGATTTGACATTTGTTGGTTCTTTGAGCCTATAAATGTAGCCCCAACAGTGGAATCTCTGATTTTCCTTTGGTGGAAGGAATGATACTGCTGTACATAGCGCCTTCTGGTTCTACTATAATCACTTCAGTGATTCTCTGTTTTCCTTTGTTGCTCCCCACTCAAGCCCTCACTGGTTCTCTCCATACTATTATTAATATTTGTTAAGGATATTATTCCTCTTGGCCCACCACTCACAGTCAGCCAGAGTTATTTTCTGGTTTTATTTATACCATTTTCCTGTTTAAGTCAGTCTATCATTCCCAAATGATGACACATCAGTGACCACACTTCTTACCCAAGGACTCAATGGTACTTATAACCAAGTTTCTTTGTCTCTCCAGACTCCTTTCCCACCACATCCTTTTACACACCCACACTTGAATCATGGGGCTCACTTCGTCATTTTATAAGCATATTTAGGCTTCTGCCCTTGCATGATACTGATAAGTCTCTCCCTTTAATGTGAAATACCCTGCCATCGTGTTCCTCTATTGCTTCTCTACTTATCTTTCAAGGACAACCTCATAATTGGATTTAATTTCACTTTACTTTTCTTGAACACATTTTATCTGTATTTCAACTTTTCTTTTATTACAATCTGCTACTTATGAATCAGTCTCACCCACTAGCTGCAACCTCCTTGAGAGCAGATACTGTTATTGTATTCACCTTTATTCCTTCATAGTAACAACTACAGTGTCTGGTACATAACATAGTTTACGCACTGATATGCTAAAGGCAATCATCTTGTTTATGTAGCCAGATAAAATGTTCTCATTGACCCTGAAAACTTCCATTTTATTTCATGTTCAGCTACAGTTTGCCAGCAAAAAAAGCAGAATAAAGCTAAGCAAGTCATAGAGAAGTTATAAAGGTCGCATAGTCACATATTTACAGATCTCACTAACCTTCGTACCTATCCTATACTTCTTGACTTCTTGCTGAATTAGAAAATGGCAGTCCTACTCCATCTTCTCTTTATCATAAGTCTGTGCTCATGAAGTTCCCTTGTGACTATGCAATTAGATGACACCAAAGATAATAGTAGAAAAACTGTGAAAGGAAATATTGTCTATGTGCTTATTTTTGAGATAACCTAGAAAGATGTGATTTGTGGAAATTGTATCCGATGCAAAGCTAGTTTGGGGCAGGAGAGAGAACTCAAGGAAATTTGGAGCTGTGGAACGCAAAGAGGAAATGATACAGGGAGCAATTCTGGATTTGGAAAGGAGCCTAGGCCTTCTAGTAGATGAGCTCATATTAGCACCCTTAATGCATACTCTTGTTACTCTGCAGCCTCAGGAAGGCCCAGGCCAGACCAGGTGGTCCTGCAAGATCATTGTTGAAGTATTGTAATCTAGTCACAATAGTACGGTCTTATCCAAGGACCTAGAAAGGCAACCCCATTCCTTTTGCTGGGCAAGCTGACCATCAGTTTCTAGAGTGCAAAGAGCAGGACAAGTCAGGACCATACTCTGGTCTGAGCTGAAAGATAGGCGTGGACCAAAAAGCAGTGATTTTCAAAACTGTTTCCATGTGTTGCGTGCTCTGAGAAGCTCTTCAATCTCCACACATTTCCTTTTGGTCCCTGCTCTACTTTCCCCACTTTCATGACATAAAAGCAAATGGTCCCATTATCTTGTAAACACAAAATAGCTAATTTTTTCTCAGAAGTTTCAGTGTCTATGCCTTCCTACTTGAGAACTCTTACTTATCTCTAAGACATCCTGTGAGAGCAGAGTAGGGAGGAGGTGTGGTGAGGAAGATGCTCACCTTTCCTCTCCTCACCTTCTCTTACATCCACCCCAACCTCAGGCATGGATTGGGCTTCAAGTCTGGAGGATGTGTATCTTCCTTAGATTTCCAACTGTGTGCCAGTCTGAGGCAGATTCTGACTCTCACAGTCCTACCTAGGGAGGGAGTGGTCTGGCTGGGCTCCATAACCTTGCCACATCCATTGTAGCATCTGTAAAGTGGCAGGTTCAAGAGAGGCTTCTAGATAAATGGGCCTGAGGAAGGGCACATCAAAAATGCAGGACTTCCAGGGCTACCGCAGGTGCCCAGAAATGATGACAAGACCCTGGCAGAGGCCTGGGGCTTGGATGAAAAGGCTGCAGATTATGAAAAAGAGATAGTAATAATTTAAAAGATATGGTGAATGTCACAGAAATGGGCAGTAAGTGCCAGCAAAATACCTCAGAAAGGCTGGACAGAATTAGCCACACCTCAGCAGACCGCAGTTCAGGGTGTCTCAAGCACCAAAGAGACCAGCGAGGAAACTCACTGCTCATAGGCCTGGCTCCATTACCTTCAGGAGAATAAGTGCCTTCTATGCCTCCTCCCCTATTCCCAGCCTGTGCCTCCCTCCTCTACTTCCACCTGCCATCTTCAGAAGGAAAACAAAGGAGTCTTCTTGTGAAAGGAACAAAACAACTATTTGGGGAGTTTAAATTTGGAATTCACTGACTACGTATCCAAAAGAGGTTGAATTAGGAAAGAAGCCACTTAAAATTAGCCAAGTCTGAGATATATTTAATTAGCATAAGTTTTTAAATGTATGAATGTAATTGGCATACATTTTCTTATGAGTAAGGGTGAGAACTCAAAATTAAGATGTGGTTGGCTATAGATAAAAATGAAAGTTTAATATTTTTGCACATCTGCACTGCAGTATGTAAGATTTTACTCTCTCTTTCACATATGTCTGACATTAAGATTCTCTTTGTACTATATCCCATATCAGACCATAGATGTTTACAAAACAAATGTTTATTAGCCTAGAGTTTTTATCTTGAATGAGAGTCACATTATCACCACCATGTCCTTTGCTCCTCTGTAACCTGGATGGTGGCTGTTCCCACACAGCCCAGCTTGATGGAACACTCATCTCTTTTTCTCATTCCCAAAAGAAGCTTCCTCCCCCACAGAGCCCTTTTACTGACTAAACAGGCAAAGTTCAGTCCATTACATTATTTGGTAGGGTGCAAACACAAAGTAATTCTATTATCAGTCAGTAACTTACCTGTGAACTTACTTTGTTGAGTGTTTTTAAATTTTCCACTACCAGAGGAAATCTCAAGCAAACCTTGTAAGATCCAATCACTTTCAGTTATTAATTAAGTAGTCTTCTCTTCAGATAGGAATGAAAGCAAGAAAGAGAGGAATGAGAGAGACAAAAAGAGAGAGAGAAGGAGGGAGGGAGGAAGAGAAAGAGAAATCAAGCAAGCAAAAAACAAATCTGGTTCTTTTTATAGGGTGACTTCCTCATATGACAGCCTCTTTCTTGCTTCTCTCTGAGCACAGGGCTGACTTCTGCTTGGAAGCTTGCAGCAGAGAAAGAGGAGATCCTGTTAGTTTTCTCTCTCTCTTTGCTTCACTTCCTTCCCAACCCATTAGCTGCTATTTTGGGTCCCTAAAGAAGGAGCAGGGCAGAACAAGAGAGTTAACAATGAAGGATAAAGTCTTTTTTAAGAAGACAGCTACAGTGGGGCTGGTGTCCCTTGAGTGAGTGCCCTGTCACCTGCTGCCTCTCTAGCAACCATTCTGTAGTTTTTCAGAGACTCATCCACCTGCTGTTCCCTGATGCTATGATGCCTATGGCCAACTACTTATAATGCCCCTACTGCTCCTGGACCTTCCTCACACAATTCCTCTTGGGGGGTCACCTCACTCTCCCAGCCATGCTCTGTGAAGCGTCACCTTCAAGATGATCCAGTCTGGTCCATATAAAATGCTAGAAAACATGTTTCTTTCTTGCGTGAAATTTGACCAGCCTGGGCAGCATGGCAAAACCTCATCTCTACAAAAATATACAGAAAAATTAGCAAGTTGTGGTGGCGTTCACCTGTGGTCCCAGCTACTCAGGAGGCTGAGGTAGGAAAATCACTTGAGCCTGGGAGATCAAGCCTGAAGTGAGCTGTGATCGCACCACTGCACTCCAGCCTGGGTGACAGAGACAGACACTGTCTCAAATTAAAAAATAAAAATAAAATAAATAAATAAATTCGAGTGCACAGGAGATTCCTGACACAGCTCCAGCCAGCTGGTCATCTTCAGATGCTTACAGATATGAGCCAGCTACCAGACCAGGTCCCTCTAAACTTCAGTGGACCTGAGCAGAAATTTCTCATGGAGTTTCCAAGTCCCTCTCTTGGTTTGTTTAGGGGAAGGCAGAAGAAAGTACACAGTACACTAAAACTTTATTTAAGAAAATTCCTTGTTATACATATTTCTTATTAATGAATGAATTCTTGGCATTGTCGAATAAAGCCCAGATGGGCAAGATAGGCTAATGATGGCAGTGACCAGTTTTATAAAATTTGAACGTGTCTTGAACAAATGATCTAGAATTTATTTTTCCAGGCCTTGGGGCTTCTGCCAGAACTGAGACCATTATTTATGATGTTTAATTTTTAATATTATAATTAATTATTAAATGTGGATTGATTAGAATATTTATTTATTTATTTATTTTTATTATACTTTAAGTTCTAGGGTACATGTGCACAACGTGCAGGCTTGTTCCATATGTATACATGTGCCATGTTGGTGTGCTGCACCCATTAGCTCATCATTTACATTAGGTATATCTCCTAATGCAATCCCTCCCCCCCTTCCCCCTCCCCACAATAGGACCCGGTGTGTGATGTTTCCCTTCCTGTGTCCAAGTGATCTCATTGTTCAATTCCCACCTATGAGTGAGAACATGCGGTGTTTGGTTTTCTGTTCTTGCGATAGTTTGCTGAGAACGATGGTTTCCAGCTGCATCCATGTCCCTACAAAGGACACGAGCTCATCCTTTTTTACAGCTGCATAGTATTCCATGGAGTATATGTGCTACATTTTCTTAATCCAGTCTGTCACTGATGGACATTTGGGTTGATATCAAGTCTTTGCTATTGTGAATAGTGCTGCAATAAACATACATGTGCATGTGCCTTTATAGCAGTATGATTTATAATCCCTTGGGTATATCCCTAGTAATGGGATGGCTGGGTCAAATGGTATTTCTAGTTCTAAATCCTTGAGGAATCGCCACACTGTTTTCCACAATGGTTAAACTAGTTTACAGTCCCATCAACAGTATAAGAGTGTTCCTATTTCTCCACATCCTCTCCAGCACCTGTTGTTTCCTGACTTTTTAATGATTGCCATTCTAACTGGTGTGAGATGGTATCTCATTGTGGTTTTGATTTGCATTTCTCTGATGGGAAGTGATGATGAACATTTTTTCATGTGTCTGTTGGCTGTATGAATGTCTTCTTTTGAGAAGTGTCTGTTCACATCGTTTGCCCACTTTTTGATGGGGTCGTTTGCTTTTTTCTTGTAAATTTGTTTGAGTTCTTTGTAGGTTCTGGATATTAGCCCTTTGTCAGATGAGTAGATTGCAAAACTTTTCTCCCATTCTGTAGGTTGCCTGTTCATTCTGATGGTAGTTTCTTTTGCTGTGCAGAAGCTCTTTAGTTTAATTAGATCCTATTTGTCAATTTTGGCTTTCGTTGCCGTTGCTTTTAGTGTTTTAGACATGAAGTCCTTGCCCATGCCTATGTCCTGAATGGCATTTCCTAGGTTTTCTTCTAGGGTTTTTATGGTATTAGGTCTAATATTTAAGTCTCTAATCCATCTTGCATTAATTTTCATATAAGGAGTAAGGAAAGGAACCAGTTTCAGCTTTCTACTTCTGGCTAGCCAATTTTCCCAGCACCATTTATTAAATAGGGAATCCTTTCCCCATTTCTTGTTTTTGTCAGGTTTGTCAAAGATCAGATGGCTGTGGATGTGTGGTATTACTTCTGAGGGCTCTATTCTGTTCTATAGGTCTATATCTCTGTTTTGGTACTAGTACCATGCTGTTTTGGTTACTGTAGCCTTGTAGTATAGTTTGAAGTCAGGTAGCGTTATGCCTCCAGCTTTGTTCTTTTGACTTAGGATTGTCTTGGCAACGTGGGCTCTTGTTTGGTTCCATATGAACTTTAAAGCAGTTTTTTTTTTCAATTCTGTGAAGAAAGTCATTGGTAGCTTAATGGGGATGGCATTGAATCTATAAATTACCTTGGGCAGCATGGCCGTTTTCACAATATTGATTCTTCCTATCCATGACCATGGTATGTTCTTCCATTTGTTTGTGTCCTCTTTTATTTCACTGAGCAGTGGTTTGTAGTTCTCTTTGAAGAGGTCCTTTACATCCCCTGTAAGTTGGATTCCTAGGCATTTTATTGTCTTTGAAGCTATTGTGAATGGAAGTTCATTCATGATTTGGCTCTCTGTTTGTCTGTTACTGGTGTATAAGAATGCTTGTGATTTTTGCACATTGATTTTGTATCCTGAGACTTTACTGAAGTTGCTTATCAGCTTAAGGAGATTTTGGGCTGAGATGACGGGGTTTTCTAAATATACAATCATGTCATCTGCAAACAGGGACAATTTGACTTCTTCTTTTCCTAACTGAATACCCTTGATTTCTTTCTCTTGCCTGATTGCCCTAGCCAGAACTTCCAATGCTATGTTGAATAGCAGTGGTGAGAGAGGGCATCCCTGTCTTGTGCCAGTTCTCAAAGGGAATGCTTCCAGTTTTTGCCCATTCAGTATGATATTGGCTGTGGGTTTGTCATAAATAGCCCTTATTATTTTGAGGTACGTTCCATCAATACCGAATTTATTGAGCGTTTTTAGCATGAAGGGCTGTTGAATTTTGTCAAAGACCTTTTCTGCATCTATTGAGATACTCATGTGGTTTTTGACTTTGGTCCTGTTTCTATGCTGGATTATGTTTATTGATTTGCATATGTTGAACCAGCCTTGCATCCCAGGGATGAAGCCCACTTGACCATGGTGGATAAACTTTTTGATGTGCTACTGGATTCGGTTTGCCAGTATTTTATTGAGGATTTTTGCATCGATGTTCATCAGGGAAATTGGTCTAAAATTCTCTTTTTTTGGCATGTCTCTGTCAGGCTTTGGTATCAGGATTATGTTGGCCTCATAAAATGAGTTAGGGAGGATTCCCTCTTTTTCCATTGATTGGAATAGTTTCAGAAGGAATGGTACCAGCTCCTCCTTGTACCTCTGGTAGAATCTGGCTGTGAATCCATCTGGTCCTGGACTTTTTTTGGTTGGTAGGCTATTAATTATTTCCTCAATTTCAGAGCCTGCTATTGGTCTATTCAGGGATTCAACCTTTTCCTGGTTTAGTCTTGGGAACGTGTAAGTGTCCAGGAAATTATCCATTTCTTCTAGGTTTTCTACTTTATTTACGTAGAGGTGTTTATCATATTCTCTGATGGTAGTTTGTATTTCTGTGAGGTCGGTGGTGATATCCCCTTTATCATTTTTTATTGCATCTATTTGATTCTTCTCTCTCTTCTTCTTTATTAGTCTTGCTAGCGGTCTGTCAATTTTGTTGATCTTTTCAAAAAACCAGCCCCTGGATTCATTGATTTTTTGGAAGGTTTTTTTGTATCTCTATCTCCTTCATTTCTGCTCTGATCTTAGTTATTTCTTGCCTTCTGCTAGCTTTTGAATGTGTTTGCTCTTGCTTCTCTAGTTCTTTTAATTGTGATGTTAGGGTGTTAATTTTAGATCTTTCCAGCTTTCTCTTGTGGGCATTTAGTGCTCTAAATTTCCCTCTACACACTGCTTTAAATGTGTCCCAGAGATTCTGGTGTGTTGTATCTTTGTTCTCATTGGTTTCAAAGAACATCTTTATTTCTGCCTTCATTTTGTTATGTACCCAGTAGTCATTCAGGAGCAGGTTGTTCAGTTTCCATGTAGTTGAGTGGTTTTGATTGATTTTCTTAGTCCTGAGTTCTAGTTTGATTGCCCTGTGGTCTGAGAGACAGTTTGTTTTAATTTCTGTTCTTTTACATTTGCTGAGGAGTGCTTTACTTCCAACTATGTGGTCAATTTTGGAATAAGTACGATGTGTTGCTGAGAAGAATGTATATTCTGTTGATTTGGGGTGGAGAGTCCTGTAGATGTCTATTAGGTCTCCTTGGTGCAGAGTTGAGTTCAATTCCTGGATATCCTTGGTAACTTTCTGTCTCGTTGATCTGTCTAATGTTGACACTAGGGTGTTGAAGTCTCCTGTTATTATTGTATGGAAGTCTAAGTCTCTTTGTATGTCTCTAAGGACTTGCTTTATGAATCTGGGTGCTCCTGTATTGGGTGCATATATATTTAGGATAGTTAGCTCTTCCTGTTGAATTGATCCCTTTACCATTATGTAATGGCCTTCTTTGTCTCTTTTGATCTTTGATGGTTTAAAGTCTGTTTTATCAGAGACTAGTATTGCAGCCCCTGCTTTTTTTTTGGTTTGTTTGTTTTCCATTTGCTTGGTAGATCTTCCTCCATCCCTTTATTTTGAGCCTATGTGTGTCTCTGCTTGTGAGATGGGTCTCCCGAATACAGCAAACTGATGAGTCTTGACTCTTTATCCAATTTGCCAGTCTGTGTCTTTTAATTGGACCATTCAGTCCATTTACATTTAAAGTTAATATTGTTATGTGTGAACTTGATCCTGTCGTTATGATATTAGCTGGTTATTTTGCTCGTTAGATGATGCAGTTTCTTCCTAGCATTGATGGTCTTTACATTTTGACATGTTTTTGCAATGACTGGTACCTGTTGTTCCTTTCCATGTTTAGTGCTTCCTTCAGGATCTCTCACAGGGCAGGCCTGGTGATGACAAAATCTCTAAGCATTTGCTTGTCTGTAAAGGATTTTATTTCTCCTTTACTGATGAAATTTAGTTTGGCTGGATATGAAATTCTGGGTTGAAAATTCTTTTCTTTAAGAACGTTGAATATTGGTCCCCACTCTCTTCTGGCTTGGAGAGTTTCTGCCGAGAGGTCTGCTGTTAGTCTGATGGGCTTCCCTTTGTGGGTAACCTGACCTTTCTCTCTGGCTGCCCTTAACATTTTTCCCTTCATTTCAACTTTGGTGAATCTGACAATTATGTGTCTTGGAGTTGCTCTTCTGGAGGAGTATCTTTGTGGCATTCTCTGTATTTCCTGAATTTGAATGTTGGCCTGCCTTACCAGGTTGGGGAAATTCTCCTGGATGATACCTGCAGAGGGTTTTCCAACTTGGTTCCATTTTCCCCATCACTTTCAGGCACACCAATCAGACGTAGATTTGGTCTTTTCACATAATCCCATATTTCTTGGAGGCTTTGTTCATTTCTTTTTACTCTTTTATTGCTACGCTTCTCTTCTCACCTCATTTCATTCATTTGATCTTCAATCACTGATACTTTCTTCCAGTTGATCGAGTTGGTTACTGAAGCTTGTGCATTTGTTAGGTAGTTTTCATGTCATGGTTTTCATCTCTATCAGTTCATTTATGGTCTTCTCTGCATTGATTATTCTAGTTATCCATTCTTCCATTCTTTTTTCAAGGTTTTTAGTTTCTTTGCACTGGGTACATAGTTCCTCCTTTAGCTCTGAGAAGTTTTATGAACTGAAGCCTTCTTTTCTCAACTCATCAAAGTCATTCTCCATCCAGTTTTGTTCTGTTGCTGGTGATGAGCTGCATTCCTTTGGAGGAGGAGATGTGCTCTGATTTTTTGAATTTCCAGCTCTTCTGCCCTGCTTTTTCCCCATCTTTGTGGTTTTATCTGCCTTTAGTCTTTGATGCTGGTGACGTACTGATGGGGTTTTGGTGTGGGCGTCCTTTCTGTTTCTTAGTTTTCCTTCTAACAGTCAGGACCCTCAGCTGTAGGTCTGTTGGAGATTGCTTGAGGTCCATTCCAGACCCTGTTTGCCTGAGTATCAGCAGCAGAGGCTGCAGAAGATAGAATATTGCTGAACAGCCAGTGTTGCAGTCTGATTCTTGCTCTGGAAGCTTTGTCTCAGGGGTGTACCCAGCTGTGTGAGGTGTGAGGTGTCAGTCTGCACCAAGTGAGGGATGTCTCCCAGTTAGGCTACTCAGGGGTCAGGGACCCACTAGAGCAGGCAGTCTGTCCATTCTCAGATCTCAACCTCCGTTCTGGGAGAACCACTGCTCTCTTCAAAGCTGTCAGACAGGGACATTTACATCAGCAGAGGTTTCTTCTGCTTTTTGTTTAGCTATGCCCTGTCCCCAGAGGTGAAGTCTACAGAGGCAGGCAGGCCTCCTTGAGCTGTGGTGGACTCCACCCAATTGGAGCTTCCCAGCAGCTTTGTTTACCTACTAAGTCTCAGAAATGGCAGGCGCCCCTCCCCCGGCCTTGCTGCCACCTTGCAGTTAGATCTCAGACTGTTATGCTAGCAATGAGGGAGGCTCCGTGGGCGTGGGACCCTCTGGGCCAGGTGTGGGATATAATCTCTTGGTGTGCCATTTGCTAAGACCCTTGTTAGAGCGTAGTATTAGGGTGGGAGTTACCTGGTTTTCCAGGTGTTGTGTTTCTTAATTTTCTTTGGCTAGGAAAAGGAATTATCTTCCTCCTTGCACTTCCCAGGGAGGCGATGCCTCACCCTTCTTCAGCTCTCACTGGTCAGGCTGCACCCACTGACCAGCACCCACTGTCCAACACGACCTAGTAAGATGAGCCTGGTAGCTCAGTTGAAAATGCAGAAATCACCCATCTTCCATGTCGCTCATGCTGGGAGCTGGAAGCTGGAGCTGTTCCTATTTGGCCATCTTGGGTGCACCCT